>NC_091477.1:118258235-118569567 GCF_036971445.1 Narcine bancroftii | reverse complement strand
TGCGGTGCTGACTGGCTGCAATGCCCCTCCTTCCACGGCGCTGCCAGACAGACCTCTATCAGGAAGCGTGCTGGGTTCTACCTCCTGGTCTGCCAGTACACGGGAAAGCACTTCTCGATGTTTCTTTCTCTCTATTTTTAAATGCAGCAGGCTGGTAGGACCCCCCCTCTCCCTCCCTCCCCCCTCCCCCCCTCCCCTCCCTCCCCACTCCCTCCCACCCTCCCCCCAACCCTCCCCCCCACCCCCCTCTCCCTCCCTCCTCCCACCCCCCCTCTCCCTCCCTCCCACCCCCCCTCTCCCTCCCTCCCACCCCCCCTCCCCTCCCTCTCCCCCTCCCACCCACCCACCTCCCCTCCCCTCCCCCCCTCCCCTCCCTCTCCCCCTCCCACCCCATCTCTCCCTCCCACCCACCCACCTCTCTCCCTCCCCCCTCCCCTCCCTCCCCCCCTCCCCCCTCCCCCCCTCCCCCCACCCTCCTCTCCCTCCCCCCCCTCCCCTCCCTCCCCCCTCCCCCCTCCCCACCCTCCCCCTTCCCCCTCCCCCCCCTCTCCCCACCCTCCCCCCCCTCCCCCCCCTCCCCCCCAACCCTCCCCCCTCCCCCCCCACCCCCCCAACCCTCCCCCCCTCCCCCCCACCCCCCCGCTCTCCCTCCCTCCCACCCACACCCCCTCTCCCTCCCTCCCACCCACACCCCCTCTCCCTCCCACACCCCCTCTCCCTCCCACACACCCACACCCCCCCTCTCCCCCCACCCACACCCCCCTCTCTCTCCCCCACCCACACCCCCCTCTCTCTCCCACCCACACCCCCTCTCTCTCCCTCCCATCCACACCCCCCTCTCTCCCTCCCACCTACACCCCCTCTCTCTCCCTCCCACCCACACCCCCTCTCTCTCCCCCACCCACACCCCCTCTCTCTCTCCCACCCACACTTATAGACAACACCCCACCACCAGCCCGTGATCTTCAGCCTGCCTGCACCGAGACCGGGGAGGAACATTCAATGGGAAAGAGTTGCGAGTGTGAGCTCTTCCCCCAAGCAAGGATGGGTGTCCTCTCCCTCTCCCCTTGCAGCGAGCGGTAATTGGTAGCTTCCATTTGATATGGAAAGCATAGAATAACCTCTGAACTGTACTGCCACTAGCGAGACGCAAGCAAGCTGTTGCCAGACTGTGAGAGCGGATTGTTGTTGAGTTGTCCACGGAGGTGTTCAAGGGGGAGGTGGGAGGGGTGGGGAGGAGTGGTCGTGCGCTTTCACTTGGCTTGAACAACTGGAGAGCGCTGGGAGACTGCAGTGGAAATCTCAGGCCAGTCAGTACATTTCTGTTAACCGTTTGATGGCCAAAGCTCAAGGGCACCAGGCTTTTTTTTTGGGGGGGGGGGGGCTAAGATTTCAGCCCAGAGTGGCATGCAGTGGTTCTCAACCCTCTTTCTTTCCACTCACACCCCACTTGAAGTCATCCCTAGGCCATCGGTGCTCTGTGATGAGTAAGGGATGACTTCAGGTGGGATGTGAGTGGGAAGGGAAGGAAGAGAACCACTGCTCCAGACCCAATTATTCCTGAAATAGTTTGCTTGAGAAAAATTGTCATCGGCCCTTTTCCTTTGGAGGTCTGAAACCGTGAACACGAGGGAGGATTAAAGCAGGGGTTTTCTACTTTTCTTACATGGATCGTTACATGGATAGGAGGGGACTAGAGGGGTATGGACCGGGTGCTGAGTGGGACTAGGAGGGTGGGGATTTGCTACGGCATGGACTAGTAGGGCCGAACTGGCCTGTTCTGTGCTGTAAGTGGTTATATGGTTATGGTTTCCATTCACAGACCACCTGAAGCAATCCCTTATGGAACACCTATGGTCTAGGGAATACTTAAAGTGGTCTGTGAGTGAAAGAAAAGGGTCGAGAACCACTGTCGTTAATTCTACACCAGGCATCAAGGGGAAAGTATATAAGGAACCTTCAACCTTCTCCACTGTTCAGTAAGGTTGCTGGTGATCACTGCAAAGTTTCCTCAAGGAATGGTTTCCCTGAAGAACTATTCTAGTCTTCAAAGGGAGTTCTGTGAGAACCCCACTCACTGCCACAGCAAAATGCCTTCTAGGGATGCCTCCCCTGAAGAACTTCTCCAGTCTTCGAAGGGAGCTCTGTCTCTTCACCCCCTCTGTTATCCTCTCTGGTCTCAAGCTCTACAACCATGGTTGTGTATAAAATCTTATGTTTCATTTACTACCCAGAATCCCAAGTTCTTCAATTCTTCAAAAGAAATTCCCTCACACCCAGGCTTGAATCGAACGATTAGCATTCTCACTGTTGAAGAGTTCTGACCCCGAACATTGACCATTCTGTTCCTCCCGTTGGTGCTGCTCGGCCTGCCAAGTACCTCCAGCGGATTGCATTCGTCACCCTGGATTCCAGCAGTCTCTGGGGTGTCCCCATTCTCAGTCCCCCATTTCCTGTCCGACCCTCTAAGCTCTGTCCAATAACTGCACGCACTGAAACCCCCCCCCCCCCAGCGAGCCTTTCGTCATCTTGGTATATATCTCGACCAAATGACTGAAAAGAGCCTGGCTGGAATCTTGTCCACCACATTTCCTATACACTCATGTGTGCTGAGGTTGGTCTCAAGAGATCCCTGTACCAAAAAGTGATCACATGGACTCTCTTGTCTCCAAATGAAGGAGGAGATGGGACTTTCCTGCATATATATTTTTTATGTGCGTTTTGTCTGCTTGTTTTATGAGAACGCTGTTTCATCAGCTTGTCCTTGTGCTATAAACTTGACTAATTTTTACTTTTAGATCACGAGATAAAGGAACAGAAGTAGGCCATTTGGCCCATTGAGTCTGCTGCACCACTCCACCATGAGCGAAACCATTTTCCAAATTAGTTCCAATTTCCGGCCTTTCCCAAGATCCCTTGATGCCCTGATTAATTAGATACCTATCAATCTCTTCTTAAACAGGTCTCCACAGCTGTATGTGGCAACAAATGACACAAATCCACCACCCTCCGGCTAAAAAAAAATCCTCCTCTAATTCTAAGATTGTGCCCTCTTATCCTGCAGTCACTCACCAAGGGAAACAACTTATTCACATCTACACTTTCAGGATTCAAAATGTTTCTATCAGATCCCCTCCCATTCTTCTATACTCTAATGTTGGCATTTCTGGCAAAACTAATCTTCCTCTATTTGGAAATGAGCGTACAGCTTAATTGTACACAGGGTATGCAGTAGGTCGAATCCCAGCCTGTCTGTAAGGAGTTTGCATGCTCTCCCTGTGTTTCCATGGATTTTCCCTGGAGAGGTCAGGTTTCCTCCCACTGTTCGAAACATATCAGGGGTGTAGGTTAATTGAGTGTAAATTGGGCAGCATGGACTCGTGGGTCAAGTGGCCTGTCACTGCGCTCTATGTCTGTCCTAAAATTTATATATATATAATTTTAAAACACACACACACACATATACAGTATATATTAAATGCGTGGGAGAGTTCTATTAAAGTCAGTTGGTTCAACTCACTTTCAACTCTGTGTGGTTCTTTCGCTCATTGCGTGCCTGGTGCGATTGCAATATATATTTTTATATATAGTTTGTGTGTGTGTGTGTGTGTGTACATGTATCTCGCACACACACACACACACTATAATAAAAATATATATTGCAGTCGCACCAGGCACGCAATGAGCGAAAGAACCACACAGAGTTGAAAGTGAGTTGAACCAACTGACTTTAATAGAACTCCTGCACGCATTTAAATTCCTAAGAACCCGATGACACTTGTGACTCCTGGAAGCTTTATGACATCAGCCGCTACCGTGTGGGCTTTCCCTGTACCTGGAGATCTCACAGTCAAATTTGCTGTGGACTTGCCCATGACTCTGTGAACCAGTTCGCTTGTTGTGTGGGCGAGCCGCCACAATATGTATTTTAATCATGTGTCTGTGTGTGTGTGTGTGTGTGTGTGTGTGTATGTGTGTGTGTATATATCTTTCTCTTTGGCTTGGCTTCGCGGACAAAGATTTATGGAGGGGTATGTTCACGTCAGCTGCAGGCTCGTTTGTGGCTGACAAGTCCGATGCGGGACAGGCAGACACGGTTGCAGCGGCTGCAGGGGAAAATTGGTTGGTTGGGGTTGGGTGTTGGGTTTTTCCTCCTTTGTCTTTTGTCAGTGAGGTGGGCTCTGCGGTCTTCTTCAAAGGAGGTTGCTGCCCGCCGAACTGTGAGGCGCCAAGATGCACGGTTTGAGGCGATATCAGCCCACTGGCGGTGGTCAATGTGGCAGGCACCAAGAGATTCCTTTAAGCAGTCCTTGTACCTCTTCTTTGGTGCACCTCTGTCTCGGTGGCCAGTGGAGAGCTCGCCATAGAACACGATCTTGGGAAGGCGATGGTCCTCCATTCTGGAGACGTGACCCACCGCACACACATATATATATATATATATATATATATAGATATATTTATACACACACACATCTATATACACTTAGATATATATATATAGATCTACTGAATAGATAGTTAAGATATAAATAGGTCTGTGTATCTATAAGTTGAGTTTGTCTGTATATGTATTTGCACTGTTTTTACACAATGGACCAGAGAACATTGTTTCATCTGGTTGTTCTGTTACCATCTGATGATACTTGAAATTGAGAAGGGTAAGATTTAAAATGGACCTGAGGAGCACAGATGGTTCCTCACACATGGAACAAGCTGCCATAGGAAGTGGTAGAGGCAGGGACAATTGCAATATTCAAAAGACATTTCGACAGGTACACAGATAGGAAAGGTTTAGAGGGATGTAGGCCAGACACAAGTTGGGCTGAAGGGCCTGTTTCCATAGAAATGTATGACTCTAAGATGGTTATATTGTATAATTCAGGAGGCTGTTGCAGGCTCCAAACACAGTGATTTCAACAATCCTTTTTGCGTCTCTTTTGATTCCCCCCCTACCCACATTCATTACCACTCATTCCCCTTTGATTCTATTTGCCACTATCCTATTCTAAGGGACAGTAACCATTTAACATGTCAGCATGCTCTTGGGATGCAGGAGGAAGGATCCAGTACATCAGGAAGAAATCTACATAGAGAACATACAGACTCCATGGAGACAGAAGCTGAAATCAGGATTGGACCCAGACTCCTGGATTGTCAGGTATCTGTATGTACTGCTGAGTCTCTTGGACCACCCAGAAGGAGCACATGTAGTATGATTAGACAAACCACCTTCATCTTTGATTGACAGCAGAATTAACCAATCAGGTTCACACGGACTGGTTGTGTATTATCACTTACTCCTGCCTTTTTTTCCCAGCAGAACAGCCTTGCAACTTGCAATAAGTTATTCTTGAAGGTGCTTGATAAAGTGACCCTTCCATAAACAGACTCTAACCAACAAGTGATTTGCAATTAAACAAAATGTGAGGGAATTTTAGGTTGATTTAGATAGCATGGGCTCATCGGCTAGAAGGGCCTGTTACCATGCTATACACCTAAATTTAAAAAAACAAAACAATATCCTGCACGCAAAACACTCAGTGATCCCTTCCCTTCTGAAATTCCCGTAGCTTCCTACAGTCATCCCTTGAGCTACTGTAGTCCTGATTCTTATTACTCGACCATCAATAGCTGAGCCGATGCTGGGGGGAGTGGTGGGGGAGGGGGGGGGGTCGAGTGCAATGCACATATATGCTAGCGAAGCGCAGCAGGTCACACAACATCCATTGGAAGTTACCGCTAACCAGCGTTTAGGTCCTTGTATCTGACGAAGGGACCAGGCCCGAAACGTTGGTTACCCTTTACTTCCTAATGATGTTGCATTTTTGGTCATTGCGAGAGATCTGCAATTATAAACTGTGAATATACAAGCTTCAAAGGGTTAATTTCTATACTTTTTGAGACAAAATGCTTGTTATTGACTTGTTTGCAATTTTATTGCCCACAAAAAGATTACTATGAGCTAGCTCCTTTATCAGTAACAGAAGTCATCAAACTGCACGGTTTTAGCCCACAGTGCTTTTGGGTGGTGAACAAGGTAATGTTGGCTTATTCATAACGATTGATTTATTCTGCAGAATATGCAAAAACACAAACTGTAGATTGACACACCCACTATGTTGAAGCTAAGCCAGCATGTGGAGTGTTCCCTGAGAGCATCGGCACTCATTGACCCCCCCCCCCCCCCCCAGTTCCCTGGAGGTGATGGATGCAGGAACCAGCAAGTCCAATCCTGTGCCTTCCACAGATGACTCACCCCAGGATCACAAGCCGACCTCTGGATATGGCCAGACAAGTTTCCCTTTCACTGAATAAAATGAAAGTTATTTAAAATCACCCGCAGGTGTTGGGAGGTGAAGAGAAAAAGGGGATACAGGTGATAGGAATAACGATTGGTTAAATGACATTCAAGATTGGCAGTTACTGCTTCAGTAATCTTGTGCCAAAAGCCACACCCCAGTCGAAGGTGAGGAATGTACTTTGAGCAGCACAGTTAACGTAGCTGATAGCGCCATGCTATTACTGTGTCTGCAACCCCTGGTTCAAATCTGCCGTCGTCTTTAAGGAGCTTAAATGTGCTCCTCGTGTTTGTGTGGGTTTCTTCCCACCCTTCAAAACGCACAGTGGGTCCAGGTTAATTGTTGCATTAATGGTACAGCACATCAGCCAGGAGGGCCTGTTACCATGCTGTATGTTTAAATATCCTGCATGCAAGTCGCTCAGCGATCTCCTCCCTTCTGCAGAAATTCCTCAACCCCACTCGACTACAGTCCTGACATTCTGGGAGACCCTGATTCCTATTGCTCAACCATTCCAGGAGCCTGGAATGTGAGCTTCCAAATTCTGGTCGGACAATTGCATATCACCCCTTAGTATGGGCTAATCACAGGCAGATTCAAAGGTTAGATGATGGACATGTGTGTGAGAGAGAATAAGTTGCAGTGTGAGTAGAAATAAAGACTGTGGGACTCAGCATGACCCAGTGAGCTAAATGCCTTCCTTCTGCATCATAAGTATGATAAGACACGAGCTACTCACCAACCAGATGGCATTAACATCAACTTCTTCGGTTTCTGCTTGTCCACTCCCTATTCTCCCTCTCCTCCAGCTCTCCACCCCCTTCCCCTTCCATTCACAGAACCATCCCCCTTCACCCTGTTTGCTGGTGCGCCCTCCCTCCCTTATCCACCTATTACCTCGTATCTGTGGGCCTTTACGCCCTCCCCCACCCCCAACCATTTCATTTGGACCCCTGCCTACATTTTTCCCTACTTTGATGAAGGGCTCAAGCTCCAAACCTCTTTACCGTATAAAGTACAGTTTGACCTGCTGAGTTCCTCCAGCGTTGTACTTTCACATGATAATACGCTACTTTTTTGACCAAACTCTTGGTGACTGTATTTAATAATCGCTCCTGCGATGTACCTGAGGTTTAACCACATCACAGGGGCTATAGAAATACAAGCTTGTAACTCAGAGTTTCCCTTCATGAAATTTCTGAGCTCAATGAAATGACAGGACAGAATGTATGGTCAGTGGAAACTGTGGATTACCCAGGATATAAAGTCTAATTGTTCTATGCCGGGATTTATTTATTTTTTAAACTTAGACATACAGCACAGTACCGGGCCCTTTCGGCCCACAAGCATTTAGCTCATTGGGTCATACTGGGTCCCACAGTCTTTATTTCTACTCATCTCTCAGACTCATGTCCATCATCTATCCTTTTAATCTGTCTGTCATTACATCCAATATCTACAACTCCCGATACGTTTCGAACGGTAGGTGGGAACCAGAGCCCCTGGGGGAAACCCATGCCGGCACGGGGAGAACGTACAAACTCCTTACAGACAGCGTGGGATTCGATCCCTGGTCCCAAACGCTGGAGCTGCAACAGCGTGGCGCTAACTGTGTTCCATTCAAGCCTCCCCTTTTGTTTCCACATCTAAAACTATCAGCAAAGTCCTTTCATCTCTGAAAGCCAAACTCTGGAATACTTTATCACACCCTTCTCCTCCCTCCATGCACCCCACCGGAGGCCAAATCATTAGACACGTCTGAGGTTCAGATAGATGATGGATTGAGGAACTGGGGGTTATGGGGGCAAATGGCACAGAAGAGGAGTTGAGATGAATGGGGATCACATTGAACGACAGGGTAGGCTCAAGGGGCTAAGTGGCTCACTCCTGCTCCTATTGTGTTCTTGTAGTCGATTCACCTTAAATACATTGACACCTTCACCCCTTCCCCCCCCCCCCCACCCCCCCCCCCCAACTAATGCTTGTGGTCGCGAATCTTTGGGTGAAGAGATTGTTAAACCTACTGCTGGATTATGAGTAGTCCAGTTCTTCTCTGCTGGTGGAAACATTCTCTCTCTATCTTTCTATTGAAACCTATAACATTATGATGGGTGGCATGGTTAGCAGAAAAGTTAATGTGATGCTATTTCAGCACCAGTGGCCCATGATTGGAATCCAGCACTGCTTGTAAGGAATGTACATTCTCGCTGTATCTGTCTGGGCTTTCCTCAGGTCCTCCCCTATCCCTCCTACCCTCCAAAACATAGATTAATTTGCGTGTAATTGGGTGGTACAGGTTTTATGGCCGGAATTGGCTTCTACTGTGCTGTAAATAAAAATCTTGAAAAATTATAGAGCACTACTTGGTCACTTTTCACCATTATTCTTTCAAAACAGACTCTGGCTATTCATTCGTTCCTGATATGCATGCTCTATCATCCTTGTACACCTTCTTGTGGTCTGTTGGTCTGTACTCTTCCCCCTGAGGATTCTTCCCTTCTCTCCAAACTTTTAATTCTGATGCCTGACTGCCATTCACTCATACCTTGAAGGAGGTCTCAGGTCTGAAACGCTGGTTATATATTTTGACCTCCTAGGGATGCTGTGGGAACTGCTGAGTTCCTCCAGTATTTCTGTGCCTTTACTTCTGCCACCTTTCTGTTTCCCTTGAACTTAGTATGTTCCTCTGGTAGTTTCTCCATCACCCTTGCCTTACTTCCTTCATCATGGGATGGCAGGACTGAAGCTTGAGGAAAGAATTGATAGATTAGGGTTGCAATCATGGAAATTTGGAAGAATAAAAGGAGAACATTCTGTAAGAACTGATGCAGGAAGAATGTTCCCAATGTTGGGGAAGTCCAGAGCAAGGGGGTCACAGTCTAAGGATAAGGGATGTGGCACTTAGGGCTGAGATGAGGAGAAACGTCTTCATTCAGAGAGTTGTGAACTTGTGGAACTCCCTGCCCCAGAAAGTTATTGAAGATCCAATATACAGTCTTTGAAAAGGGAGTTGGATGGGATGTCATTAGCTAAAGGGATCAAGGGATGTGAATAGAAGGCAGGGATAGGGTCCTGAGGTCGTACGATTGCACTGAATGGTAGAGCAGGGGCAAAGCAATGAATGGCCTTTTCCTGCACCTATTTTCAATGATTCTGTAAAAAGCCGACTGTTGTAACTGAAGAAGATTAAAGATTAGGTTCTTGAATATTAACGGAATCAAGGAGCATGGGGTTAGCGCAGAAAAGTGACGCTGAAATGAAAGGTCAGCTCTGATCTTGCTGAATAATAGAACAGACATAGGAGTCCAAATGTTCCCACTCTTCTACTTCCATCTGCTGCATCCTCTCACTGTCCATCATGCCTCGTCGTTCTATTTCACTGATAAATGGTCACGGAGACTCCTCCTGTGAGTTTGTCTTTAGAGCTCTGCTTACCAGGACGCTCAGAAGCTCCAAAAGTTCAAATTTATTGTCAGAGTGCATGCAAGATATCACATACAATCCTAAGATTCTTTTATCTGCGGAACAGGCAGAACTTCTGCATATTGGTAACTGAACACTGTACTCAAGGCACAACACGTATACAAAAGAGAGAATTGAAAACAAATAAATAAATCTCTGAACCTCACCTTGACATTGGTGAGGACAAATTTGGAGTATTGTGTGCCGTTTTGGTCACCTAATCACAGGAACGATATCAATAAAATTGAAAGTGTAGAGAAGATTTACAAGGAAGTTGCCAAGGACTTAATAAACTGAGTTACGGGAAAATGTTAAACAGGTTACGACTTTAGTCCCTGGAGTGTAAAAGAATGAAGGGGGATTTGGTAGAGGTATTTAAAATGATGAAGGGTATAGACAAGTAGGCTTTTTCCACTGAGGTTGGATAAGGTAATAACTGGAGGATATGGGTGAAGGGTGAAAGGGGAACTTCTACACTCAGAGGGTGGTGAGAGTATGGAATGAGCTGCCAACAGAGGTGGTGGATGCTGGTTTGATTACAACACTTTAGAGGAATTTGGACAGGTACGTGGATGGTCTTGGTACTGATCAATGGGACGAGGCAGAATAATAGTTTTGCACAGACTGCATGGGCCAAAAGGCCTGTTTGTGTGCTGTTGTGTTCTGTAGTTCTACGGAGAGGGCCAATGGAGCTTCAGTGCAATCAAAAATTCAAGCTGTGCCCAGGTTCCCTGCTGCCCCAACGTCGCACACTTGTGGAATCCACTGGAGGACATTTTGCTGACACAAGGCAGCCAATAAAGAAACAGAAGGAAGGTGGTTGAAAGTGGAACCCAGGGCCTAGCATGAGGTCAGGACAATGATGACCTCATCATCACTGTGCTCTTGCTTTCCAGATCGCCTGCACGGTGGCAGGACGCTGACCTTTCACCCTGGGCAGCCCGATCTGCAAAGGGTTGATGAATATCCCTTCTGTCTGTTAACTCCTTAGGTCCTAATTAAAATTGATTTCAGCATCTCCCACAGAGCTGGGCTGTTTGGCTGAAAATGCGTCAATGGTTTGACGCTCATTAGCTACCGGCCGCCAGTGCTCCCTTAGAGAGGTCACAGGCAAGGAGAACAGGCGATGCTGGTGCAGTGCGGAGTTCGTCTCACCAAGGCAACGTTGGGCTCGAGGACACAGCCCGAACTTGGCCAAAAGGCCTGCTCCTGATGACATCCCTCAATTTGATGAGATGTATTTTATCAAGTCACTATTGGCTTGTGATAAAACAGAGAACTGGAGCAGGCCCTTTGACCCACGTGTCTGTGCTGAACATGGTGTTGACAGATGTCCCTCCATCCACCCAGGTCATGCCCTCTTCTCACTTCTACCATCAGGAAGAAGCCTGAAGAAGAACACCCAACAGTACAAAAACAGCTTCTCACCCTCCGGCACCAAATTTCTGAATGGTCAATGAACCATAGATACTACCTCACATTTTCACTAACTTTTTCAGTTTTTATACGTAATTTTTAGCAGTATTTTCACCTGTAATTCTGCCGGAAAGCAATGAAGTTCATGACAAAGAATTCTGATTCCTTCCTGTATCGAGGGCGACCAAAATTGCACACACAATTGCACACAATACTCCGTCACCTTCATATGTATGTGGCTATCCAGAAGCCTCTTAAATGCAACAGTTGTAGCACCAATACTCCTGGCAGTCTATTCCAGGCACCAACCTCTCCCAGTGTAAAAAATTTTGTCCCCTTTCCCACCATCTAATCTGACTTGAATTTATACAAGTAAAAACACAAAGTGCAGGAGAAGCCCAGCAGGTCAGACAGTGTCCTTTATGGAGCCAAGGCCAGGATACATCACCGACGTTTCGGGCTTGATCGCTTCATCAAAGTATGAGAAAGTGCCGGCAAGTGTCCCAACAAAAGAGTGGGGGGGCGGGGGGTGATGGAGGGTGGCATGGCAGGAGATGATAGTTGGAGAAAGGAGGGGGGGGGTGGTGGCAGGGCTGAAGCCCGAAACGTTGGTGATGTATCCGGGCCTTTGCTCCATAAAGGACATGGTGACCTGCTGAGCTTCTCCTGCACTGTGTTCTTTTACTATAACCGTGGTATCCACAGAATCTTGCGATTTACTTCTGAATTTGTGCAAGAGCCTTTCAAGGCATCCAGAAGCTGATTAAATGCTTTTCAAGCGCAGTCAATATTTAAAAGCAGTATAACTAGGTGTGCAGAGCAAGATCCCACAAAGCAGTAAAATGTGTTATGGCCAAATTAAAGATGAGTGGATATTGGAAAGCAAACTGGCTGGTGGTGTGGGGGGGGGGGGGGGGGACATCTATCTGTTTTAATATTTTACAGTGGGATCTTTTGTTCTGATGAGGGACTAGATGGGTTCTCAGTAAAATCATCGACTTTGACAGGAACTTTTTTTTAAACAGAAGCTCTTTATCTGAGAGAACTGAATAATTTATTGTCACATGCACCGAGATGTGGTGAAAAGTTCTGTGTTGCGTGTTATCCAGCAGGTTATTCCACGCTGTGTACAACCGCCAATGGATGATTAGAGAGAATAATGCAGGGGGCAGTGTGACAAGATAGTTAAACCACAAACAAAAACAAAGTACAGGGTGTCATAGTAGAGAGAAAAGTACAGTTAAACAATGCAAGCCATTATCTGTGGGATTCAAGGTGATTTGAGTGTTCTAGGGTAGTAATCAGTAACAAGGGAAGCTAGCAGCCGGGATTGTCTCTTTCTGGAGAAATTGAATGCAATATGTAAAGAGATTTTACTCCACTAATATAGGGATCTGACAGAAGGGTATAGCATTGATCTGCTTATTTAAAGAGGAATGCAAATGCATTTATTCTTCATGAGTTTCCTCCTATCTTTGTCCATGTAAATCAATCACTGTAACCAGCTATTTCCCTTTCCCCAGTTGACTGTCCAACCTCTCTTTAACTGACCATCCCTCCTGATACTACAGTGACTCCCTACTACCGAGGACACCCCTCGTTCTACTCTTCTCCACAAGTACAAACGCTCTTTCTGTATCTTCCCTCTCTCTTAGAGTGGCACGGTTAGCGCTCTTACAGCGCCAGCGCCCGAGGTTTGAATCCAGCACCGTCTGCAAGGAGTTTGTCCATTCTCCCCATGCTTGTGTGGGTTTCCTCTGGGGTCTCTGGTTTCCTCCCATGATTCCAAATGTACTGGGGTTGTAGCTTAATTGGGCGGCACGGACTTGTGGGCCGAAAGGGCTGGTTACCGTGTTGTACGTCTGAATTTAAAACTTTAAATACATTTCACTATTATGTGATCCAAAGAGTAATATCTGAACCTCTTATCTCAAGAGTTAAAAGGGAACCAGATATTCCAATTAATGTTCATTCGTATTACTGGCATCTTCCTCAGAGACATATGATGCTCATTAGCATTTTCTCCGTCACTACTTTGGGAAGAAATTCGTGCTCATTTTGGCGTCTTTGCCTTCTGGATCATCAATGATCCTTGTTACTCTGTACATTTCATTAAGGCCTGCTTCTGCTCCTATATCCTGTGACCTTGTAGTCTCAATGACTACAGGCCTAAACTGCTCATTTCATAGAGGACAGAACATCCCAGTGCAGTTCAGTCCCTTCGGCCCACAATGTAGTACCGAGCAAAATCAAGTTAATAGGCAATAGGTGCTGACATATACAACTGGACAAATCAGACCACGGTACACGCACATACGCACATAATAATCACACACACACATACATAAATATAACATAAAATAAGTGTCAGTCATTGACTCCTACTCAGCCTACTTAGGGTGGCATGGTTAGCCTAGTGGTTAGAGCAACTCTTTTGCAGTGCCAGTGCCTGGGGTTCGACTCCACTGCTGTCTGTAGGGGGTTCGTACATTCTCCCTGTGTCTGCAGGGGTTCTGGTTTCCTCCCATCTTTAAAAATGAACTGGGGGCGTAGGTTAATTGGGTGCCATGGGATTGTGGACCAAAATGGCCTGTTACTGCGCTGTATGTCTAAATTTTTTTTAATTACATTTAAATTTTTTTTTAAATCAAACATTTAAATTTAATTTTAATACGATTACTCCACACCAATCGACTCCTTCCAAACCTCACAGCCCATAACCCTCTAACTTTTTTTTGCGTCACCCCTTTCATCTAAGGAACTTTTCTCTCTGACCTCCAGTGAAGGTTTCTTCCTCTTTAAGTAAGGAAACTAACACTGTTTTGTAGCACCAGGTCTAGCTTCACCAACACCCTGCACAGTAGGATCATGAGACAATTCCTTTTTCTGCCATAGATTCTGCCAATGTACCATTTGCCTTCTAAATTACTTGCGGAATCTGCAGGCTAACTCTCTGTTGAACGTTAAAAGCTTGTGAAATTCCACACTGTCACTGATGCAGGCTCTGCTCCATTTCAGTGCCAGAGCCTGAGCATATTTATCCGAGTCTGCTGATCCACAGACAGGGGAATGCTTTAAGACACAGCTCATGGGATGCGAGCCAGAGGTGGGATGGAGCATCTGAATCTGACTCAGAGTTGGGAATTTTACTTTAATCTGAGCTGGCCTCCAAGTGGGACACAAATTGTGGGCTGTAAACAAATGAGATGTTGGCCTGGAGTATCTTCAGGTGGGTCCAAGTGAAACTCAGCAGGTCAAACAGTGCACTTGGCCTAATGGAGATAAAGATACAGAACTGATCTTTCAGTTTGAGCCCTTCATTAAGGTATAAACAAAATGTAGGCAGTTGCCCGAAGATTATAGTCCAGATTATTCTGTATCTGGAATGAACTGCCATAGGAAGTGGGTACAATTACCTCACTTGTGGACAGACACATGGACAAGTCGGGCTTAGAAGGTTAGGGACCAAATACAGACAATTGGAACTAGCCCAGAATGCTATTTTGGTCAGCGTAGCCAAGCCGGGTTGAAGGGCCTGTTCCGCGATGTACGGCTGCATCTGCGGCCCCTGGCTGATCAGTGTAACGAGTAGTGCAAGCCAGGGAGAATTTTGCATCGATAGGGAGGTGGAAGATCATGGGGGAAATGTGAGCACAAAGGTGAGGAATTCAATATAAAATTTTATTGTTGCATTTAGCGCGGCCGGGTAGAAATTGATTAGAGGAAAGCTGTTTTTTCCACTCCCCGGGGGGAGGAATTTTGCAGTCTCTTGCAACATCATCGGCGCGGTTGCCAAACGCTAATTTAACACAGACTGCCAGAAATCCTAAATCTTTCAGGCCTGCTGAATTCAGCAGAATACTGATCAAGAAGATGGAAATTATAGAACCCACTGATATGAATTCACCCAGTAATAACACAGAAAGCAGCTGTGCCAATGCTACCCACAAGCACTTCTGCCACAATGCCAGAAGCTTTCTATTTCATTTATTCATTCATAAGTCTCTTCTCCCTTAAGAAAGCTGAAGGGGGCTTTAAAATTACGCAAGTGGGGATGTTTCTGCATTGGAAAGTTTAAGTCAAGTCTACCTTTATTATCACAGGCAATGTGCAAAAGTGCTGGAGGTATTTAGCAGGTTATGCAGCTTCCAGAGGAGGTAAAGGGTAACTTTCTGCGTGACCTGATGAGTTCCTCCAGTGCTTTTGCGTAGCCTACATGACCCCAGCATCGGCAGATTTTCTCATTTAACTCCGTTTCTTGTCACCTGTACAGCAAAAAGTTGTTTTGCCAGCTATCTATCCATGTGTTAAGCACAGTAGAATAAAATGGAAGAGGAAATAAGCAGGCCGATTGTTATTTGGATGGGGAGTGCAAAGGGACTTGGTGGGGGTTGAGGGAGGGGGGTCCTCGTGCAGGTAACCTAGAGGTTAACCACCAGGTTGAATGGGCAGTAAAGAAAGCGAATGCTCTGTTGGCATTTCATTTCACCAGGAATAGTGTATAAGAGTAAAGAGGTGTTGATGAGGCTCTATGGCATCATAAGACCTAGAATGGGGCTGTCCAAGTACCATTTAAAATTCCTCAAGATCGCATTAGCAGTGGCCAGGAAATGCACTGCGGTTACCTGGAAGTCTGATCCCTTTCTGGTCATAGCTTGGTGGAATGTGGAAATGCACAGGTGTGCTCCCCTGGAGAAAATCACTTACAATTTAAGGAAAAAAATCCAATATATTTTTGCAGGTCTGGTAGCTATATTTGCAAATACAGAGTTGAATTGTTAAGGCACTCACACTATTTTTCAATTCTCTATCCCTTTTCCTCCCATATTTGAGGACTAGCTAGAAAAAAAGAGTTGGATTTTCTGAACTGGATTCCTTTTTCTTTCTTTCCTTTATCTTTTCTTCATTCTATTTTCCAGTTGTCTTTCTTTCTTTTAATTTCTATTTTCTTTTTGCTGGGTTTTTGTTTGGGGAGGTGAGGAGGAATGGGGTCTTTTTTTTTAAATTTGGACAACTTGTATCAATGAATCCTTTTCATTTATTTGACACATTTTCATGATGGTTAATTCTTGATACTTGTTTGACCATAAAACTAAAAATATTGGAAAAAAAAACTCAATAAAAATATTTCAAAAAGATCTGTGCACTGACCGCAGCGCGCAGATCGGGCAAAAACACAGAAATGCTGGAGGATCTCAGCAGGGTCCATTGGAGAGAAAGATATATTACTGACGTTTCAGGCCTGAGCCTTTACTTAAGGTAGGAGCAGAAAGCAGGCAGGCGCTTATATTTAAAGGCTGGTGAAAAGGAAAGAATGGGAGAGGGAGGAATGCAGACCAATGGGCAAAAGATTCTAATTGGATACGGCAAGAGGACAGGAGGGAGGAAAGGTGATTGAAAGGAGACAGAGGGAAAAGGGGAGAGAGAGAAGCAGAGCTAGATGGAGGGGGTGGGGTTTAATGGAAACCGAAGAAGTCGATGTAAATGCCATCTGGTTGGAGGGTGCCCAGAGGGAAAATGAGGTGTTGTTTCTCCAATTTGCAGGTAGTCTCAGTCTGGCTGTGCATGCGTCCACAGACAGGTGGCTCAGCAAGGGAATGGGTTAGGGAATTGAAATGGGTGGCCACTGGGAGATCAATGCAGAGATTGGACAGCCCAGCTGATAGAGCTGATGCCACAGCTCCAGGGTTCGATCTCCCAGCCTCCGGTGTTGTCTGTGTGGAGTGTGCACATTCTCCCTGTGACAATGAGAACTTTCTTCCAGGTGCTCCAGTTTTCTCTCACATCCAAAGGTAGGTGGACTGGTGGTTTAACTGGCTGCCCCTCAGTGGTCAGATGAGTTAGGGGGATTGATGAGTATGTGGGAATCAGGGGGATCAGGTTTATTGTCATGAACATGTCACGAAATTTGTTGTTTTGCAGCAGGGTCATTGTTCACAACAAGGAGCAAAATTATTGTAAACTACAATTCCGTAAATCCAAGATTTTAAGAAATAAGTACAGTGCAAAAAGTGAGTTAGTGCCTGTGGCTCATTGTCCATTCAGAAATCTGATGGTGGAGGGGAAGAAGCTGTCTCTGTAACATTCATCTTCAGTCTCCTGATGGAAGCAATGAGAAAAGGGTAACAACCTTTTCTCAAAGAAAGAACCACATGGACCCAGAGGCTCAGGATTTAAGCTGTTGGCTTACACTTTCTCTTGTTCTCCTTGAATCAGCGGGCATACTGAAGAGCCTGGTTCCATTACCATTGGCATAGACTAGTTTGAATTTGGCAATTCAACCTTCCCCTTTGGACAGGGCTAGATCTCCACGGTCCCTCTCACACATCGTTCCCTTTCATGAGGGCCACATTGCAATATTTTATCATGGGGGTCATAATGTGTTGCAGGACCACATTTCGATCAGGTTGTAAATGCCAAACTTCTTCAAGTAAAGCAGCCCAAGTGAAGGCAACAATAGTCCTTAATGGAAAGTACAGGAAGTTTCCTCTGGTGCTATGAGAAACATGGCCATGAGCTACAAAATTAGAAAAATGTCCTGTCAGTTGACTGAAATGACTAATCCAGGAAGTCTGTTGGCGTTGAATTTTCTGCTTTTAGTTCAGTGAAGCAGATGGTTCTATCTTTGTTCTGTGCTGCTAGTCAGGACCATCAATGGAAACAACAGCAGGCTTTAGAGTCACATGGTGTGGAGGCAGGCCCTTCAGCCCAACTTGCCTATGTTGGCCAAATAGTCCCACCCAAACTAGTCCCATCTGCCTCTGTTTGGCCCTAAACCCCATAGATCTTTGAATCATGGGATGAAATTGGAGTTCCCAGAGGGAATGGAGGAAGAAAGCACGCTTTTATACCCATCCTCCAGCTGGTTCATACTGTAAAGGTTTACCCATAGACCTAGACTGGTGTGTAGTGTATGTTATTTTTAAATTTAGACATGCAGTATGGTATCAGGCCATTTCAGCCCAATTATACTTAATTAACCTAGAACTCTGTTTTGTTTTGAAGGGTGGGAGAATATTGGAGCCACCGGGGAAAGCCCACGCAGACACGGAGAGATAGTACCAACTCCTTACAGACAGCGCGGGATTTCAACCCCAGTCTCGATTTCTGGCGCTGAAGCAATGTTGCGCTAACTGCTACGCTAACCGTGCCTCCCTGCAACGCTAACCGTACTTATAAAAGGTTAAAAATGGCTGTAGTCCAAAGGGTTAAACCCTATGGCACGAATATAGTTTTTTTCCAATAGCAGGGAAATGCCCCGCTTCTTCTGATTCCACTGTTTCCACCTCCACTCACTTACATTCTTACTTTTCTCTGTCACCTCTCCCTCCACCTCTCTCTCTCCAATTGTCCAACACCCTATCACCTCCTAGCCCCCTCCCCAGCTTCGTCCACCCTTTGATGTCGCTGTTATTGCCCCCTTGGATGCTGGAAATCAGAACAAAAAAGACTGAGGAACTTGGGACAAAAAAATTAAAGGAAAGAGCTTTCATATCTTGATTCACAGAAACAATTTTCCTATTTGAAAATGCATCAATACATACTAATGTCTTCTTTGGCTTGGCTTCGCGGACGAAGATTTATGGAGGGGGTAAAAAGTCCACGTCAGCTGCAGGCTCGTTTGTGGCTGACAAGTCCGATGCGGGACAGGCAGACACGATTGCAGCGGTTGCAGGGGAAAATTGGTTGGTTGGGGTTGGGTGTTGGGTTTTTCCTCCTTTGCCTTTTGTCAGTGAGGTGGGCTCTGCGGTCTTCTTCAAAGGAGGTTGCTGCCCGCCAAACTGTGAGGCGCCAAGATGCACGGTTTGAGGCGTTATCAGCCCACTGGCGGTGGTCAATGTGGCAGGCACCAAGAGATTTCTTTAGGCAGTCCTTGTACCTTTTCTTTGGTGCACCTCTGTCACGGTGGCCAGTGGAGAGCTCGCCATATAACACGATCTTGGGAAGGCGATGGTCCTCCATTCTGGAGACGTGACCCATCCAGCGCAGCTGGATCTTCAACAGCGTGGACTCGATGCTGTCGACCTCTGCCATCTCGAGTACTTCGACGTTAGGGATGTAAGCGCTCCAATGGATGTTGAGGATGGAGCGGAGACAACGCTGGTGGAAGCGTTCTAGGAGCCGTAGGTGGTGCCGGTAGAGGACCCATGATTCGGAGCCGAACAGGAGTGTGGGTATGACAACGGCTCTGTATACGCTTATCTTTGTGAGGTTTTTCAGTTGGTTGTTTTTCCAGACTCTTTTGTGTAGTCTTCCAAAGGCGCTATTTGCCTTGGCGAGTCTGTTGTCTATCTCATTGTCGATCCTTGCATCTGATGAAATGGTGCAGCCGAGATAGGTAAACTGGTTGACCGTTTTGAGTTTTGTGTGCCCGATGGAGATGTGGGGGGGCTGGTAATCATGGTGGGGAGCTGGCTGATGGAGGACCTCAGTTTTCTTCAGGCTGACTTCCAGGCCAAACATTTTGGCAGTTTCCGCAAAGCAGGACGTCAAGCGCTGAAGAGCTGGCTCTGAATGGGCAACTAAAGCGGCATCGTCTGCAAAGAGTAGTTCACGGACAAGTTTCTCTTGTGTCTTGGTGTGAGCTTGCAGGCGCCTCAGATTGAAGAGACTGCCATCCGTGCGGTACCGGATGTAAACAGCGTCTTCATTGTTGGGGTCTTTCATGGCTTGGTTCAGCATCATGCTGAAGAAGATTGAAAAGAGGGTTGGTGCGAGAACACAGCCTTGCTTCACGCCATTGTTAATGGAGAAGGGTTCAGAGAGCTCATTGCTGTATCTGACCCGACCTTGTTGGTTTTCGTGCAGTTGGATAATCATGTTGAGGAACTTTGGGGGACATCCGATGCGCTCTAGTATTTGCCAAAGCCCTTTCCTGCTCACGGTGTCGAAGGCTTTGGTGAGGTCAACAAAGGTGATGTAGAGTCCTTTGTTTTGTTCTCTGCATTTTTCTTGGAGCTGTCTGAGGGCAAAGACCATGTCAGTAGTTCCTCTGTTTGCGCGAAAGCCGCACTGTGATTCTGGGAGAATATTCTCGGCGACACTAGGTATTATTCTATTTAGTAGAATCCTAGCGAAGATTTTGCCTGCAATGGAGAGCAACGTGATTCCCCTGTAGTTTGAGCAGTCTGATACATACTAATGTATTATAGAAGTAATTAACGTTTTAGTAATAAAGGATCCTGGCTCAAAACGTTGATAAAATAGTAAAATTATGCTGCCTTTGCTGTGTACCAACTGATCTCTGTCCGGGCCTCTGCAGCTGTGAACTGTCTTACTTGTGCTATATTTGAGCTGCCTAACTGGTCTGCTTGCCAAACAACCTCTCCCCGTTGTTGGTGCCTGACTTGCTGAGTCCCTCCAGCAGCTCATCGTTTGTCAGAACTTGTCTGATTTTCAGTCAGTGGAGGAATCTGTGTAAATATTGGCTCAAGACGCTGAATATATTCAAGAAGGGAATATATTCAAGCAGTTTCTCAAGAAGGGAGCAGAAATGTATTGCGAGAGAGAGGGGGTAAGATACTGAAATTAAGGAATCAGTCACAATTGCATTAAGTAATGGAGGACACTCGAAGTCCATGGTCATAAATGCCTCAGAACAGTCTAGTGAATCATTGTGACCCATAAGACCAGAAGGCATGGGAGCAGAATTAGCCCATTCAGCCCATCAAGTCCACCCCATCACTCCATCATGGCTGATTAACATCTTTTCCAACCCCATTCTCCTGCCTTCCCCCATAACCCTTGATTCTAATCAAGAAACTCTCTACCTACGTCTTCAATATTTCCAATGAATATAAACATGACTTAAATATGCCTGAAATATGGGTGGCATGGTTAGGGTAGCAGTAGGTGTAACACTATTACAGCTGCAGCGACCCGGTTTCGAATCCGGCGCTGTCCGTACCTGTGTGGGTTTTTCCTGGGTGCTCCAGTTTCCTCCCACCCTTCAAAATGTACTTAGATTGTAGGTTAATTGGGGTATTTTGGTGACATGGGCAGGGAGGGCCTGTTACTGTACTGTATGTCTAAATCAGTAGTTCTCAACCTTTTTCTTTCCACTCACATCCCACTTTAAGTCATCCCTATGCCGTCGGTGCTCTGTGATTAGTAAGGGATTGCTTAAGGTGGGATGTGAGTGGGAAGGGAAGGTTGAGAACCACTGCTCTGGACCCAATTGTTACTGAAATATTTTGCTTGAGTAAAATTGTAATCGGCCCATTTCCTTTGGAGTTCTAAAACCGTGCACATAACGAGTCAATGAGGGACGATTAAAACAGCAGTTTTTCCAAACTTTTTCTTTCCACTCACATACCACCTTAAGCAATCCCTTACTCATCACAGAGCACCGATGGCATAAGGAATACTGAAAGTGATATGTGAGAGGAAAGAAAATAGTTTGAGAACCACTGGTCTAAATTTAAAAAAAAATGCCATGAGCAATCTGACCCCTTCCTTTCTAATTAATTTCAATGAAGGATCAGCCCTGATCACGGAGCCAAGATGGACACAAGGAAATGATCAGAGGTAACAAAAACAAAGCCCCTGAATGATTCTAAAGTCAAAAGGAAACTGATAAAATATCAAGAGAGTGTGATATTTATTTACAGATTTTCAATGGATCCTGAGGCACTTCTAAGGCTGGAGCAACAGCCTTAGTTTTTATTTTCTTTACTGTTTACTCGATATTTATTTATTTATTTCCCAACCCTTCACCCTTGGAGCTGCCCTGGGATAACTGTGAATATTTATTATCTCTTTGACTTTTGGACATTGTCTCCTCTCCGTCCAAATTCAAGTTTATTTGTCATCTGTTTGTACCAGTGCAACTGGTACCAGCGTTCTCCAGTCCTCGGTGTGGAACAGTGCAAAACCCACGTGCAGGCAAGGGATAAGTAGACACAGTACATATATTAAAATAAATAAATAATAGAGTCGCGGAGCGTCGTTGAGGCAGTCATCCAGCCATGGAGCTCATGGAGATTAAATATGCTGTTCCTTTGTAGTCTTTTTTTTTAATGAAGTACCTGTTCAGCTGCAGCAAGTAAGAATTTTGGTGCAGATGTTCATTGTACAATGGGCATGACAATAAGCTCACTATCATACCCAGGTGCTTTAGTGGTGTTTACTCTGACCTCTTTTCTCCATTGCAATACCGGTAGCTAAGGACATAGACACAAGACCAGATAATCATTCTGATAGGTAAAGCAATAAAGCAAAGAATGCTCACAGCATATAAGAAGGCCATTTGAACCATCAAATCCATGAACTCTTACTCAAAGAGCAAGATAGCTCTTCCCGCTCTTATCACCTTACAGATCCCTCCTTCCAAATTTATATCTGCATCCTTTCGAATCATGAAAATTCCCATCATTTGTTTCCTTGTCACAACATCTTCCCACTTGTCAAGAAGGTGCAACTTCCCGAGAAGACCGAGGCGGGCTAGGCTACTGGCCACCATGTTGTTGACCGTCTCCCAGGAGTTCTATCGAGAGTGCCGGGCTGGCTGCCTCGCCGTGCGGATGCTGTAGACCATTGGATTGGAGGCACCGGATCACAGGAGTGGCAGAGAGGATCACTGGGGCCTCTCTCCACCCCCCATCGACCTGACCTACCAGGATGTTTGTTTGAAGAAGGTGCGCAAAATTGCTGAGAACCCCTGTGACCTCTCCCTCAGCAGTTTCTCCCCTTGGGAAAGAGATCCAGGAGTATCAGAGCCAAAACCACCAGGCTGAGGGACAGTTCCATCCCACGGGCAGTAAGAACGCTGAACGACTAAATGAACTGGTCACACTGACCATCCGAGACCCTGCTCTTCATTCAAAAATATTTGATTGGCTTTTCTCTTTGAAGCATAGAAGGATGAAGGGTGACAATAGAGGTCTACAAAATTATTAGAGGCTTAGATGGGATGGACAGCCAGCGCCGTTTTCCCCCAAGGGGACAGTAGCCTGTGCTCCCCCTCTCCCTCCCCCCACCTGCCCCACCCCTGCCATCTTATTCAGTTGCCTGCCTATATATTGATGAAGGAAGTGAAACACGATAGGCTGCAGATGCTGCGATTGTAGTAAACACAGTGAAATGCTGGAGGAACTCAGTCGGTCTTTTCACCATCTGAGTGAGACAAAGATATATTGGTGAGGTTTCGGGCCTGAGCCCTTCTTCAAGGAAGAAAAATCAGAAAAGGCCGAAGCAGGATGTATCAGAAAGTCTCAGAATTCAAACAATGGGGGAGGAATCCAGACCAACAAAAGGTGTTAATCGGATGTGATAAGAGGGGGGCTACATGAGAATTTATCATGTACACGTGGCTGTGCGAACGAGTCTGGGTGAGATCATGGTCGTAGTGCAAATGGGGAGCAGTGGAGGAGCCTCTCACAGAACTCCCTTCAAAGAGGAGAGGAGAATTTCTTCAGGCCTAGCGTCCCTTGAAGAGACTTCGCAGTGGATCAACTTAAATGAGTGGCCGATGAAGGGCTCAGGTCTGAGACATCGGTTATGTAACTTTTTCTTTACTGTTACCAAATTCTTCCTGGTGTACGAGCAGTGAGCTCCTAATTGGCTGCCAATTTCTTAGCACCAACCCTGCCCTTTTATTTTGTGCCAACAAAGGCAAATGTGGTTGCCCTGATACAGAGCTTACTGTGCTATCATCCTGCCTTGGCTCCAGGGCAGGAAGAGCAACATGTAAAAAGGGGAATCTGTTTTTGTTTAAACCCTTGTTCTTTATGGATTATGTAGGTGGCAGATCAAGATTTCACGGGTTGATAATGATTCTATTCAAGGAAGTGGCAGTGACATCATGCAAAGAGAGAAATGCATTGCCTTTGGTTCAAGGTCACACTCAGTCAGGCTCAGAGTCCCCATCTCATGCACTGAATATAAAAAATAGGGGTAGGAGGCAGGCCATGTGGCCCATCGAGTCTGCTTCGCCGGTCAATAAGATCACAGCTGATCTGGCCGTGGATTCAGCCCCACCTTCCTGTCTTTTCCTCCTAGCCCTTTGTCACCTAATATGCAAACATCTCTATTACCCCTGAATTAAATATATTTAACGAGGGAGCCTCTACTCCTTCCTTAGGCAGAGAATTCTATAGATGCACTGCTCTCTGGGAGAAGCAATTGTGGCTAAATTCCTATTTTTTCTGTCCCCTGCCAGGTGAAAGAAATGTCCTCTTTGCCTATTCCTTTTACAATAATCTAAGTTTCTCTAAGATTCTCCCTCATCCTTCTAAACTGAAATGAGGATTGGCTGAGGTGACTCAATCTTTCCTCGCAAACTGACCCATTCAAACCTGGTGAACCTCCTCTGTACCTCCTCCAAAGCCAAAATATCCTTTTGACAAATGAAGCCAGAACTGCATGCATTTCTCCAGGTGCAGCCTCAACAGTTGAAGCAGAAATTCCTGGCTCTTAAATTCAATCCCTCCAGCAATGAAGGCCCAATGTCCCATTTGCCTTCTTGATTATCTGCTGCCCTCGCAAACGAGCCCTGTTACGATTCATGAACAAGCACCTCCAGGTCTCTCCATACAACAGCATGCTGCAATTTTTCACCATTATCCGTAGCAGTAAGAACAATGTCCTCATTGTTCTTAATGGCATCATAAACGTGGAAACTTTAATGATTCCTGAACATTTTCTCTCCCACAAGGAAAAGGGGTGATCACCAAGAATGAGATAAAGAAAAGCTGTGGTTGATGAACTTGGTTCACCATCTTACACAACAGAGCGATTGTGATGTTATTTGAATTTCCTTAAAATGCAGACTAAATGTAAATCAGTGGCTTTCAGCAATGTTTCTCATCATGTACAGTCCTTTGGGATGGAGGGTAACTCGTCTGCACAGCAGTTGAGTTGGCATTAGGCAGAAGAGAAGGTTCACCAGTCTGTGCCCCTTCCTCTGAACGGTTTGGAAAACTCCCTTTGCAAAGCACGGAACACCATAGCACAGCACAATGTTGTGCCGCCCTATTTCAACCTATTCAACAAACTAACCCTTCTCTACCTCACACCGATAACACTCTATTTTTCCTTTATCAATGTGCTTGTCTAAGGGTCTTTTAAATGTCTTTATTGTACCAACTTCCACCACCACCCCTGGCAATGTGCTTCAGACACCCACTACTCAGTTTAAAAAAATGCCTCCGATTTCTCCCCTAAACCTTCTTCCCCTCATCTTGTACAGATGTCCTCTGGTGTTTGCTAATCTTTACCCAGGAAAAAAAGATGGTTGCTATCCATCCTATCTATGCTTCTCATAATCTTGTAGACCTTTATTAAGTCACCTCTCATCTTCTTTGCTCCAAGGAGAAAAGTTCCAGATCTGTTAGCCTTGCCTCATCAAATAGACTCTCCAATCCAGGCGACATCCTGGGAAATCTTCTCTGCTCCATCTCCATCGCTTCCATTTCCTTCTTGTACTGAGGGGACTAGAACCAAACACAACATTTCAAGTGTGACCTAACCAGAGTTTCATAGAGCTGCAACATTACCTCATGACTCTTGAACTCAGTCTCCCGACTAAGGCCAGCATACCATCACCCTTCTTAACTACTCTATCAACTTGCATGGTAACCCTGAGAGATCTATGGATTTGGAATCCTGCCATTAACCTTGTATTCTGCTTTTGTTTGACCTTCTAAAATGCATCACTTAACAGATTGAATGCCATCTTCCACTTTTCCGCCCAACTCTACATTCTACACCAGCCTTCAACACTATCCACAACACTTCCAACTTCCATGTCGTCTGCAAACTTACTGACCCGTCCCTCCACGTCTTCACTGGGGTCATTGCTAAAATTCACAAAGACCAGGGGAACTCCACTATTCACGGACCTCCAGGCAGAATATCTTCTATCGACGACTACCCGCTGCTTTCTGCAGGCAAGCCAAGATTTGTTTACCCTCCCCTTCCAGCTCACACCATCTAAACTAAGCTGTATTTTCATCAATCTCCTCTGTACCCTTTCCAAAGCTATAATGGGGCAGCCAGAAGAGGTAACTAATGGGTTTAAGATCCACTGATGGAGGGTTGGAGCTAGATAGTCACTAAGTCCATCTCTATAACTGACTGCTAACTGGTGCTGCATTGGGATCATATTGCATGCAGCACCAAGTCAATATTTTAGTCCAATTTAAATTGGTCTTATCTATTTAATAAGGAATCAATGCTGGTCAATTGAGAGAGTGAAACATTGGATTAGAATCAGATAATCTTACAAATTGAGGTCATTCAGTTTATCAATGGCAGTTTATCAATCACATGGCTTCGACAAATGTGCGAATTGATTCTGTTTCTCTGCACTTATCTCAAAGTTGAAGAAGAATCCTTCCTTCCTGTAGCCTGTACGTTCTCAGAAGCCTGAGGAAATTTGGCACGTCACCTGCCTCCATCAACAACTTCGTCAGATGCACCACGGAAAATATCCTGTCAGGGCACATCGCTGCATGGCACGGAAACGAAACCACGGAGAGTTGTGAACACAACTCAGGTCATCACACAACTCCTCTGCCCCTCCATTATCTGTCTGCACTTCCTGTAGCCAACATATTAAAAGGCATCCCATGATGTCCATACTCTCTTTCATCCCCTTCCC
This sequence comes from Narcine bancroftii, assembly GCF_036971445.1. Lineage (NCBI taxonomy): Eukaryota > Metazoa > Chordata > Chondrichthyes > Torpediniformes > Narcinidae > Narcine > Narcine bancroftii. The sequence continues at coordinate 118,542,786 of NC_091477.1, read as the reverse complement.
AACAGGAAGAAGATCCACCACGAGTGTGAGGTCATGCACCACCAGATTCAAGGACGGTTTCTATCCTGCTGTTATCAGACTCATGAATGAACCCCATGCTAATGAATTACTGTTGTCTCTGCTCTGTATTAGCTGATCTTTACTTGCTGTACGATGTATGGGATGACTTACTGGAAGGTGCTCATGAAAAAAGTTCTCTCACTTCATCATGGTTCCTCTGATAACGAACTTGAACTGAAGTGGCAATTAATATTTATCTATCCTTTTATACAGATCATTATTTTCTTTCTCTCATGAGGGAATTTAATTTATACTTTGTTGTTTAGTGTGCTAGGTTGGTGTAGCAGTTAGCTCAACGACTTTACAGTGCCAGCAATCGGGACTGGGGTTTGAATCCCATGCTGTCTGTAAGGAGTTTGTACATTATCCCCGTGTCTGTTTGGGTTTGCTCTGGGGACTCCAGTTTCCTCCCTCTGTTCGAGATGTACTGGGGGTGTAGGTTAATTGGATGGAAATTGGGTGGCACAGACTCGTGGGCCAAGTGGCCTGTTACCGAATTGTATGTCTAAAAAAATTGATATACATACCTCTGGAGCTGCAGCAAGCAGGAATTCTGGCGCATTTGTACATTGTACTTATGTATAAGAAAATAGCCTCTCATTATCAGCATCTGGCCAATGACAGATGAGCTGAGGAGAATTTCAAACTGTTTTCAAGGAAAAGCCAAATGAACACGGGTTGTGGACAGCTGGAGACTGGCTCATGGGGACCAGGTATCGGAAATAGGATTCAAGAGGGCGTTGAGGGCAAGGACTCCCGAAGGGCCTCGGGAGCTGAAGGCTTCCTGATCGTGACAGAGGTTTGGATCTGGAGCTCGAGTTGGCGATTAATCAAACAGGTGTCTGTGTGGCTACGAAGGCTGTGGGAGCACTGGAGGCAAATCCACTGACACTCAGTGTCTCTGCAGGACTCTTGTTTGCTTCTCTTTCTCTCTAACTGTAAGGGGTGCCGGGTGACACTAATGGGGACTTGTTGTCTTATGGCAGGCGGAAAGTAATATTATACTTTCTGTACTATTACATGACAATAAAGGCATCTTGAATCTTAAATCTTGAAAGGAAAGGACAGAATTCAGTGCACAAAATAAAAACGCTGGAGATATTCAGCTGGTCACACAGCATCCATAGAAGAAAAAGGCAGTTGACATTTCGGCCCTGAGCCCATTGTCAGTAGTGACAATATTTGATAGGGTGAGGGAGGGAGGTGGGGAGGAGAGCTGACAACTGAACAGAGTTGTGAATGCTGGAAATATTTAGCAGGGCACCCCGCTCGTCCCCACTCTTTTGTTCGGATGCCTGCTAGCATTCTCTCATACTTTGATGAAGGGCTCAAGCCCGAAACTTCGGTTCGGTATCTTTACCTTTGCTACATAAACGTCATTGTCTGACCTGCTGACCTTCTCCAGCATTTAGTGCTTTTACATAGCAGGGTGGGCTGCATCAAAAATGCTTCAGGTCCCAAACCCAAACACTAACCTGTTTCTCTTTGCTCAGGTGGTGTTGGACCTGCTGAGCATTTCCAGTATTTTCAGGAATTTTTTATTAGCTTTGCAGCATATTTATTTTTAAAAATATTTTGAACTACAATGAACAGTCGGCTGAACAATTATGTTACTGTGATATAAATTCCCACTTGTTGATGGTAGATGTCTTTCGCTGAAGAACGTGGTGTCCCTGTCCTGCAACTCACCCTTGTGGTTGGAACCTATTGACAGTGAGATCGTGTGAAGGACTAGTCTTTCACCCCAGAAGAAGATTCAATGACATGGAAACAGCCTTCAGGTGTGTGTGTGTGTGTGTGTGTGTGTGTGTGTGTGTGTGTGTGTGTGTGTGTGTGTGTGTGTGTGTGTGTGTGTGTGTGTTTGTACATATGTGTAACTGCATGCATCTGTGTATGTATGTTCATGTGGGTGTGCATGTGAGTGCATTTATGCATGTGTGCATGTGTGTGTGCGCGCGCGCATTCACATCCTCGCGCCTTTACAGTCACTTATTTTCACAATGCTCACAACCTAACGGAAACTTGCACTTGAGTAATTTTAAGAACAGCAGGGCCAGCAGCTCCTAAACCACAGGATTTTAATAAACTGCTTCCATCTCGAGAGTGAGACAATACACTCTGCATCAGATGAAACCCACAGCCTCACAGCGGCTCTCACTGTTCCCCGAAGCCTTGACGATCAGTGAGGCACCTTCAGGTTATGGGGAACTTTCCACAATGGCTTCCTGTAATGTATTAGATCATAGATTCATAGAGCTATGCAGCCAGGAAGAACACCCTTGTGAGCCTAGATGCTAAACCACACCATTTCCATTTTCCTTTGTTTGGAAATTGAGGCCTCAAAATGCCAAATAGGAACATAGGAAGTAGGAACAGGAGTAGGCCAAAAATGGCCCATCGAGCCTGCTCTGCCACTCAATACGATCATGGCTGATCTAATTGATGACCTAACTCCACCTACCTGCCTTCTCCCCATATCCCCTAATTCCTCTATCATGTAAAAATGTATCTAACTGAATTTTAAATATGTCTAATGAAGCAGCCTCAACCACTTCCCTGGTTAGAGAATTCCAAACATTCACTACTCTCTGGGAAAAACTATTTTTCCTTATCTCTGTCCTAAATCTACTCCCCCGAATCTTCACTACACTGTCCCACATCCCTTGACTCCACGGATGTCTGGAAGTGTATCAATATCAGATTTGAACATAATCAGAAACAAAGCCTTCAACAACCCAGCAGGGTTAGATAATTCCACAGGCAAAAGAAGGCATAACTGCAGGATTGAAGAGGACCCATTTAACACAGGATGGATTCCGTTAGCCAGAGAGCAGTGAACCTCTGGAATTTGCTGCCATGGGCGGCTGTGGAGGCCAGGTCCTTGGGTGTATTTAAGGCAGAGATTGACAGATGTCTGAATAGACAGAGTATCAAAGGTTATGGGGAGAAGGCAGGGGAGTGGGACTGGGGGTTGGGGGGATGAACAGATCAGCTAATGGTAGAATGCGGGGTGGACACGTTGGGTTGAATGACCCACTTCTGCTCCAATATCTTACAGTTTTCATTTTCTTGCAAGATCTTCTTGCACACTTGTGGAACCTTCTCAATATTTTACTCTGTCAAACCCAATTAGGATCATCTGTGTTTGATTAACATGACCCCTTTCTTCTACCATGGTCCAAGAAATATGAGACCACCCAGTCTCTCTTGATAACCCTCAAGTTTCTCTTGAAACTTGCTTGGATTACCTTCAATGTTATTTATCAATTCATTGAGGTCAAGGGACCAAATGGCTTCACTCATGCTTCGTACAACAGGAACAAAACTTCCCTCTTCTAAATAAAAATGCAGAAATGCTGGAGGAACTCAACAGGTCTTGCACCATCCATTGGAGGTAAAGATATGTAACTGCTGTTTCAGGCCTGTACCCTTCCTCATACAGTAAAGTAGGGCTTAGGCTCGTAATGTTGGTTATATGTCTTTACCTCAATGGACGCTGCGACACCTGCTGAGTTCTGTGCGTTTACTACAATCACAGTGTCTGCAGACTTTTGTGCTTCACTTCTCTATTCTAACTTTTAGCTCCTTTGCAAAAAAAAAAGATCAACATGCCTTCCTTGGGGACGAATTTCCTTTCAAGAGAATTGACTTCCCTCTTCCAGTAACCCAATTGCGATCTGCCCATTGGTTGCTAAATTTAAAAATTGTGGAACATTTACAAATGTATTTCAACATCAACAGCTTGGCCTTGTGTGTGTTGTCCAGAATTGCTTTCTGGGAAATTCTCAACTTGAAACTTTCACTCAGTAGGCACTTCTGCGCCATAGGCTGATTTCTAACATAATCTCTTCCACCAAAGTAAAATTGAAAGTGTTTTTGTAGAATTATTCAGAACATGAATTTGGTATGATTTTTCACCGTCACAAGTTGCACTAAAGAGAGTGTCCAATAATCCTCTGGAGCAAAACAAGTACCCTGAATTAAAACACAAAACTCTGCAGACACCGTGGTTGAAGTAAAAACACCATGCTGGAGAAACTCAGCAGGTCAAGTAGTGTCCTTTATATAATGAAGATAAAGCTATAGAACCAACGTTTCGGCTTGAGCCCTTCGTCACAGTATGGAGAAATGTCGGCTGGCGTCTGAATAAAAAGGTAATAGGGGAGATGTGGTCACAAAAGCACAAGGCAATAGGTGGAGAAGGGAGGGAGGGCACAAGCAAGGGGAGGAGGGATGGTGGGGTGAAAAGAGAAGGAAGGGGGTGGAGAGCTGAGGGAAAGTAGACAGGGGGAAGGGAAGGGAGAGGGGGAAGGGGAGAGAGCAGGTTGGCAGAAAGCAGAAAAGTCGATGTTAATGCCATCTGGCTGGGGAGGGCCAAGGCAGAAAATCCAGGTGTCGTTCCTCCAATTTACGGGTGGTCTCGGTGGGGTAGAACATGAGGCCATGAGTATGGGAGTGGGATGCAGAACTGGAATAGTTGGCCACTGGGAGGTCCCTGTCACTGGGGCAGTCAGAGTTATCGTGCTCAGTGAAGTGATCTTCCAGTCTGCACCCAGCCTCTCTGATGTAGAGAAGGCCATTCTGCAATCCAAGGAGCATGTCACCTCAACACCAGAAGGTTCAGGGTTAAAACCCCACCTCAGAGATTTGGATCCAATATTCCAGGATGATGTTCCACAGCAGTGCTGAGGGGTTGCTGGACTGCCCCTGAGTGAAAAGCCCTGCAAAAGGTAGTGGACACAGCCTAGGACATCACGGGCAGAACCCTCCCCACTATTGAGAACATCTACAGGGAATGCTGCCTTCAGAGAGCAGCAGCAATTATCAAAGAACCGCACCATCCAGGTCATGGTCTGTTCTCACTGCTACCATCAGGAAAGAGGTATGGGTGCCACAAGTATTACGTGCTCCCTTTTTCAGTTCCTTTTCATTTGAGTGGGACTGTCACTTTAAGAGAACATGTCAAGCTGAAAGTTTGGGAGACTGACTGTGACCGGACAGATTAGGACAGCATGGACGCAAATTGGATACTTCTGAAGAGAGAGGGAGAGCCTGGAGGAAAAGGTGCAGAGACCATGTGACCACGATGTTGAAGACAGTGCACTATTTGTTCAGGGACCATTTTAAGGAGACAGCACAGGAGCAACAGCACTTGGAAGTGATATTGTGCTGAGGTGCCCTTGTGTGATGATAGACAATTTGTCTGATTTCTCCATGTTATAGGGGAATGAGTATACCACTCCATGACAAAAAGGGAAGGTCATTTTGAACAGCTGACCCACAAAAGGGTTCTGGAATCAGAAGAAATATTGTAATTCAGCTATCCTATGAAAGGGTTTCTGAAAGCTTTGTGAGAATTACTTGCTTCATGTCTCCTACACAGAGATGGGGATATTAGATTGCCACTCATTTGAAAAGGATGGAAACACATCAACAAGGATTTTGTGAGTTTATAAACAATCTGTCACCCTGGTCTCTCCCACCTACTTCGTTAACTTATTTGCATCAATTTCAAGGCTACGTGTCAATATTGAATTTTTGAGACTGAGCTTTGAATTGCCTTTCGAAAATAGTGCCTGACCTGTAGTGGCTTGGAGTAGACCACACACACACACACACACACACACACACACAAGTATATTTATGCATAATTGGAGGTTAAGTATATAAGTTTAGAGAAGGTGTTATATATTGTTAATTAATAATTAAAAATATTATTTTAAATATAACACTGTCTGGGCTGCTGTTATATTTAATTAACACAAGACTCGCTCCACCAGGTTCAGGAAGAGCTGCTCCCCCTCCACCATCAGACTCCTCAACAACAAATTCAATCTTGGATTTATTTAAGGACTCTCACTTTTCCACTTCATTGTTTTTTTTTTCTCAGTCTTGCACAGTCAGTTTGTTTACATTTCTTTATTTGTTTAACTGTGCATGTTGAGTCCATTTACTTTTGCACCCCGCTGGAAAAAAAGAATCTCAGTGTTGTATGTGATGTATGAATTCTGACACTAAATCTGAAACTGAATCTTTCACGGGTGGATTCTTTCATAGAACATTACAGCCCTTCAGCCCATGCTGTTGTGCTGACCTATGTAGATATTCTGCACCACTATCTAATTTTCCCCTATCTTGTAACCCTATCCCTCTATTTTTTCTAACATCTACATTCCTGCCTCAAGAGTCTTTTACTATGTGCCTATTGTACCAGCCTTCACCACAAGCCCCACCAATGCATTTCAAGCACCCACCACTCTCAGTATAATAAGGTTCTCTCTGACATCTCCTCTAAACTTTACTCCATTTCCCTGAAACAGATGTTCTCTGGTAATTGCTATTGTCGCCCACCATTCATCACTCAAAAGAGAAAAGCCCGAGGTCGATCGAGCTTGCTTCAAAAGATATGTACTCCAACTGAGGCAACATCCTGATAAATATCCTCTGCCCCCTCTCTTAAGCATCCGCATCTTTCCTGTAAAGGCGCGACCAGATCTAAATGCAATTTCTGATTAATTATAATATGTATGAAGATAAGTCAATTGGAACTAAAAATAAAACAAAGTGAATGCTTGGAAAGATCAAAAATAACTCAGACCAAGGTTCGTTAACTCCGTCTTCCTTTCCACAGATGCCTGACTTGCAGAATTTTCCAGTCCAATTTCCCACTTGTATTTCAGATGCCAGAATCTACGGTATTTTAACAAATTATTGCCCGACCAGGAAAAAAAGTGCTGGCTGCCAACCTTGTATAAGCTCCCCATGACACCTCTATTAAGTCTCCTTTCAAGAGAGACATTAATGCTAAATCCCGTTAGGCCCTTCGAAGATCCCACGGCACTTTTTAAACAGAAAGTTGGGTAGGTTCCTCCAGTCTCGACCTATATTTATCCCTTAACTATCAGTGAACAAGATGAATTATCGAAGAGCAAAACAAATGCAGACGCTGAGAATACTCAGCACATCTGGGCTGATGATACTATTTGTGAAGGAAACCTGTCCACCCAAATTTGTTTTAAAGTGTACAGCTTGCTGTGTGCATTTTTGTCGGCCTCCTAAATTAACCCCTTCATTTCCAACGTGATGAGCCTTTGCACCGCCGCCAAAGACAGTGCATCTTTTCTCAAGTATGGACACCAGAGCTGCACAGTGCCCTGTCCAGTTGCAGCAGAATCTCTCCTGTTCTTAAATTCAATCAACTCTTAGCAATGAAGGCCAACATCAATTTGTCTCCTTCTGCACCTGTGAACTAACCCTTTGCTGTTCATGTATTAAATTAATGGACAATTATGCTACTGAGTGAATTGGGGGATTCTTCTGCGAGAGGGGAAGGTGGAAGCTAATTCAATTGTAATATCCGAACCTTAAACAGGATAAGTGCATGAAAAGCAGAGGTTTAAAGGGACACAGGTAAAGAGAGAAGTGATATGGGGAGGACCATTCGCTTTTAGAGAAAGAGGGGAAGCCACAAAACTCAGTGAACACAATTCCCAGAGTTACATTCAGCCCATTGAACATATCAGAGCAATCCCATTCCCCTTGAACATATTCCCATTCCCCTATCATTCTCTCCAACCTATCATTACTTAAATGCTGGCCAACTCTCTCCATTTCAAAGGGCAACACATTTGGCGTAGCGGTCAGCGCAATGCCTTTACAGCGCCAGAGATCGGGACCAGGGTTCAAATCCCGTGCTGTCTGTAAGGTGTTTGTACTTTCTCTCCATGTCTAGGTGGATTTTCTCTGGGGGCTCCTGTTTCCTCCCACTCTTCAAAATGTACTGGGGGTGTAAGTCAACGGGACGCATCTACTTGTTGGCCAAAATGGCCAATTATTGTGATTATGTCTAAATTAAAATTAAATTAAAGTAAATTAACCGCCTGCATTAGGGGGTAATATACAATGAATTTCATAGCCAGCGTATCTTTGGGATGTGGGAGGAAACCAGAGCACCCAAGGGAAATGGCATAGTGACATGGAGAACGTGGACCTCATGCCCTCATTCTCTTCACCCACCCTGTCAGGAAGAAGCTTCACGAGTGTGAATCACCTGATTCGGAAACTGTTTAATTCCCTCTGTTTCAGACTCCTGAATGAAGCACACATGAGCAAAATAATGTTGTCTTTCTTCTGAGCCCACTCTGCACTTCTGTCCCATTTCTTCCTTGCTCTACGACGGGCAGGACTGCTCGCAAAACAAATATTTCACAATACCCTGGGTGCATGTGGAAACCAACTTGATCTTGGGACAGTGCCTGTGGTCAGGATCGAACCCAGGGGATATGTATATAAGGTGAGTGAAGCAACTGGAGAAAAAGAATGGATGACGTGTTGAGTCTGAGGCCTTCATTGAATCTCTTAGTTTTGATGAAAAAGTACGAACGGTAACGTCAACAATTATTTTACTGTATCGATGCCGCTCGACCTGCTGAGTTCCTCCAGAGGATTATTTTTGTGCCCTGGAGTGATGATGCTGTTCCTTTTGCCCTGGTGCTGAAGGAAAGTTTCATTTCTCCTTAATAGAAACGCTTAGACTGATGCCATCAAGCAGGTGCTGAGAGTATCTAAATTCTATCAACGCAGAAAGGAAAACCAGAGGTGTGTGATCCAGTGTAGGATCCATAATATTTAAGAAATATTTAATATATTTAAATAAGGATGTTGATGATCGGAATGGCAAACAAATGAAAAATGGTTGGCTCCACGAGACATAGAAAGGCTACAAATGTAAAAACTGCAAATTGCCCTCTTGTTAATGTCACAGGGTTTAATCACGTCATTGTAGCTAACATCAACTGCTCTTCTGATGTTCCACTTGCCATGTCAGCTGAGGTACATCACAAAACCTCCATTCTGTCAGCTAGCAACCAGCTCTAATTTCTAATAACAAGTATTCCAGTTTAATTTTACACAAATTTCTTTCCTTGTTCCAAGTTATGGACTGTCTTACAGATCAAACCCTTACTTGTGCCCAGCTGTGTGTGATTGTTATGAATGCTGAAGTGGCTAATTCTATTTCATTTATATTTCTGATTGTGACCGAGTCCTTCTCTTCCTTAGTTACTGTCAGATTGTACATTATACATTGGGTGGAGAGGGTGAGCCAATTTAAGTTCTTAGGAGTCACAATCTTGGAAGATCTTTCCTGGACTCGACACACTAATGGCATCATGAATAAATAAGTCAGTGCCTCGACTTCCTCAGGAGTTTGTGGAGGTTTGACACCAGAAACCCTAGCAAATTTCTACAGATGTGTGGTGGAAAGTATGCTGACCGGCTGCATCATGGTCTGGTGTGGGGACACCTGTAATGCGCGTCGAAAGAACCAAAGACTTGTTGATCCAAACCAAGGCTTTTATTAACTAAAAGACTGGAGCATATCACAAGTAGGTCGACCAGTCCAGAATGACCTGGTCTGGCTAGGACCAATCCTTTAAGACCTGCCAGTAGGTGTGGCTACACTCTCAGCCAATCACAGTCATCCTACACTACCATCTGTACATAGACACATTGGTGATAAAATCTGTACTATCACAATACCCCTGAGTAAAAGCCCTCCAAAAGGTTGTGGACACAGCCCTGGACATCCCAGGCAAAGCCCTCCCCACCATTGAGAACATCTACGGGGGATTCTGGCATCAAGGAGCAGCAACAATCATCAAGGATCCAAACCACCCAGCACACACACTGTTCTCGCTGCTGCCATCAGGATTGAGGTGTCGGTGTCACAAGACTCACACCACATGTTCAGGAACAGCTGCTCCCCCTCCACCATCAGACTCATCGACAACAAACTCAATCAGGGCCTCATTTAACAACTCTTTTACTTTTGCACTTTATTGATTTTTAAAAAAAATCTCTGTATTGCACAGACAATTTGTTTACATTATTTATTTATTTACCGTGTACATTGTGTAGTTTTTTTTTGTCGCACTACCAGTAAGTGGTAATTCTACCTCACCCACAGGAAAAAGAATCTCAGGGTTGTACGTGATGTCACCTGACAATAAATCTGAAATCTGATTATCCCTGCAACTAAGGCACTTCACTGCATTTTTCTGAAACGAAAACAATAGTAATTTTTCTTTTTATGGACAATGTTTCATGCAAGTTGTTTATTGCTTAAACTTTAAACTACTGTATATACTCATTCCCTCCCCATTGCTCTGTCATAATACTGGAATTCCCAACCTCCCCGTGAGAGTGGTTTCACTGTTTAGCTTTTCCGAATTAAAGTGGGAAAGTCAAGGGATAATACTGAAAGTGCCTTGCTCACAATCCCCACATCCTGCAGATTAAATAAATTTTCCATGAGCCTTAAAATGTTTCATCATTGCCTTTTTGATTTGAAAGAGTCAATGACTATAACTCCGGGAATTGTGATCACCAAGCACTTTCTGCGTGGTTTTGTGGCCTTCCCTCTTCAATAATTAAATCAAGATTAACAATTAAAAATTCATGTACGTCCCTTTAAATAGAAAACAGGAAAGAAATTAGGAAATGCCTTTTCACTGCTTGTTTTGTGGCTGTTGTTGATCGTTGGTAGTGCGTGTGTGCTGTTGGCAAGGCCAGCACTTGCCACCCTTGAGGGCAAGGCAGCTTCGTGAACCCAAACCCAATCTGCGGAAGAACTCAGCAGGTTGAGCAGCATCTGTGGGAGGAAAGGAACGGTCGACATTTCGACCCCAAACTCTTCGTCAGGAACAAGGAGGGCAAGAAGCCAGAGTGCAAATGACATTGACCTGCCCACTGACAGTTCCTCAGGAGTTTGCAGAGGTTCGGTGTGTCATCAGAAACCCTGGTAAATTTCTACAGATGTGTGGTGGTAAGTGTGCTGACCGACTGCATCAGTCCTTGTATGTGGGCCAAAATACCTGTGCCTCTGAACGGAAAGCTCTGCAAAAGGTAGTGGACACAGCCCATCACATCACGGGCAAAACTCTCACCACCATCGAGAAATTCTACAGAGAATATTGCCATTGGAGACCAGCAATAATCATCAAGGATCCACACCACCCAGGACATACTGAGTTCTCACTGCTGCCATCAGGAAAGAGGTGTAGGTGCCACAAGACTCTTTCAGGAGTAATTGCTACCCCTCCACCATCAGACTCCTAAACAAACTCAATCAGACCCTCATTTATGGACTCTTACTTTGGACATTATTTATATCTGGATATTTATTTTTTCTCTATTTGCACAGTCAATTTGTTTACATTTCCTGCTTTGAGTACGAGGTTGGCCCAGTTGGCGTAGCAGTTAGCGCAATGCCTTTACTGCACCAGCGTTTGGGATCGGGGTTCGAATCTTGTGCTGGCTGTATGGAGTTTGTACGTTCTCCCTGTGTCTGTATGGATTTTCCCCGGGAGCTTTGGTTTCCTCTCCCCGTTTGAAACGTATCGGGGGTGTAGGTCAATTGGGTGTAAATTGGGCAACACGGGCTTGTGGGCCAAAATAATCTGTTACCGTGCTGTATGTCTAAATTTAAAAAAAAATTCAAATTACAATTAAACGATCGATAAGTTAAAATTCTGCTGCCCCACAGGAAAAAGAATCTCAGGGTTGTGTGTGATGTCATATGTATGAACTTTGGAGCTTTGGAACTTTGGCTAAAGATTTGGACACCATGGAGATGGTGGAAATGGTGATATATTTACAAATCATTTCTATGCAAAATTGCCTTTCCCTTTCCATGTTTAAATGGTTGAGAGGATGCTGCAACTCCTCTCCTTGCTGAATGTCAATCATTTCTTTGAGAGATCAGTGGAACTTCTTGCCCAGGTATTGGGTGACATGATCTGGCATCTGAGGGCAATCCTCCATCATGCAGTGTGTATCATCCATTCATATGATAGGTCAGCCTTTACAACAGAGCATGCAGGGAACATCAAAGTTCAAATGCATTGCCAGAGTACACACGTGACATCACATACAACAGTGAGTTTCCTTTTCCTGGCGGCCAGGCAGAATTTCTACTTATCAGTAATGGATTCAAGAAAACATACATATACAATTCATATTTGGGGTGGTATGGTTGGCTTAGTGGTCAGCGCAACGCCTTTGCAGCGCCAGTGATGGGGACCTGGGTTCGAATCCCGCACTGTCTATAAGGAGTTTGTACTTTCTTCCCGTGTCTGTGTGGATTTTCCCTGGGGGATACGGTTTCCTCCTACTGTTCAAAAAGTAACAGGGGTATAGGTTAATAGAGTGTTAATTGGGCGGAACAGAACCATGGGCCGAAATGGCCTGTTACTGTGTAGTATGACCAAAAATTTCAATTTAAAAGAGAAAAACATAAACAAGAAAAAAGTACAAACAGAATACAGAAAATAAATATTCAATAATAAATGATTGCAAAGTAAGAGTCCTTAAATGAGTCCCTGATTGAGTTTGTTGTTGAGGAGACTGACGGTGGAAGGGTAGCAGCTGTTCCTGAACCTGGTGATGTGTCTTATGGCATCTACACCTTTTTCCTGATGGCAGCAGCGGGAACAGAGCGTGTGCTGGGTGACGTGGATCGTTGATGATCGCTGCTGCTCTCCAATGGCAGCGTTCCCTGTAGAGGTTCTCGATGGTGGGGAGAGTTTTGCCTGTGATGCCCTGGGCTGTGTCCACTACCTTTTGCAGAAGTTTACACTCACAGGTATTGGTGCCCCCATAGAGCGACTCATTGCACTTCCCACTACACATTCTGTAGAAGTTTGCCAAGGTTTTCGATGTCACACTAAACCTCTGCGAACTCCCAAGGAAGTAGAAACTTGCACTAAATGACCAGGATCTCACCGCTAAGCATCGATTGTTAGCAATTGTCCTTGCTGTACAATCTGTAGATGGAGGCTGTAAATTCACCAAGAGAATTCCTAACACCCATTCCTCCCTCACCATCCTTCCTGAAGTGTTACACCAAAATCTGCAGATGCCGTGAAAGGTCAACGATGCTGAAGGAACTCAGCAGGTCATTCAGTGTCCATCGGAGGCAAAGATATACTGTATAACAAATATTTTGGGCCTGAGCTCTTCATCAAAAGATCAGTGTTACAAGCAGCAAGGCACCTGAATAAAAAGGGTCAGGAGAGGAGAGGAGGGGGGAAAGGGGATAATTAGGTGGAAGGGCAGCAAAGCTGCTGTAAAAGGGGAGGGTATATATCTCAGAATGGGGAAGGAAAGGGGTGGGGAGCTGTAGGAAAGGAGACAGGAGGTAGGGAAAACGAGACACTCAGGTGAAGGGTTCAAAGGCCATCTGGTGGGAGAGTACCCAGATGGAATAGAAGGTGCTGTTCCCCCAATTTGCAGGTAGCCTTGGTTTGGCAGCACATGAGGCTGTTGTGGATGTGTGGAAGTAAAATGTGTGGCCACTGTTATTGCAGCTGATGGTACAAGGGTGCTCAATGAAGTGACCTTCCTGTCTCTCCAATGCAGAGGAGGTCACAACGAGAGCACCGGGTGCAGTAGACAACTCCTGTGCCTTCCCAAGCAAAACACTGCTTCACTTGGAAGGACTGTGTGAGGCCCCAAATGGTGGTGAGGGAGTGGGGGGGGGGGGGGGTGTGGGTGCAAGCATTGCATTTCTTGTGGATACAGGTATAAGTACTGAGGTGGCAATTAGGGCAAAGAGTAGATGAGGGAGCGGTCCCTGTGGAAAGCAGTGAGGGGAGGAGAGGGGAAGATGTGTCTGGCGGTGGGATCACGTAGTAGGTGGCAGAAATTGCGGAGGATAATAGGTTGCATGCGTAGGCTGGTGGGGTGGTAGGTGAGTACAAAGGGAATCCTGTCTTTGTTGCATCTTGGGGCCAAGTGGGACCACAGCTGATGTGCAGGAAATGGAGGCGATGTGGGTAAGGGCTAAGTTGATGGCAGTAGAGGGGAAGCTCCAATCTTGGAAGAAGGAAGACATCTCAGATGACCTGGCATGGAAGACCTCGTCCTGGGAGCAGATGTGACAGAGTCGGAGGAATTTACAGAAAGGAACAGAATCCTGGCGGGGACAGGGTGTGAAGAGGTGCAATCGACCAATCTGTGGGAGTTGGGCAGGTTTGTAGAAATGATCTCTGAAGACCTTGTTTCCCAAGATGGAGACAGCGAGATCAAGGAAAGGGAGAGTTGTCACAGAGGCACCAAGTGAACATGATGTTGGGTTGCAAGTCAACAGCAAAGTGGATGAAGTTGACGAGCTCATTCTAGCCTCACGAGGCCATTGCCAATGTACCATATTAAGAGTTGAGGAGCCTTGCCTGCAAAGGGTTGCTACAAAATGGCAGGCATAACTGGGACTCACGCGGGTACCTCTGGCTATCCCTTGGAGGAAGAAGGATGAGTCAAAGGAGAAGTTATTGAGGGTAAAACAAGTTCTGCCAGGTGGAGGAGGATTGGTTTTCACATTTATTGAGCGATCCACATTTAGAAAGTCAGTCTCTATTACAATTGTGCATTGTGTACTGAGCTAACTCATTTGCATTAACTCTTTTTAACTAGGATTCCCCTGGACGCAGCTTGAATTGATTTGAAGGTTGTTCATCCACGCATGCTCCATGTAAGATTATCCATGGCTCCCAATGAGTGATGATTAATATAAATAGACGTGGCCTTCATTTGACTGTGTCTCCTGTTGTAACATGCTGAGTCACTTCTCTGAAATTTTAACACATTTATACCTTTCCCATTTCTAAGTTTAGTTCATACAGTTTGAAGCTCTCCAGTTGTCCCTAACTTTCACAAAAGGATTCTTAGGAGTCTGCATTTAATTTAGAATATTACTCATTTCGCATTCCAACTTTGTTTTTGCATGGGGACTTCCTAGGCATGACCCAAAACTTTGCACCGAGATGACCTGGGTGGCATGGTTAGCCCAGCAGTTAGTGCTGTGCAATTACAGTGCGTGTGATCTGGGTTCGAATCCGGCTCTCTGTACATGTCTGCGTGGGTTTCGTCTGAAAGCTCCAGTTTTCTCCCACCCTCCAAAAGGTAGGGTGTTGTAGATTAATTGGTGTATTTGGGGGCCATGGGCTTTTAAGGCTAAAGGAGCCTGTGACCATGCTGTACATCTAAATTTTAATAAAACTTAAAGACTCACTTTGGTGTTACCGAAGTACTGGTCTTGAAAGTGCAGCTGTGAAGCTACTTGCATGCCTGCTTGGCCAAGTATTTGCTATTGAATTCATGGCATGAAGGCTTCTCTTTACATGGGACATTATACTGAAAAGGCAGATGGTCGACTTCACAGATGTTTAAACGTTGACAGATCATCTCTCTCCATGGATGTTGCCTGACCTGCTGAATCCTTCCAGCTTCTGTTTGTTCTCTCAAGATTGAAGGATCTGCACTCTTTATTTTTCACCTCTCCACACACATACACACACACACACACACACACATACACACACACACACATGCACGCACTGGCTCTCTTATTCTCTCTCTCACTCTATCACACTCTCAGTATCTCTCTCATTCTCAGCCTCAGTCTCTCTCTCTCTTCCCCCCCCCATCCCACCTCCACTCTCTTCCTCTCTCTCTCACACACACTGTTCACCATCCATGGAGACGAAGTACAAACTTTGAGTAAAATATAGTTCACACAGTGCAAGGTTATCATCTTCCACCATCATGCAGGAGCCTGATAAGAGCAGGAAAGAAAACGTCCAATATCTGGAGATTGCCAGGGATCTTCTGCCTGACAGAAATGGGGGGGAGGTGACTGGAGTGGGACAGGCCCTCCAATGCGCCTTTCCCGAGGCACCTCGGTCATCAGAGACGGAGGCGCCGTGAGTGCCTGCTAACTCAATTTCTCTTTCTACAGATGCTGCCTGACTGGCTCAGAATGGCCAGCATTTTCTGTTTTTATTTCAGAATTACGACATTACCAGTGGAACATTTTCAAGGGCTATGCACCCAATATCGATGAATTCCCTCAGTTAGCACCTGACCCAGTGTCTGGACAAATAAACATATTTTTGCACCTCTGGGTATGCAAATCTAATTAATAACAAGCATCACTTTGGAAACAAGATGATTCACACCAAGTGACTCCACGTGGAGTGAAGAACATGGTCTCGGTGACTGACCCATTAAAATCTCCTCAGCCTGAAACCATGAAGATCTTGCCGACTAATATTAAAATCTTTATTCTTACTGGACACACTGCTGTTTTATTATGACACGTGTGCTCATGGGCAATTCACTTCAAAAGAGCAATTTGCACTCACTGAAATCGACATCATTTATATTTTACATCAGAAATTCCAGTCCCGGGGGGCGTGGCAAGATGGCGTAGAGGGCAGATGTGCGATCCCACCCCTCCTCAGCCAGTTTTCTAAGTACCCGTCTTTAAAGTTTATCTAAGTGATTAAAAATTGTATTTTTATTTATTTTTGGGAACATTAGTGGGTCATATAACATAACAATTACAGCACGGAAACAGGCCATTAGGCCCTTCTAGTCCGCACCGAACCAAACACCCCTTTCTAGTCCCACCTCCCTGCACAATGCCCATAACCCTCCATCTTCTTCTCATCCATATACCTGTCCAACCTTTTCTTAAATAATACAATTGACTCTGCCGCCACTATATATGGTGACTAATTTAAAAAAAACGAAAGCTCAATTACAGAGGAAATTACCTTTTAAAAGTGCTGAAGAATTGAGGCCAACCTGTCCAGCTGAAGGCACGGAATTGTCGTTTGGAACCTCCAAGGCACAGAGAACTCCTGCCAGGCTGAGTATTACACCGGCGCTTACCTTGTCTCCACAAGATGGCGGCGGCATGATGACGAACTCGGCCGGAGTTGATTTGTGTGTTCGCATTGTCGGACATGTGGACAACCCAGCTTAGAGAAGAACCCTTGAGCCCGGGCTGCCGTCAGGTGGGCTGGGGTCATGCAGAATGGCGTCGGAAGCTGCCTCTGCACAGTCCCTGGCTTTTCCGGGCATGTGCAGTGCTTCAAGGATCCGTGAGTTATTGGAACATGTGTGGGCCGTCGGGTGTGCAAACCCGCAGCCGCACCGGGAAGGGCCCGACAACGTTGGAAGAAGAGGAAGATTTACCTTTAACGAGCAGTTCGCGGGAACAATTGGAGGTGGAGTCTAGAGAAGGTAGGCCTCAAAATATGGGATTGGAATCTGGAATGGAGTCTGTTTGTAGAGTCTTGGAAGGGATTGCCTATCATATGGACAATATGTCTAAACAAATGACTCAAGGATTTCTGGATGTGACAACTAAAATATCTAATATGTCTGAAGATATATCTACAGTTAAGAGGGATGTCAGTAAATGTATTAAATCAGTGGATACAGTGCAAGAAATTAAAAAAAGATTGAAACAGCTTTTTCTGAATGTAAAATTCAAGTTGAACGTAACAAGATAAAATTAGAGAAAGTGGAAGATTTGTTTGTGGATTGGGGAATCCAGAAGAAAGAAATTTATTAATTAGAAAATCAAAGTCAGAGAAACAATGTGAAAATTGTGGGTCTTCCAGAAGACATTGAAGGGTCTGATCCAATAAAATTTTTCAAGAGTTGGATTCCCGAGGTGTTGGGCAAAGAGTTTTTTTCCGGAAGGTTTAGTATTGGAGAGGGCACATAGAGTGTTACAAAAGAAACAGTTACCGGGACAACCACCACGAGTGGTCTTAGTTCGGTACCTGAACTATCAAGACAGAGAAATGATATTACGGTTGGTGGGACAGAAGGGACGACAAAGTCAACCTCCAATAATGATTCAAATAACAGAGTATTTTTTAATGCAGATTTGAGTCAAGAAATTATTAGGCAGCAACGGGAATTTAATTCTGCTAAAGAAGTACTGTGGCGGAAGGGTTATAAATTTGCTTTTCAATATCGTGGTGTGTTAAAAGTTTTTTATGGTAACTTTCAATCTCAATTCTTTGAGAAAGATCATGATGCATTAATTTTTGCTAATTCATTACTGGATTTACAAAGACATGGAAGAGTTTCGCCACCGTCATCTAAAAAGAGGGCAAATGGAAATGGAAATGGGCAGAATGGAAAGAATGGAAAAAATGGAAGGAAAGAGGTTTTAACACAAAGTCTGAATGACATTGAAGATCCAGAACAATCATTGGGAATGGAGTCGTTGGGTTGAATATATTTACAGTACTGGATTGTATTGATGTGAAGGCTGGGTGGGGGGGGGGGGGGGGGGCGGATAGCACTGAAATCTTTGATAGTCATCTGCACTAGTGGGGTTTACCACACCCAGTTTTTTTATGGCTTTACTACCTTTGGGTAGTTTTTTTTTGGCGGAATAATTAAAAAAATAATTATATATACTTTCTTTTAAAAAATATTTAGGGGAGGGAGAGTGGTTTTAATTTACTGGAAGGGGAGTGATATTTTGTAGTAAATGATTATATTAGTTTATAGGGATGTCCAATTTGAAATTTGCAACTTTTAATGTTCAGGGGTTAAATAAGCCGATTAAGCGAACGCGAGTTTTGGCTTTTATCAAGAAAATGAAAATTGATATTGCCTTTTTACAAGAAACACATTTGACTGAAAAAGAACATTTGAAATTGAAGAGAGGTTGGGTTGGGCATGTGTTTTTTTTCTTCATTTAATTCTAAGGCAAGGGGTGCAGCAATTCTAATTCATAAGAATTTGCCTTTTGAGTTGCAAACTATGGAAGGGAATGCTGGAAGGGTTTTAAAGGTGAATTGTAAAATTTTTACTGAATCTTGGACTTTGCTTAATGTTTATGCACCTAACGTGGATGATGAGTGTTTTATTTTGGAAGCTTTTTTGTTATTAAATCGCTAATGAAAATATTTTAGTTGGGGGAGATTTTAATTGTGTCTTGGATCCTTTGTTGGATAGATCCCCAAAAAATATAAAGAAATCAAACATGGCGATACAAATTGGGGCCTTGATGAAGGATTTAAATTTGGTGGAGGGTTAATCCTACAGAGAAGGATTTTTCTTTTTACTCGTCTTGACATGATTCATTTTCTAGAATAGATTTTTTTTAGTATTGGCACATTTACAAGGAAGGGTATTACAGGCAGAATATAAAAGCAGGGTTATATTAGATCATTCTTTATTATTTTTTAATGTAAGTTCAGAAGTGGTACATTCATCTTATAGATGGAGATTTAACACAATGTTGTTGAAAAAACGGAGTTTGTTAACTTTGTTAAAGAACAGATTACTTTTTTTTTGTCTGAAAATGCTAATTCAGTAAAAAGTCATTTTGTGTTATGGGATGCGTTAAAAGCTTATTTAAGAGGACAGATTATTAGTTATACCACTAAAGTTAAGAAGCAGTATATGGCAGAAAGTTTAGAATTAGAAAAGCAAATTGATGAACTGGAGAAGGAATTTCAGAAGGAAGTGACAGAAGATAAAAAAAAGTGGCTTTGACTAAATTGAAATTGCATTATAATATGTGGCAGACTTATCAATTTGAATGTTTAATTAATCGATTAAAGCAGTGTTATTATGAGTTGGGTGAGAGGGCACATTAGGTACTTGCATGGCAGTTAAAAAAGGAACAAGTTTCACGGATTATTAATGCTGTAAAAAAGAATTCAACATTTATCTATAAACCTCAGGAAATTAATGACCAGTTTTATTCATTTTATAAAAAATATATACTTCTGAGGGGAAACAGGATAATGGTTCTATTGATTCTTATTTATCTAAGTTAATGTTATCAGCATTTAGAAGAGGAGGATGTTATGGATCTGGAAGCTCCATTTACAGAATTAGAGATTAAGGCGGCTATGTTGGAAATGCCCAGTGGGAAGTCATCAGGTGATGGAAGGTTTTCGGTGGAATTTTATAAAACATTTTATGAAGATTTATCCTCAGTGTTTGAGGAGATATTACAACAAGTGTCTGAATAGCATGAGTTACCAGAATTTTGCTCTAGTGGTTTAATTACTGTAATCCCGAAAAAAGATAGAGACCCATTGAAAGTGTCTTCGTATAGACCTATTTCTTTATTGAATGTTGATTATAAAATTATAGCAAAAGTGTTAGCTAATTGACTTTCTAAGTATTTACCTAAATTGATCCATGTTGATCAAACAGGTTTTATTAAAAATTAAAATGCTTCAGATAATATTCTTCGATTGATTAGTTTGGTCAATGCATATCAACAGTAGCCCAACTATCCAATGGTGGTTGCGCTTGATGCGGAAAAAGTTTTTAATAGGGTCGAATGGGATTTTTTATTTAAAGTATTGGAGAAGTTTAAATTTGGCCCTTTTTTATTGGTTGGGTTAAAGCTTTATATATCAACCTGACTGCTAGGGTGGTGACAAATGGTCAAGTTTCTTCATTGTTTAAATTGATGCGTTCAACTCGACAAGGTTGTCCATTGTCACCAGCTCTGTTTGCATTGGCTATTGAACCGTTAGCTCAAACAATAAGGCAGAATGAACAAATAAGAGGGATGAGAATTATGGATGAAGAGTATAAGATTAATTTATTTCCAATGATGTTTTGATATATTTAACAAACCCAGAACAATCATTGCCACGTTTGCAGGAATGTTTATTACAATATGGAACATTATCTGGATATAAAGTTAACTGGGACAAGAGTGAAATTTTGCCAGTCGGAGAAGGAGATTATTCAGAGTATAAAAAATTATAAAACTGAAATGGTCTGATAAAATTAAATATTTAGGAATAATTGTAAATACTGAGTACCAATCTTTGTACAAGTTAAATTATGTTCCATTATTAAAAAAAATTAAAGCAGATTTAATTAAGTGGAAAGATCTTCCGTTAACTTTAATTGGTCGAGTTAACTGTATTAAGGTGAATATTTTACCTTGTATTCAATATTTATTTCAATCAATACCGTGTTCTCTTTCAGGATTTAAATAAAGTTATGAGAGAATTTTTATGGAAAGGTAAATTACAACGGGTAGCATTATATAAACTTACTTGGAAGTATGCGTTAGGTGGGCTTCAATTACCTCATTTTCAAAATTATTATGAAGCAGCCCAGTTGAAATTTATTAGTAGATTGATGGATTTAGACCATCCCCCGAGTTGGGCTAAAGTTGAGATGGCTTGTATTTCTGAAGTCGAGGTGTATCAATTTATATTTTGATGGAATGTATATTTGTTGAGGGAATATAATATGCCAATATTAAAACATCTATTAAAACTATGGATTAATAAAAATAAGATTTTATGATCAAAAGGTAAATTGTCAATTTTAACTCCATTATATAATAATCAGCTTATTTCTTTTTCAACATTTAATAGTCATTTAAAGAGATGGGATTCTAAAGGTATAAAAGCATTAAAGAATTTTTTTGTAGAAGGACTTTCTTTCTTTCAATCAATTGAAAGAGTGTTTTGATATTGCTGAAAATTCTTTATTTGTTTATTATCAACTTCGATCTTTGGTGAAAAATATGTATGGTAGAGAGATGATGTTACCTGTATTGACGGAATTCGAGTCTTTGATTTCTTCTATACCAAATAGGGGCTATATTTCTGTTATGTACCAAG
The DNA here is from genome assembly GCF_036971445.1 of Narcine bancroftii. Taxonomy (NCBI): domain Eukaryota; kingdom Metazoa; phylum Chordata; class Chondrichthyes; order Torpediniformes; family Narcinidae; genus Narcine; species Narcine bancroftii. The sequence continues at coordinate 118,521,244 of NC_091477.1, read as the reverse complement.
TATTACAAGACAATATGGATAAGCCAGAATGGGAAAAGTCTAAGCTTAAATGGGAAAATGATTTAGCTTTTGTTTTTCCTGAAGATTATTGGGCAGATACGTGTCATGATAGAGTTACTAAATTGACGAATGTGCGGTATGGAATGGTTAATTATAATTTTCTACATCAGTTGTATTTAAACCCAGAGAAATTGAAAAAAATATGGTTTTAGTAATTCGGATTCTTGTTTTAGATGTGGTGTATATACTGGAACCTTTTTACAGGCTGTTTGGTCTTGTGTGCATGTACAACCATTCTGGGATGAAATTAAGTTAATTTTGGAAAAATTATATAATTTTAAGTTACCATTAGATCCATCTTTTTTTTAAATGAGTTATATGATTCCTTTAAGGGGATTAGGGTTGGATACATTTCAAATTGCATTTATATATTTAGCATTGTCTGTAGCTCGAAAATGTGTAGCAAGTACATGGAAAGATAATATAGTGATTAATATAATGCGATGGCAGAATGAGTTGAAAGCTTGTATTGTTATGGAAAAAATTACATATAATCTGCATGACAATTATTCTTTTTTTGTTAATAAGTGGTTACCATATTTGGAATATATGCATTTAGATATATTTTGATTTATTATATACTTTTAGTTTCTGATCCTCAACATTCATTGGAGCGACTTCATCTCCAACATCGAAGTACTCGAGATGGCAGAGCCCGACAGCATCGAATCCACGCTGCTGAAGATCAAACTGCGCTGGGTAGGTCACGTCTCCAGAATGGAGGACCATCGCCTTCCCAAGATCGTGTTATATGGCAAGCTCTCCACTGGCCACCGAGACAGAGGTGCACCAAAGAAGAGGTACAAGGACTGCCTAAAGAAAGCTCTTGGTGCCTGCCACATTGACCATCGCCAGTGGGCTGATATCGCCTCAAACCGTGCATCTTGCCGCCTCACAGTTTGGCGGGCAGCAACCTCCTTTGAAGAAGACTGCAGAGCCCACCTCACTGTCAAAAGACAAAGGAGGAAAAACCCAACACACACCCCCAACCAACGAATTTTCCCTTGCAACCGCTGCAACCGTGTCTGCCTGTCCCGCATCGGACTTGTCAGCCACAAACGAGCCTGCAGCTGACGTGGACATTACCCCTCCATAAATTTTCGTCTGCGAAGCCATGCCAAAGAGAAGAAGATATATTTTTAGCTCTCCTTAAGAGAGCTCGCTGATGGGGTTGGAGGGGTGGGGGTGGGATTTGATTTTTTTTTTCTTTCTTTTTTTTAAATATATATATTCAGATAAAATTCTCTTCATGGAATGTATTTTGTATTACTAGTAATGATTCTTCAAATAAATAAAGTTTATTAAAAAAAATTCCAGTCCCATTTTCTACTGGAGTCAATTACACCTTCTGCAAGCCCATCTCCCTTTCCTTTATGAAATCATCCTTTTTTTTGTAAGACCAGAAAAGTTAAGAGCAGAATTAGGCCATTCGGTCCATTGAGTCTGCTCTGCCTTTCAAATCACAGCTGACATAGTGCATGTTTCTACTGGGACAACTCGTATCACCCCGCATCACCTCGCATCACCGCAAATTTTTGTCCCCCGCATCACTGCGTATTTTACGACTACCCGAACTGTTTCTACTGAGTGATAAATACGCGGTGATGCGAGGTGATGCGGGGCAATGCGAGGTGACCAGGAAGTCGCGTATTTTAAGGTCACATATCAGGTCGTTTTGTTTTCCCATCCAAAATGCCCTTCACCATCATTTCCTGCCATTTTGTGATCAAGAATCGCTGAAGATCAAATGTTCAGTTGATACTGTCCGACATATTCCAATGAAGAAACGAAAAAGTTATTATAATGACAGACAAACTTGATATTTGTCCAGGGAAATTACTCCAATTTAACGATACACAAAGGAACAGCAGAGGCGATATGAACGCAGTATAGCTAGCTAGTAGGTAGCTTGTGCAGCATATATACGCAATAAGATAATGTGCTGTGCCGGCGTGTGCACGCGATGATCAACTGAAAAGCGTGGGTGAAAAATCGAGACTTCCTGTACACCGCAAATTCGTTACTCGCTGTGTTTCTACTGAAAAATCGTCTCTTGCATCACAGCACATCGACCACCTCAAAAGGTGGACGACGGAGCACCTCGCAATAGCCGCTACCCGATGTGTTTCTACTGAGTAAAAATTCGAGATGTTACCTCACATCACCGCGCATCACCTCGCATTTCCCCGAATTTTCATCGCTCAGTAGAAACACGGCCATATTTTTCCTCTTAACCCCATTCTCTGGCCTTCTCCCTTTAATCTTTAACATCCTTCCTAATCAGAAATCTTTCAACCTCAGCTTTAAATTTACTAAATGACACAGCCTCCACAGCCTCTGAGGCAATAAATCCTGCAGTTTCACCACCTTCTGGCTGAAGACATTTCTCCTCGTCTCTATTGCAAAGGGATGTCCTGCCCTCTGGTCCGAGAGACACTCTCTTTCCCCTGCCTGGAAACATCTTCTCCATATCCACGCTCTCCAACCGATGGCTTAGTTCAGCAGGGCAGCAGTTAGTGCTGCTGTGTCACGCTCCAGTGCCCCCACCCCCCGCCACAGTTCCCTCCCGACCACAGAGTGCTGTGTCTCCCTCTCTTTTGGGTCTTCCGATTTCCTCCCACACTCCAAAGACTTTCTGGTAGTCTAATTCCCCGTTGTGATTGAGTCCAGGAATCACACACAGGTTGATGGGAAAGTTAAATAAGGGGCGACAGACAGGGAATGGAACTCATTGCCATAGTTGACTGTGGAGGCCAAGTCATTGGGGAGAATAAAGGCAGAAGTAGTTAGACCTGCTAAGTTTAACATAGAATATAGAAAACTACTGCACAGGACAGGCCCTTCGCCCTCAATGTTGGGCCGACCTATACAGTGCCTCCAAAATGTTTGGGACCAAGACACTTTTTTCCTTTATTTGCCCCGTGCTCCAGTTTTAAATTTGTAATCAAACAATTCACATGTAATTAATGTGCACATTCCAGATTTTATTCCACATTATTTGTACCCTCTTTCTTCCTAATGATGATTCAAACTGTTGAATTCGATAATCCTAAGGTTTGGGTGATGTCTCTTACAGTTTTATTCTTGTTTTTCAGCCTCATAACGGGCTCTTTGATTTTCACTGCCACAATTGGCAGCGCAGTTGGCGCAGCGGTTAGTGCAACGCCTTTGCAGCACCAGCGATCGGGACTGTGGTTCAAATCGTAAGGAGTTTGTACGTTCTCCCAGATTTTCCCCGAGGGATTCGGTTTCATCCCAATGTTTGAAATGTACTGGGGGTTGTGGGTGTAAATTGGGCAGCACGGACTTGTGGGCCGAAATGGCTTGTTACCACATTGTATGTCCAAATTCTGGTCTTCATGTTGAAAAATGGTAATGACAGACTCGAAATGTGATCATGAGCTCAGAAGCAAGCCTAATTCACTTAGTCCTGCACCAGTGAAACAATCAAACACACCTGAGTGCTCACAAACACCTGTGAAGCCAAAAGGCCAAAGTGTTATGGTGCCCTGAAATGAGGGGACTATGTATACAGGGTCAAACCAAAATGTATACAAAAAACCTGGAATAAAATCTGGAATGTGCACTTCAATTACATGTGAATTGTTCGATTACAAATTTCAAACTGTGGAGCACAGGGGCAAATAAAGGAAAAAAAGTGTTTTGGTCCCAAACATTATTGAGGGGATAGTGTAGGGATAGGAAAAGAAGTGCTGTTACAATAGTGATGTTGAAGCAGTCTTGGGCAACGAGGGGAAGTTCATGAGCTTGGTTGCCTTTGGACCTATCCTTTCAAGAGTGAACGAAAGCAGTTGCTGGAATCTGGAGCAAAATTAAAATGATCTATGGAAGGCAATGGGGTTTCGATGCTTCAGGTCGAGACCATTCATCAAGTCTTGAAGACTATCGACCTTGAATGCCAACTCTCCATTCCCTCCCCCCCACCCCCCACCCCCACCGATGCTGTCTGACCTGTTGAGTTCCCCCAGCAACTCGGTTTCTTTTTATTCCCTTTCAAGTACGACGTTTTTTTTCACAACCCCACAAGCAGAGGAGTATGAAATTCTCAGTTGCAAAAAAGCCATTTCCGTTGGGCCAATTCATTTCAAAATTCAATTTAAGCAGAAATTTCATGGATAAGAGAAGTTACCTTGTGAAGTCAGGCTATAGATCAGTCACTGAACAGAAGGAAAAGCTTAAGGGAATGAAGGAAGCCCCAAAGGTCACATTGGATTTCCTATTTAGTGCATTGTGAGTTGTCTTGTCGGTGAGCGATCATGGGTACGATGCAAAAAACCTGGACCGTTCAGCTAAAATCCCACCATGGCAATTGCGGAACTTAAATTCAAGCCTTCAGTAAAAGTGCTGGTTGTTGGAACCATGACACGACCAAATAGTTCAAGCAGCCATTCTCAACGGGAGACCATAGGGCACCCGGGGAGGGGGGGGGCAGAGGGTGAAGCACATTTAAGGGTGGTAGGGCACAGACTGAAATCATTTAAAAAAATTATGTAGTTGGTAAGAGAGAAGTATGGAAGAAACCAACTATACCTGACAGCGTCACAGGGAAGGGGGCCCACAAACATTGAGCCGAGTCCTTAAGTGGGGCCACAGCCAAACAAAAAAAGATTGAGGAGGGCTGAGCTACAGCAACCGCTCTCATTTACTAATGTTTTTCGAGGAAGGCGATTAGCCATTGTTATCCAATTGGCTTCATGATGACATCCTGAATTCTAGTGTGATAAAGAACAAAAAATAAAAGTGAGGAATAAAACACGAGAGTCTGCAGATGCAGTTCCTGAAGTAAAAACATAAAGCTGAAGAAATTCAGCAGGTCAAACAGTATACTCCAGAGAGCAAAGATACATAACCAGAGTTTTGAACTGTTGACTTTCTCCAGGATTGTGTTTTTACTCAAATAACGGTGAATTTTTTGTATCCCCAAAAGAATAAATCAATTGTAAATTTTACAAGAGAAGGTTCTTCATTTTGAGTTTAATAATGGCTTGACCAAGTGAAGCAATAATCATTTTGCAGAAGGATGACGTGATTGCATCATGTTTTAAGATGATGCAGGGCTCTTGGTGCAGAGAGGGTTCTCATGAACCAACAGCGGAGCTCTCTGCTGCAGGCAGAACTCCCAACCACCAACGTGGAAGTGGAAAAGTAGAAGTAACTTTTCTGAACATTGGGTGGGTGGGAGGGGAGGAAATAAAAGTGCTTGAGGTACTTCAGGCCAAACTTGAATGAAAGTATGCGCAAACCTACCGACCTTCCCCTCCCCCACCCCCAACCCCCCGCAGCCTCTTTCCCTCTACTTCCTGTTGCAGCTGGTATGAAAGTTCGACAACGGACAAATTTTAACTTGGAAATTTTAAGGGGATCGATGATTTAGGCATCTCACACGAATCTAATCTTTGGAATCTGTCATCAGCCAAGGGCTTGAGGCAAAGTTGCAGCAATCTGCTATTTTGGATCGTTTCGGAACTCCCCTTGATGCAAGATGCCGGCTCCATCTTTCAATATGAATGCAGCCACGTTTCAGGGGAAGCAGTCTCCATGCAGCTTGCCGAGGCAACTTTCTCCTCTGCTTGCTCGTTCAACCTGAACCCCTGTGAACTCCAAGAAACACCCAGGCCTTGGCCCAACTGGTGGGAGCATACCTGGTCTAAAACACCAACCCCACAATCATGGCGACCTCTCCAAACCTACCTTGGCTGCCTGCAGTGCTTACATAGATGGTGTCATTTGGTGGAGATCCTGCTCACTCCGGAGAGTTGGAGCAATCAGAAAGCATCTCAACTCGAATGCAAGGATTAACCTCCAGGGCTGCTTGACTGAACTCATTTCAAAGTCAGTTGTTAAATGATTAAAGTGAGGTAAAGTACTGGTGTAACTGTCATTGTGTCACGAGTCAAAGCACACTCTCCCAAGTAAATAATCCTTCAGACACAAGTAACAAAGCTTAGAACAAAATTAATCCAAGGATCGATTCACAAATTTAAACACTAACCTGCTTTCTCTATCTCTGGCGTGGCTAATTCCTCCTTGGGGACACAGCACAGGCGGCGATAGCAGGCCGGAAGGGGCAGCTGCCAGCTCTCTGGGCTGAGGACTTCCGTGGAGGTGCAAAGGCCCAGGTGATCTGATCGGGAGAGGATGGAGGAAGTGCCTTGAGTCAAATTGTCCTCAAACACTATGGGTCTATAAATACCAAATTAACCGCTCAGACCCGCCACCCCCCCAGAGGTTGCCACGGCAACCAACCAATTTTGCATATTAAAAAAAAACCCAGGCATTAACTCTAAAGGTTGTCATGAAAGTGTACGCTGATGGCTTAGAGGAACAATAAATTCTGGAAAACTCAGGATCCCCAGAGACTGTCATTGGGAAAACTTAAAATTCTCAAGTTTTAATTTTTTTTAAATTGACTCGAACATACCATGCCAATTTGACCAATCAGAAAACACATTAAATGTGACATTACTTCTAATCTGATTACTGCATCTGTCTTCAGATACGTCTTCCTGGAATATGGGCAGTGGTTTTCGCTCACAGGCTCGAAGGCTCTTTCCTTCACTGATCTGCATGGTGTGTCACTGAGAGATAAGACTGCAAAAACAAACTGGCCACAGCCCTATCACTTCTCCCCATCACTGCAGGCACAAGGAGTAACCAGGGTGTGCAGGGTAATTAACGCTGATATGAGTGTCCATACACACACACACACACTCCCCCCCACACACACACACACAATGCTGGATTAAGGTCTGTAGCATAAATTTTAAAGGGGCCTCCAATTGTGTCTGTTGGCACATGTGTGGTAAGGGGAGGGGGGGGGGGGCGGGAAGTACTTAGACTTGCATTGAAATTGTTCCCCTCCTCCCTGCCCCACCCTTATACTCTCCTCTCCTTGCCCCTCCCCTCCTCGCCCCTCCCCTCTCCACCCCTCCCCATCCCTCCCAGCCCCAGCCCTCCCTTCCTCACCTCCTGTCCCCTGTTAAAACAAAACTTACAGCGGTGGGTTCAGTTGGCTCAATGCAGAAGCAGTAGCCGACTTTGTCATCGGTAATCCTTCGCGCAGCCGGAACCGCTCTGTGCTTTCCTAGCGCTGACCATGGCAGAGCAGTTCCTGCTGCGCGGGGGATTATGGGTAACGAAGGTGGCCATTGCTCCCGCCTTGAGCCATCTCCACGAACTGAATGGGTGGCCCGATCAGATGCAAGAGCGCTGAACTCCGGCAGCATTGCATCCCTGCTTCCGCGTCGGGAGTTAGATGGGGGTGGGGGTGGCAACGGATGGCTGGGGCTAGGAGCAAGGCAAGGACAGGGGCGCCCCTCCCTTTAACCTTGATGAAAGGTTATAACAATTTTTGCTACCACCTCTTTAAGCTTTCAGATTTTATTTCCCAACAATTGGGCAGCCTGCAGCGGCTGTTGGATACAACACACCCATAGTCTGTGGTAATAACCCCAACTAATGTTATAATAGGCTAAAATTGCTAACCTCAAGGTTAATCAGGGTTATGAACACAGACTATCAGTGTGGTATCTCATCACCAATGCACAAAGATGAAAAAGAAAATGTTCAAATTCATAGTACATAAACGCAGGAGCCCTTTAAAATGGGGGTCTGTAGCGCTATTTTCACTACTCCATTAATCAGACCCTGAGCACATTTACAAGTTGTCTTTAAAGCACGTTTCGTGCCTCCTTTGGCTCTGAATAACCATTCGTCACTGAAACAAGAAAGAGCAAAGATCAGAATTGCTTTATTCCACACTCTCATGCATTCACATACTCACAGACACACGTTCCCATGAGCACGCAGATATTTGCATATATCGGATCACACACGTGATCATATGCACTTGCCCACAGATGTACGTACACACACACGCTCACACACACACGCTCACACGCTCACACACACGCTCACACACACACACACACGCTCACACACACACATGCTCACACACACACACACACACGCTCACACACACTCACACACACATGCTCACACACACACGCTCACACACACACACACACTCACACACACACTCACACACACACGCTCACACACACACATGCTCACACACACACAAACTCACACACACACGCTCACACACACACGCTCACACACACACACACTCACACACACACACACTCACACACACACGCTCACACACACACACGCTCACACACACACACACTCACACACACACACGCTCACACACACATGCTCACACACACACGCTCACACACACACGCTCACACACACACACACACACACGCGCTCACACACACGCTCACACACACACACTCACTCACACATGCTCACACACACACACACACACGCTCACACACACACACACGCTCACACACACACACACACACACACACACGCTCACTCACACACGCTCACACACACGCTCACACACACCCCTTCTGGACAAATAATTCATAATTATGAGTTCAAATAACATCATGACCTTTGGGAATTTAAAATCAGTTTATTAAATAAACTGTAACAACCTTCAAAAACAAATTCCTCCAATGAATTGTTATAAAACGCATCTGGTTCACTAATATCACCTGGTCTGACTTGCATTTACAATCTCAGTAAGGGATTGGATACATTTCGATTTTATCTGGAGTATCAGAGGCTGTGGGCAGATCTGACAGAGGTTTATAAAAATGATGAGAGGATAATTAGAATCTTTTCATTCTCAGGTTGGACATGTCGAGGGTTAAACAAGAAAGTCTGCAGGCACTGTGATTTACACAGAAATGCTGGAAAAGGTCAGCAGGACACACAGATTTCTTTATGTTGCAAAGATAAAGATACATAACCAACTGAATAGAGGGTATACCTTTAAGATGGGAGAGGGAACCCTTTCCACCCTGCACACAGCATCTTTCAGCTGGAAAGAGATACAGCTTCTTCCCACGGACAGTGAGGAAGCTGAACGACCAAACAAACTGCTCACACTAAACACATCTGAGACTCTCTTATTCATGAGACAATACTTATTTATTCATATAGATGAAATACTTGACCTGTGTATGTATTGTTTGTCTGTATGTCTGGGGTTGTGTCTTGATGTTTTGCACCGAGGACCGGAGAACGCTGCTTTGTCGGGTTGTACTTGTATAATCAGATGACAATAAACCTGACTTAAAGGAAATGTGCAGGGCAAGTTTGTTCCTGCACAGAGTGGTAGGTACCTGGACCAGGTTGTTTGAGGATGGAGAGATGTTTACGAGGCATTTAGATATTCACATGAATGGGCGCAGATAGGGGATAAAGACCACTTGCAAGAAGATGTGCAGTTTAATTTGGCAACGTGGCACATTGTGGGCCAAAGGGCCTGTTCCTGCACTGTTCTTTTTCAGTGCTTTATCCCACAATGCAGATGCTTAATTTCCCTCCATCGAAACGAGCCTCCACAGGTACACACACAAGCCTAGAAATTCATTCTTGCAACATGGAAGAAACAAGAATTGTAAGCACGCCAGTAACAAAGATTGCACAATCCTGGATTTCTCGGTGCCTACTGCTGATGTTCATTTGGGTGTGATAATTTCTTGTTCGCCAGCACGGTTGTTCTAATACACAGTCTCCAAGTGATGACTGCAGTGCTGGGTTCAAGGTTTGCCATCAGTGAGCGGCTCCACCACGTTGATCTATGAGACACCTCTCCCACACAAGGAAACCAGTTTTTACTAAAAATGGAGTCTCCAATGGAACCCAGTATAGGGCCACGTGCATTGATCTCAGCCTGCTGCTCACTCCACACTGCCGACTGGCCCTTCCCTGCCTCTTCAATCATGTGTCAGCAAACTAACACTGCCTTCCCACACCCACTTCTCTGGACCCAATAAGAAGCTGAGAAAAGATGCTGCCTGACATCTCAGGCACTCTTGAGGACCAGATCACCCACACTCTCAACCTCCGAAACTGGATGCTGGAAATGTGAGATTGAAAGGTTAATGGCATTGAGGACTGTAATTTGAGGTTGTGTTGAGGGCAGTAATGAGGCTGTGTTGAGGGCTGTAATGAGGTTGTGTTGAGGAGTGTGATGAGGTTGTGTTGAGGACTGTAATGATGTGTTGAGAACTGTAATGAGGTTGTGTTGAGGACTGTAAAGTGAGGTTTTATTGAGTACTTGTGTGGGAAGAGAAAAAAGTTTGCTGGGTTCAAAGAGCAACAAATCTGGACACAGGCTGAAGACAGGAATGACCTTTATTAAAACACACGTAAGGGGGGGTCACAACAGGGATAACACACACAAGTACTTTCAATCATACAACACAGTATAATCAGTCACTCCTACATGTACACTTCCAATACTAGCAACTCAACAGACTTATAATAACCAAGGATTAATATACACTACCTGCCGTTCCTTGTCTAATGTTAGCACAGTTCCAATGCTATCTACAATATACAGCAGCCCTGATCTGTGTGTAGTGTACATCTTAGCACTGACTCCTCCAGCATTGTCCACAGTTCGCGACCTGAAATGGACCAGTGTTCACCTCAGGGCTGAAGGACAAAAGAGGAAGAGCTACTCCATGCGGTGGACTTGGTAGTGCAGTAAGCTGGAGGATCCGGCCCAGGTAATCACTAGGTGATAAAAGGGGCCAATGGTCAGGTGTGCACTAATGGGTGGGCAGAGTCCATCCTTGATTGTCAAGCAATGCAATCTCTGACTAGGTTCCAGATGGAAAGGTAACGTGACCCTCCACAATCCACATTCCCTCCAGGATCCAGACAGAGAATCCACACAACCTTGCTCAAACCACATAGTTTGCTCTATGACATTGCCTCAAAACACTGAATTTCATGACTTGTTCAGGACAATAAATTCTGAATCTGATTCCCACCAGGTTCCAGATGGAGAGGTTACATGACCCTGCACAATCCACACTACAGGACTGTAATGAGTTTGTGTTGAGGACTGTAACGTGAGGTTGAATTGATTTGAAGGCTGTAAGGTGAGGATGTGCTGACGACTGTAATGAGATGATGTTGAACATTGTAATGAGTTTGTGTTGAGGGCTGTATACCAACGATCCTTTCTCTACAACTCTGCACTGTGTCTCAGTTGTACTATATATGAAATGTCCACTGGGCAGCTCACAAAACAATCTCTGTCACTCACCTTAAACTTGAAACTGAATTTGAATTGTCATGTGATTCACCTGATTGATGCTGGTGAATGTAAATCCAAGTGATGAAATTAATACAGCGTCTTTAAAATAAACTGGACGATAATGAACCTGCTGGATTGTTGTTAAAACCAATCATGTTCTTTGGGGGAAAATGAATCATTTGTTCTTCCCCAGTCTGGCCGATATGTGACTCCAGACACACCTACAGAGTTGGCTCTTGGCCACTCAGCTTGGTTGGTGAGTTGAGCGGGAAGGCCATGAAAAGTTGTGTAATAGATTGTGGACTCACAACTCCTCAGCGAATGAAATAGCCCACATCTACATGTACCTTGGCATGCACTGATGTAGGAAGCAACATTTGTGTCACACAAGTGCCAGTCAATCAATAAGGAAGATTTGAATCGCCCCACATTGATATTTTATGACGTTACGCCATGATGTTCCAAGTAACACTATTAATCAGATTCAAATTATTTCAGCTACTTAAGTACTGGAGCAGCTCAGTTAGTATCCTGTGTATATGACCCATTCCTTGCTTTCTTTAACTGTTTATATCATTTACAATGCAGAAGGCAACAATGCTCTGGGATATACTCCTTCAGCCCAGGTGAACTGAGCTTCTAAAACCCTCCCTCATCCAGCGTTATGTTTAGAGAAACTGGGATAGTTCCTTTTGGAATGGAGGAGGTTGTGAAAAGATCTGATGGAGGTCTTCTAAATTTGGAATAGTCAGAGGACATAGGGAGAGGCTGCTCATGTTAGTGGAAGGCCACTATAGGAGCTCTATCGAGAGTGTCTTGGCTGGTTGAAGTGTGGCACGGATGCTGCAGAGAAATGGGTCGGAAGTCAATCCACACGACCATAAGAGTGGCAGGGAGGATCAGTGGGGCCTCTCTCCCCTCCATCGATGTGACCTACTGAGATCGTTGTCTGAAGTGGGCGCGCAAAATCATCGAGGACCCCTTCCACTCCATACACAGCATCCTTCACCTGCTCCTATTGGGAAAGAAATACAGGAGGATCAGAGCCAGCACCCACCAGGCTGAGGAAAAGCTGGTTCCCACGGGCAGTGAGAATGATGAACGACCAAAGGAACTGCCCCCACTCAACACCAAGATTCTCATAGTTATGAAACTATATTCATTTATTTGTATCTATGAATACTAGTCCTGAATATGTATTCTTTGCCTGTATGTGTGTTATGTCAGGCTGTGTGTCTGTATGTTTTGCACTGAGGACTGGAGAACGCTGTCTTATCGGGTTGTCCTTGTGCAGTCAGATGACAATAAATTTGATTTGACTTGTCCTGGAGACAGAAGATGATGGTAACTTTCCAAACTAAAGGAAAAGTTTAATTTTCTTTTAAATTTCGAGTTACAACACGGTAACAGGTCTTTGCAGCCTCATGAGTCTGTGCCACCCACATGCACCCAATTCACCTCCCAAACTGTACATCTTTAGAACATGGGAGAAAAACGGAACACACACAGGCTCAAGGAGAACATGCAAACTCTTTAAAGACAGCACTGGATTCAAATCCGGGTCGCTGGTGCCTTGCGCTAACTGCCATAATAACCGTTCTGCCCAGTGACATGAGGAAAATATGTTTTTAATGCCGTGAGTGGTTAGAAAAAAAGGACGTAATGGAGGATGGTTTAAGAGCGAGCTGGACAGAAACAGAATAAAAATTGCAAGGCCATGGGGAGAGTGTGAGATGGGAGATTTGCCGGATTGGGTAAGAGTACTCCAAGAGTACCAAAACCTTCCTGCAGTGCTTTAACTGTGAATGCAACATATACAGGACAGCAAACTAATTGGTCTCTATCCAAAATTAAAAGCATTCACTGCAAAAATTCCTAAGGCACTATATGCCACTTGAAAGTTGTACAGCAACAATTCTGCACAGTTGGCTCTCAATGTTTGTCTTTATACTCATTTACCACCTTAAGTAATTTCTTACTTACTTAGTGTAGGTGCTCTGTGCTAGTAAGAAATTTCTTAAAGGGCTGAGAACCACTGTATTACCTGCAATGTCAGTGGTTCTTAACCTCTTAACCTGCAAGCTCACACCAAGACACAAGAGAAACTTGTCCGTGAACTACTCTTTGCAGACGATGCCGCTTTAGTTGCCCATTCAGAGCCAGCTCTTCAGCGCTTGACGTCCTGCTTTGCGGAAACTGCCAAAATGTTTGGCCTGGAAGTCAGCCTGAAGAAAACTGAGGTCCTCCATCAGCCAGCTCCCCACCATGACTACCAGCCCCCCCACATCTCCATCGGGCACACAAAACTCAAAACGGTCAACCAGTTTACCTATCTCGGCTGCACCATTTCATCAGATGCAAGGATCGACAATGAGATAGACAACAGACTCGCCAAGGCAAATAGCGCCTTTGGAAGACTACACAAAAGAGTCTGGAAAAACAACCAACTGAAAAACCTCACAAAGATAAGCGTATACAGAGCCGTTGTCATACCCACACTCCTGTTCGGCTCCGAATCATGGGTCCTCTACCGGCATCACCTGCGGCTCCTAGAACGCTTCCACCAGCGTTGTCTCCGCTCCATCCTCAACATCCATTGGAGCGCTTACACCCCTAACGTCGAAGTACTCGAGATGGCAGAGGTCGACAGCATCGAGTCCACGCTGCTGAAGATCCAGCTGCGCTGGATGGGTCACGTCTCCAGAATGGAGGACCATCGCCTTCCCAAGATCGTGTTATATGGCGAGCTCTCCACTGGCCACCGTGACAGAGGTGCACCAAAGAAAAGGTACAAGGACTGCCTAAAGAAATCTCTTGGTGCCTGCCACATTGACCACCGCCAGTGGGCTGATATCGCCTCAAACCATGCATCTTGGCGCCTCACAGTTTGGCGGGCAGCAACCTCCTTTGAAGAAGACCGCAGAGCCTACCTCACTGACAAAAGGCAAAGGAGGAAAAACCCAACACCCAACCCCAACCCACCAATTTTCCCCTGCAACCGCTGCAATCGTGTTTGCCTGTCCCGCATCGGACTTGTCAGCCACAAACGAGCCTGCAGCTGACGTGGACTTTTTACCCCCTCCATAAATCTTCGTCCGCGAAGCCAAGCCAAAGAAAGAGTGTAGGTGCTCTGTGCTAGTAAGAAATTTCTTAAAGGGCTGAGAACCACTGTATTACCTGCAATGTCAGTGGTTCTTAACCTTTTATTTTCACACATACCACCTTAAGTAATCCCTTATTTACCACAGAGCACCTATGGCATGGGATGGCATAAGTCCTCTGGGGATTATTTAAGGTGGTATGTGAATGCAAAGTAAAAGCTTGAGAACTACTGGTTTAACACAATGATATTACAGTACCAGCGACCTGGGTTCAAAACCAGCACTTTTGTAAGGGGTTTGGACATTCTCCTTGTGACCTGCATGGGCTTCCTCCGGGTGTTCCAGCTTCCTACCGCACTCCAAAAACATACAGGGTTCGTAGGTTAATTGGGGGCATGGGTTTCATGGGCTGGAAGGGCCTTTTTACTGTGTTGTATCATTAAAATGAATTTTAAAGAACGGCTCAAGGTCTGTGAACATTGGTGAATTGCACAGCCTTGGTCTTCTGCATCAAGGGCAGCAGGAGTATGGGGATGCCACCACCTGCTGGCTCCCCTCTAGGACTGCCTCAGGTGGACTGCCATCCCCTGCAGGTCTAGCACTGTGGGGGCACCATCCCCTCAAACACATTTAGGGTTCAAAAGGGTTGCTCAACACCATTCTCTTATTGGAATGGACAATAAAATCTGCCTTTGTCAGTCAGGCTCATATCCTGTGGGATGAAAAACATATCAATATTTTCTTTCGAAGATTAAGGAAGTTTGGTCAATCAACCATTTGGGTCGGAACGCTTTATCGAGATGACCCAAGTAAGATTATGTCCCAAAGTCCTAAAGTTCGTCATGTCCTCCTTGTCCCTCAACAACTTCTCCAGGTGCATGATTGAAAGGAGACATGCTGGATGCATCCCAGCTCTGTTCAGGGTCAGTAGAAGCTGCAGAAGGTGGCGAAGGCAGCTCTGGATGCCACACAAACTTCCCTCCCCTCCATGGACTCCATCTACATCTCCTGCTGTTGAGGAAAACCAGTCAACATATTGATGGTTCATCACAAGCTTAACTCACTCTCTTCTTCCTCCCATCGGGGAGAAGGCTTAAGAGTGTGAAAACGCAACATCAACAGACTTTAAGGCCGTTTCTTCCCTGCAGCTATCAGGCTTCCAAATGAACTCCACAACAGGGTTCTCAAGCTGCCTTTGCTGGGTGCGAGTTGATCTCATTCAATCCTACACTCTGTAATTGAGCACTTTACACAGCAATATGAATGTTAGACACAACCTGTTAGTCTGCTCACAAAAAAAACAATTGCAGTGGCATTTTAGGACAAATACACTTGAACCTGTTCTTTCACTATGCAATCAAACATTTACTCAAGCTTTGATATGAGAGAAAGAGTGAGACATACGTCATGAAACCATCGGACACCTCGGGTCTGCCGCCTCCTTGAAATCTCAGTACATCTGAATCTTGGATCTCAAAAATTCCCCACAACTTTCATGGGGAAAAGGCAGGTGGTTGGAGATGGGTCTATCATCAGATCAGCCATGATTTCATTGAATGGCGGATCAAGCTCGATGGGTCAGATGGCCGACTCCAGCTCCTATTTCTTATGTTCTTATGTTATTCTGTGGTTCAATTCATGGCTCAAGGAGTTTGTAGCGCACCATAGCTCTTTACTTGTGTATTTGCGTGAGTGATATACTGCATCTGGTGCTCCTGTTGTGGCCTTCTCTACATCAGAGAGACTGGAGGCAGCCTGAGGGATCGCTTCGCTGAGCACCTTTGCGCTGATTACCTCAGAGGCAGAAGCCAACAACTTCAATTCCGCGCCCCTCTCCCGTGTCTGTCCATGGCCTCGTGTACTCTCCCTCCAAAACCACCCGTAAATTGGAGAAGCAACACTTAATTTTCAATCTGGGCACTCGCCAACTGGATGGCATTAACTGATTTCTCTGGTTTCTGTCGGACCACTCCCCTTCTCCCTCTCTTCCCTATCCCTCTGTCTCCTTTCCTCCAGCTCTCCACCCCCTTCCCTCTCCATTCCAGCCCCCGTTTGCTGGTGTTCCCTCCTTTCCTTATCCGCCTATTACCTACTCCCTTTGAGATTGTGCTCCTCCTTTGTTCGGGCGAATGCCTACATTTTTTTCAAACCTTAATGAAGGGCTCAAGACTGAAATGTTAGTTTTCTATCCTTATCTTTGCTATATAAATGACACTGTTTGACCTGCTGAATTTCCCCAGCATGGTGTTTTTACTTCACCCACGGTGTCTGACCTTTGTGTTTTACACCTTGTACTGCACCAAGATGGACCATCACATTTATACCAACCTATCTGCCGTCTGCATTAGTAAATACACCAAAACGCTGGAGGAACTCAGCAGGTCTTTTTAGCATCTATAGGAGACAAAGATATATTGCCGACGTTTCGGGCCTGAGCCCTTCTTCACAAAGAAAGCTGAGTCAGGCTTGGCATCATGGAAGGAGGGGGCGGGGGCATTCGCAGGCCATGCCCCCTCCCAAATGAGCCATTGTGCGTCATGTGGCGTTGTCTCCATGTGCTGTAAGCAGAGGGAGAGGGAAGTGTGACAGCGGTGCACGGAGGAGGTTTATGGCAGGTATGGCACCCTTTCCCCACCTCCCCACCGAGTGAGTTTTCGAATATCAATTAGTGCCCTCCCCACCCCACCTCCGCGGTTACCCTAATGCCCCTCGATTGTCTTGATGCTGAGTCTCAGCGGAGTTCCTCTAGTATTTCGGTGTGTGTTTACCACAATCATAGCGTCTGCAGCCTATCGATTTTCACTAGCCCTATTTGCCCAAATTAGGCTGGTGTCTTTTTCTGCACAGTTGACACGAGCACCCCGCCCCCCCCCCCCCACCCCCACCCTCACCCTTGGCATCACGTATCCCTTTAAGACCACTGTGCAGATGTATTTAATGAGGCAGTATTTCAAGTAAACTCATTATGAGGTCAATTTGAGGGCATTGCTCAGATGAAATATTTTTGCATCTGCTGCTATTTAAACAAAAAGTCTCAATTGCGACACGTATCTACAGGATGTAAGACAAGGGGATAAATGTGTGTTCATGAATAATACATGATTAGAATTGCTCATTAGCATATCCAAGACAATCATTTGGTTAACAAAGATTTGCTCATTCAATTTTCTGAGCCTCAAAAAAAAACAAACGAGCCTGCTAAGAATAACAAAATATTGTGAAACAAAGCTTTGATCTAGGACACTAATTCTCGCCCTTTTTGTTTGGCTAAGGCCCCCTTAGGACTCTGCTCAAAGTTTATGGGATCCACTTCCCTCTGAAGCAGTTTCTTCCGTACTTCTCTTCCACTGATGGTATAAAAAGACATTAAAATGTATTTTATGAATTCAGACCGTGACCTCCCGCCTTAAATGTGCTGTGCTCCCCCTCCCCCCGTGATCTAGAAGCATTGATTATGCATCTTGTGGTAAACCACTGTGGAGCCATGATTGGCTGCTGCCGACTGGACACACTTCCCAATCCTACCCTTAGCCCCTTGCACGTTCCCCTTTCTCATTCTCAGTCAATGAAGTTGATGATCTTTAGTTAATAAAAGCCTGATAGTCTCACAATATCAGTCTTTTCTCATTATTGATGGTACATCACATCTTTGTTAAGCATACACATTATGTCAAAGGGTTTAGCCTGCAACTCAAGAAAATGACAAGATTTCAAATTTCCATGTTGATTTATGAGGTAAACGATGTCCATCTAGCAATAGAGGAACCAAAATCTAGAGGGAAAAGGTTTCAGGTGAGGGAGAAAAGGCTTAAAAGGGACCTGGGGGTGGTGGGTATATGGAATGAGCTGTCAGAGGAGATGGTAGATGTGGGGCCATGAGGACACTAAAAAGACATTGAAACAACCAAATAGATAGGAAATGTTTAGAGGCAAATGGAAACATTTCACGTAGATGAGTGTGGCCCAGTGTGTGCCTCATATAATTCAATGATTCAGCTGAGATAATAGAAGAAGCTGTTACTTATACACAAATCACCGGGTCACTTTCTGCCTCCTCAATCTCCCCTCAAAGGCTGGACCTCTCATCACCGGAGTCAAATTGACGTGTTTTCTTCTCAATTCCTATTGGCTTGGCTCGGTGTGTATCTTTTGGTCAAAAGATGCCTCAAAACCAAGAGGAATCAGCTCTAGAAGTCAGATCTTTGGACCATGTCTGTGCTAAGGGTTTGTAGCTTTGCAAATGACACCTGAATTGGTGGAAGAGGGTTACCCGAGATTACAACAGGATCTAGATGGACTAGGAAAGTGGGCCAAAGAATGACAGATGGAGTTTAAGTTTACACTTTGGTGCATTAAAGCATGGCAGAGCTTACATAGTGAATGGCATGACCCTGGGGTGTGTTGTAGAATAAAGAGACTTGTGATCAAGGTTTCATGAAAGTGGGGTAAACAAAGAAAGGGTGGTGAAGAAGGAGCACACCTTCATCAGGCAGGGAACCGAGTACAGCAGCAGGGACATTCGTGGAGCACCTTCGCTCTACTGCATCAATGACAGAGATCTCCCAGTGGCCAACCATTTCAATTCAGAGCCCCACTCCCGCGCTGATGTCTGTCCATGGCCTCATGCCCTGCCAAACCAAGGCTGCCTGTAAATTGGAGAAGCAGCACCTAATATTCTGTATGGGCACTGTCCAACTGGATAGCATAATTTCTCCGGTTACGGCTAGGTCACCCCTCTTCCCCCCCCCCCCCCACCAATCTCTCTGTCTTCCCCATCTTTCCACTCCTTTCCTCTCCATTCATGGAACTATCACCTCTCCCCCTGTTGGCTGATGTGCCCTCCTTCCCTCATCCCTATATGACCTCCTGCCTCTGGGTCTGTGCTCCTCTCCCTGCCCCTCAACCCCCACTATTTTGTTTGGGTGGCTGCCTACATTTTGCTCACACCTTAATGAAAGGCTGAAGTCCGAAATGTTATTTCTGTTCCTTTATCTTTGCTACATAAAATACGGTGTTTAACCTGCTGAGTTTCTCCAGCGTTGTGTTTTACCAGGAGCAGGGACATCATAATACAGCTGTGCAAGATGTTGGTAAGAACATCATTCTGGTCACCCAGCCGGCTGAAAAATATCCAGAAGCGGGAAAGGATGCAGAAAACATTTATAAGAATGTTTGTTACCACGCAAATATGCTTTCAAAGCATCCCATAATACAAAAGTACTGCTTACTGTATTAATATTCTCAGTCAGAAATAAAGCAATCTGTTCTTTAACAAAAGTAACACTTTCTGGTTTCTTTAATAGTATTGTATTAATACAATTGCACCACTTCCAGACTTGCACAAGAGAAAAACAATATAGAAGGATCCGATATGACCCGGCTTTTATATTCGGCTTGGAGTACTCTACCTTGTAAATGTGCCGATACCAAAAAAAAAATCTATTTTAGAAAATGAATCATGTCTAAATGAATGAAAGGAGAAATCTTTCTCTGTAGGATTTACTCCCCTGCAAATATCAATTAAATTCAAATCTTTCATCAAGGCCCCTAATTGTTTTGCCGTCTTTGATTTCCTTATACTTTTCGGAGACCTATCCAACAAAGGATCTAAAACACAGTTAAAATCTCCCCCAACCAAAATATTTTCCTTGGCCTGGTTTAACAAGAAAAAAGCTTCCGACATAAACCTTTCATCATCCACATTAGGTGTGTAGATATTTAACAAAGTCCATGATTCAGCAAAAGTTTTACAATTCAACCTCAAAACCCTCCTATATTACCTTCAAAGGATCCTAATTCAAACAGTAATTTCTTATGAATTAAGATCGCTACACCTCTCGCCTTGGAATTGAAAGAAGAAGAAAATACACGACCAACCCAATCTCATATTCATATGTTCTTTTTCAGTCAAATGTGTCTCTTGCAAAAAAGCAATATCGACTTTCATTTTTTTTTAATATAAGCCAATACTCATTTATGCTTAATAGGATTATTCAATCCCTGGACATTAAAAGTTGCAAAGTTCAAGTTAGACATTTCAGTAAAAATTCTACTATAAAATATTACTCCCCTTTCTAATGCCCTAAATATTCTATATAAAAATTCCACAAAAACAAAAAAAATATAGAAACTTCCCCTCAGTAAACTACTAAAAAGTAGTAACTCCCTAAAAATCTGGGTGTGGTAGAACCCTCTAGTGGCAGACGACTATCAGGCCTCTGTGTCGTCCACCCCGCTCCCCCCCCCGCCCCCACCAATCAGACTTTCACAAAGTAACTATTCAGACATATGATTCCAATCCCAATGTTCTGGGTCTTCAATATCAAAAAGACTTTGCGTCAATTCAACCTTCTTTCCGTTCATTCCGTGTTTCCCATTCTTTCCATTCCCATTTCCCCTCCTTTTAGGCGACGATAATGGCGACCGACCA
This sequence comes from Narcine bancroftii, assembly GCF_036971445.1. Classification (NCBI taxonomy): domain Eukaryota; kingdom Metazoa; phylum Chordata; class Chondrichthyes; order Torpediniformes; family Narcinidae; genus Narcine; species Narcine bancroftii. Next base: position 118,500,495 of record NC_091477.1, on the reverse strand, counting down.
TTTTCTCGCAAATCTGGCAGCGAATTGGCAAAAATTAAAGCATCGTGATCATTTTCAAAAAATTGAGACTGAAAATTTCCATAAAAATCTTTAAGTACAGTTGGGTAATGAAAGGCAAACTTGTAACCCTTTCGCCACAACACTTCTTTCGCTGAATTAAATTCTCGGCGCCTTCTAATAATTTCTTGACTCAAGAAATGGATTCCTGAGGTACTGGGCAAGGATTTTTTCCAGATGGTCTAGAGTTGGATTGAGTGCATAGAGCAGTGAGGAGAAAACCGTTTCCAGGTCAACCACCGAGGGATAGAGAAATGATATTACGAGTTGCGGTGCAGAAGGCGCGGCAGAATTAGACTCCAAATGATGGTTCAACCTAACAGAATGTTCTTCTATGCAGATTTGAGTCAATAAATTATTAGAAGGTGCCGAGATTTTAATTCAGGTAAAGAAGCGTTGTGGCAAAAGGGTTACAAGTTTGCCTTTCGTTACCCGGCTGCTCTTAAAGATTTTAATGGAAATTTTCAGTCTCAATTTTTTGAAAATGATCACAATTCTTTAATTTTTGCTAATTCGTTGCCAGATTTGCGAGGAAATGGTCGGTCGCCATTATCGTCGCCTAGAATGTTTGTTACCATGACTGGTGGGCTTGAATAATGAAGAGAGGGTGGACACTTTCCTCCCTGGAGCATAGGAGACTGAGTGATGACCTGAGGTTTATAATATCTTGAGAAGCACATGAAGACTAAATAGACACAGTTCTATTCCAAGCATCAGGGAACCATAAACTAAGCAGCAGAGATTTAATTTTAGAGGGGAAAGATTGAATTTAAAATTTATTTTTAGACATACTGCTCAGTAACAAGCCCTTCTGGCCCATGCCACTCAATTACACCCAATTGACGTACAACCTCAGTATGTTTTGAACGGTGGGAGATAACTGGAGCACCCGGTGGAAACCCTCACAGACATGGGGAGTAGGTACAAGCTCCTTTCGGATAGCGCAAAATCGGTCTCTGGTGATGTAACAGTGAGGGGCTCTGCTAACTGTGCCACCCTCTACACTAACTGTTTGCCTCCGGGGCACCTAGTGGTGGATGGAATGAACTTCCAGAGGAAAGGGCTGAGGTAGGTACAATTATAATGTGTGAAAGGCATTTATACAGGGATATGGATTAGAAAGCTTCAGAGGGATGTGCGCCAAATGCAGACAAATTGGACTACCATGGGTAGACAAGTTGGTCAGTGAAACACAGAAGTCTGCTGTCAATGTGACTGCAGTTGAAAACACAGAAGTGCTTTCAGAAGAACTCAGGCCCGAAACATCAGTTGTGTATCTTTACCTCCCATGGATGCTACAAGACCAGCATTTCTGCCTTTTTAAGACAATGTGATCAACATGGACAAGTTGGATGGAAGGGCCGGTTCCAGAACCATAACACCTACAACCTCCATGAGGTCTGGCGTAGATTCGTCCTGGTGCAACCCAAATTGAGCAAATGAGTCAATGCTGAGGGATTGGAATGTCTGTGCAGCTTCCATCACTTTGCAGATGAATAAGGGCAGATGGATTAGGCAGTAATTAGTTGGATTGGATTAGTCCTGCTTTAGTGAGCAGGATTTAACTGGGCAATTGTCCACATAACCAGATAGATACCTGTGTTGTAACCACTGGAGTGGCTGTGGAGTGCTGGTCTTGAATCATACACTTGGCATGCCATCTGCTCCCAGAGACTTTGCAGAGTCCAGTTTCTTCAGTCATTTCTTGATATCATGTGCAGTGAATTGAACTAAATGGAAGCATGTGCAAGGGAGATGTCAGTGGTAAGCTTTTTTTGCAGAGAGTTGTGGGTGCCTGGATACATTGATGGTGGAGGCAGGTAGAATTGGAATATTTAAAAGATAAGCCCATGGATGTCAGAAAAACAGAGGGTTTTGGGGTGTGAGGTAGGGAAAAATTAGATTGCTGTGGATAGGTCGTAGGCTGAAGGGTCTGTAATGTTCTATGTTTTATTAATGGAAATTGGCCACAGATTGCCTTCTGTAATGGGGTGGATCTCAGGAAGAAGCAGATACATCATCCACTTGGAATTTCTGGCTGAACATGGTTTAGTGGAGTGAGGAACAGAAATCCCATATCCCATTGCAGAAATGTTTGTGGATGATGAGCTCAAGTCTCTGAAGAAGGGGAGGATAGGCAACACTCGTGATTTTCATTCATTTCTTGAAGCCCAGAATTACTGGGGTCAGGTGAACAATTCTGAGCCTTAAATCCTAATACAATGGAAAATACTTTCATCTATTTAGTGCCCTATAGTAAGCAAGGGATCCTGAGCTATTTCAAATACTTTTACCATGTGCTCACTGTTGGAAGCACAGAGACACAAGAGGCTGCAGATGTTAGAATACAAAACAAAAAAAATAAACTGCGAGAAGAACTTAGCAGGCTGGGCCTTAACCTGAAACGTTGACCATCCCTCTGCCTCCACAGATGCTGCCTGACCCACCGTGATGCTGCAGCAGCCCACTTTGTGCTGTCCCAATTGGAATTTCTGCACAGACACAGAATACTGGCCCTTTGGCTCACAATATTTGTACTGTGCACGATATCAAATCAAAGTTAAAATCTGCTGCTTGCAAAAGATGCATAACCCTCTATTCCCTGCCAAGTTCACAGGCCTATCGGAGGCTGATGGACCCACACAGGCTGCGAACTGTTGCCGACTTGCAGACAGGGGACCTGCACAGCTGTGGGCTGCAGGTAACCAGGTATAGGGGCTGGGTTTCGAGAGGGCACTGAGGGCAAGAAGGGCTTACTGACTCCAACTCAAATTTGAATTTTATCTTTCACTTCATTGATGGCCAGAGGTGCAATTTTGATTAAATGGAAAGACAATACCTCACCAACATGCAATGTTAAGTGATAGCACGTCTTATTTGTCTAAATAAGATGAGATATGCCATTAAAGAGTCAAATATTAATCTCCAAAAGATGAGGGGTCCATTTATGGACCATTATCATAACCGAAAGAATTTGGGTTGTTCTGAAGCTTTGGTGATGTGCTGTCCATCTCAAGGTTGTCGTCACTTGATTCCTATGTATCAGCTTTTATCCTTGGATAGTGGTAGGGGTTCCGAATTAGAAGGTGCTTTTTCTTCTCTCCTTTTGAATTTTATATTACAATAACTGTACGGTTCTATTGTGCACAACGTAAAATTCAATAAAAATATTTTAAAAAGAAAGAAAAGCCTAGGGTGCTGAAGGCTTCCTGATCATGTTGGAGATTTGAACCTGGAGCTCGAGTTACTGATAAATCGAACAAGAGTCTGTGCGGCTGCAGGAGCACTGGAGGCAAATCCACGGACACTCAGCGCCTTTAAAGGGATTCTCTTTTTCTTCCCCTTTTCGCCACTAATGGCGCCTCTTTGTCTTCCTTACGGCAGGCAAAATTTAAAGTATGTCACGTATGTTACATTTTTCATGTAATATTTTGTGACACATAAAAGGAACCTTGAAGCCTCTGAAACGTTTCTATCACGTTGCTTCCACCTTTACCCCTGGAAACTTCTTCCCACTACACTCTGTGTAAAAAAACCCTGCTCTTTTATACTCCTCTTCATCCCCCACCCCCTCCCCACTTTAAACGCATGTCCCCTTGTATGCGATAATACCTGGCAAAATATTCTATATCCCCTAAAAATACCTCTTATAATTTTTATAATCCTCTATCACGTTCTCTCATCTCTAACTCTCAAGCGAAAACAACCCCAGTTTGGCCAACCACTGCTCGAAGCTCTTATCTTTTAATCCAGACAATATCCTGGTAAATATTTTCTGTACCCTTTCCAATGCCCCCACGTTCTTCCTGTAAAGTGAGGAAGAACCAGAATTGAACATTGTATTCCAAATGCAACCTAACCAAAGTTTGATATAACTGCAACATAACTTTTTTATTCTTGTATCAATGCCCCACCTAATAAAGACAAGATTATAATTCTTGTTCTTTACCACCCTATCTACTAGTGTGGCCACTTTCAGGGAGATATGGACTGTGATCCATCTGGACATCCATGCTGTCGAAGACCTGCCAGTAATTGTCTTCTTTCCCCTGACATTTAACCTTCCAAAATGCAACATCTCCCACTTGTCAGGATGAACGCCATCTGTCATTTCACTGTCCATACCTGTAGCTCTAATTCCATCCACGTCTGTTTGAAATACAATCTGTACTCAGCCACCTTCCACAACTAGCCTTCGGATTTTGATCAATGAATGGCTTTCAATGTTATGTCAGATAAGAGTAAATATTTAGCAGAACCCTGAGAAAATCCACCTTGTTTCTCCAAGTAATTCTTAACAAATCCATTGATTCCAAGGGTGGGCTACCCACCAACAGGATGCAGAGTTGGGCAGAAAAGTGGCAGATGGAGTTCAATCCAGATAAGAGTGAAGTGGTGCATTTTGGAACGTCAAACCTGAAGGCTGAGTATAGGGTTAATGGTTGGATAGTGAACAGTGTGGAGGAACAGAGGGACTTTGGGGCTCAAATCCATACATTTCTCAAAATTGTCGTTTAGGTTGATTAGATAGTTAAGAAGGCCTATGGGATATTGGGCTTAATTAATAGGGGGATTGAGGTCAAGAGTAGAGAGGTCATGTTGCAACTCTACAAATCTCTGATGAGACCACACTGTGGTCAGTATTGTGTTCAGTTCTGGTCACCTCATTATAGAAAGGATTTGGAAGCACTGTTGGAAGCACAGAGACACAAGAGGCTGCAAATGTTAGAATACAAAACAAAAAAAAACAAACTGCGAGAAGAACTTAGCAGGCCGGGTACAGAGGTGATTTACCAAAATATTTCCTAGATTGGAAAATAAATCTTATGTGGCAAGGTTAGCAGAGCTGGGACTTTTCACTTTGGAGCAGATTAGGATGAGAAGAGGCTTAATAGAGGTCTACAAGATTCTGAGAGCTGGTGGTTTTCTCCAGGGCAGGAATAGCAAACACTAAGGGAAATCTCTACAAAATGAAAAGAGGAAAGAGACATCAGGAGAATGATTTTTTTTTTTACACTCAGAAAGTTGAGGGTACTTGGAATGCCTTGCCAGGGATGGTGGTGGAGACTGAACCATTAGGGGCATTTAAGAGACTCTTAGACAGGCACATGGATGAAAGAAAAATAAAGGGATACAAGAAGGGTTTAGTACTTTTATTGGTAGGAATAGATAGATCGGCAAAACATTGAGGGCTGTAATGTTCTATGACCCAGCATCAAGAGGACCACAACCTGTGACATTTAACTTTTCAGATTGAGTAACTGCTGACATTGAGAGCACAACATGACTCCACTTCTCACAGAAGTTTAAAATGAGGGAAGAGGACAATTTAAAATTTTTAAAAAATGGGCCAGTTAATTTCCAAAGGAGCAAAAGATAGAATTAGATTGCTGTCAAACCACAGTGAGCTCAGCTTTTCAGATATTGAAATGATGCATAATGTCAGTGTGATGCTGGAATGTGCCAAAAGTTGCCAAAAACAAGCCCTCTCATGAACAAGGCAACAATGGCAATGAGCGATAGCAGAACTTGAAAACCCTCTTTCTTCAGGTTTCCCAATATTATTTATTGCCTGTCATTTAACCAATCCCTCTTTTCAGCATGTCCAAGATTTTGCTTTGCTCTCTCACTTCTCACCACCTTCCCTTGCTTTTTTATCTGCTTAAAATTAAGACAAGTCCACTTTTATGCAACTCCATCCAAAGATATTAACCCTTGAGCCATCAGGTAGCAAATGCCCACCTGTGTAAGAAATGAGAGCAGGATCGGTTTATAGCTCTTCAAACATTCACCATCTTTCACTGATGTCACTTGCTGATCTCTTTCCATCCAGTAATTTAATGCAAACTTTTGCAGTTGATTTTTAGAAAAAAAACCAAAGTACAAATTTGGGTGCCGTAAGTAAGAAATACCACCCATATGTACATTTTATAATTTCATATTTATTATCAGATTACATACATACAACCCTGAGGTTCCTTTTTCCTGTGGGTGCGGCAGAATTAACACTAATAGGCAATGCAAAAAGTAAACTGTACACAGTGTAAATATATAAACAATCAAAAGAACTGTTAACAGGTAACGAATGTAAATAACTGACTGTGCAATGCAGAGAGGAAAATAAAATCAATAAAGAGTCCTTAAACAAGTCCTTGAATGAATTTGTCATTGAGGTGTCTGATGGTGGAGGGGTAGCAGCTGTTCCTGAACCTGGTGGTTCAAGCCTTGTGGCACCTAGACCTCTTTGCTGATGGCAGCAGGGAGAACAGAGTGGGTGCTGGGTGGTGGGGATCTTTGATGATTGCTGCTGGTGGGCTAAATAGAGGGGAGGGTTTCACCTGTAATGTCCTGGGTGGTGTCCATTACCTTTCGGAGGGCTTTACGCTCAAGGGTATTGGCTTTGGCAAACTAATTATTATTCAACAATTCCTCAATCTTCAGACATCCCATCCCCAACACCCTTCCTTCCCAGATACCAATACAGGGATCATATTCTGATTGGCTGCCAGTTACCCATGGTGTTTCCACAGGGGTCGGTGTTGGCGCCGCTTATTTTTATGTTATATATTAATGAGTTTGGATTATGGGATGAATGGCTTTGTGGCCAAGTTTGCAGAAGATAGCTGGAGGGACAGATAGTGATGAAGAAACAGGGAGGCTGCAGAAGGACTCAGATTTGGAGACTGAGCAGAGAAGTGGCAAATGAAATACAACATTGAAAGGTGTTACAATCAAACACTTTGGTTGAAAAATCTAAACAGGCAGATTAATTTGTAAAGGGAGAAAATTGAAAATACCCAGATGCAAAGGGACTTGGGAGTCCTTGTGCAGGATAATGTACAGGTTGAGTCAGTGGTGAAGAAGGCAAATGCAATGCTGCCATTCATTTCAAGAGGAAAAGAATATAAGAGAGGAATATGACATTGAGGCTTTATAAAATACTGATAAGATCTTACTTGGAGAATTGTGAGCAGTTTTAGGTTCCTCATTTAAGAAAGAATGTTCTGGCATTGGAGAGGGTCCACAGGAGGTTCACAAGGATGATTTCAGGAACGAAAGGGTTGCCATATGAAGTGTTTGACAGCTCCTGGCCTGTACTCATTGGAATTTAGGGGGAATGAGGGGAGATCTTATTTTGAATGTTGAAAGGTGTGGACAGAGTAGTTATTTTCCATGGTGGGAGGTTCTAGGAAAGGAGGACACAAGTTCAGAATGAAAAGGTGTCCACTTTAGGAATTTCTTTAGCCAGAGGGTGGTAAATCTGAGGAATTTGTTGCCACAGGCGGTGGTGGAGGCCAGGTCATTGGGTGTATTTAAGGTTCTTGATTAGCCAGGAGAAGGCCGGGCAGTGGGGGTGAGTGGGAAAATGGTGGGGCAAACTTGATGGTTTGAACAGCCTATTTCTGCTCCAGTGTTTTTATGGTCTTATTTTCTAGCTTATGTTTATTTAGATAGTTGATGACTTTTTGCTCCTTCTTAGAAAGAATTTGTGAAGATGGAAATGTGACAGTGACTTTTCCTACCTACAGAAGCAGGTGCAGATGCACTTTTCAGCAAAAACATGTTCCAGAGAGGATCTGACGATACAACCAGGCTATTGATTTCAACCAATGGATTGACATTGCAAAAATGCATTAAACAAACAGATCACCAATTTGCTTTTCTTGGGAAATTCTTTGATCTGCAAGATATATAATGACTGGAGCCAGCAGACCATTTAGCTCCTGCTAATAAACTCATCTCTAAGTGATCAATAACCAGAACGAAAGCCGGATAAGAGGGCTTAGTCACATGCAGTTAATGTACCATTTTCCTCGTGAATTGCTCTGTGAAAGCATTCAAGGCTTACAAAGCAAGTTATTTATTCATTTTGGGGCTATTGAGTTCAAGTTTATTATCATCTCACTGTATAACTACAATCAGACAAAACAATGTCAGCTCTGGACCATGCCACATAATAATCATATAATTAAATAAAGATACCATTTAAAATAGAATATATGTATACACACACACACACACACACACACACACACACACACACACACGTTTTGGAATGATTTACTCTGTTATAAGATACTGTTCATCAATCTCACAGCCTACGGGAAGAAGTTATTCTTGGGTGGTACTTACACAGATGGCATTTATTGCCCATTTTTAACTGCACCTTGAACCAATTGGTTTGTTGGGTCATTTCAGAGGGTAGCTGAGAGTGATCAAAACAACCGTATGGCTGGTGGAAGGATGGGAAAGTTCCTTCATTGAACCTCTCTCACGCGTTTGCATTCCCTGGTCTTGCTTCCACACCTGATCGACGATGGCTGCCGAGTCCACTGGCGAACTTGCAACCTCTGCCCCAGTTGGAGCAGGAGCTGCTGACTACAGTGGGGTGGGAGGCTGGGCTGGGAGGTAGCCTGCCCCTTCTGTCATGTCTCCTGGTGTTCATCGCCTCTCCCATGTCTTGATAGAACACAAAACATTAGAGCGCAGTCCAGGCCCTTCGGCTCACGATGTTGTGACAACCTATGTCAACAATCTAACCCTTCCCTACCTCACGTACATTACCTTCTATTTTTCTTACATCCATGTGCCTGCCTAAGAGTCTTTAATGTCCCTATTGTACCAGCCTCCACCAGCAATGCATTCCAGGCCCCCACCACTCTCTGAGTTAAAACCTCTCAACTGTACTCCATCAAATCCCCCCTCAATCTTCGACGCTCCAGAGAAAAAAGCCCCAGGCTGCTCAACCTTTCTCTGTCACCCAAACCCTGACATCCTGTCAACATTCTCGTGAACCTTCTCTGCACTCTCTTGATTTTGTTTATCACCTTCCTCTAATTTGGTGACCCAAACTGCACATGTAATGATAGTTCCAGATAGTTACTGATTCCACCTGCATTGAATTCATCCATCGTTATCGAATGAAGATCTACCGGGACCAATGCCTGAAGAGGGCGCGCAAAATCAGGGAACCGGTGCGGACTCGAAAGACAACGTGGCCTGTTTCCGCTCCGTAAATGGTTATATGGTAAGGGGTGCCGGGCAATTTGTGCTGATAGCGAATCTTTCTCTGCCTTACAGTTGACTAAAGAAAATTTCACGTAATATCACATTTTCTGTTTTAGATAAAAGAATCTTGAATCCCCTCTAAACTTCCCTTCACTCACCTCAAACAGCCACCCCTCAGGAAAACACACAATACCTTATCTAAGCCCCTCATCATATAATATAACTCTTTCCAGTCACTTTCATTACTTCCTTCTCCGTCTGAATAATGCCAGGCCAGAGTTGGCAGGAGTCAGAGCAGAGTAAGTTTTTAAAATTTATATTTATTTAATTTTTAACAAAAGAGGAAAGAGAGAGAGAGAGATCCAAAAAGAACTCAATAAAAGTATATACGAATATATAAAAATGTACCAAAACAATCCTTATAATGCACATTAATCCTAGAAATAACCTGTCTGTACTGTAAAAGAAAGGAAAAGAAACAATGGACAGAGGGGGAGCTGAAGAAGGAAAATGGGGAAAGAGCTGGCATCAACATTTAATGCAATCAAAAAAGAAATAAAATTAAAGATATCAAATTACTAATAAGGGATAAAATTAAATATGAAATATTTAATAAATAGACTAAACTATCCGTGTATTTAAATAATTCATATAAGGCTGCCAAACATGTTATATTCTCTTTCAAGATTATAACTAATTTTCTCTAGGGGTATCCAATTTTGCATATCCATGTTGCAACGATCAATGGGAAAGAGGGAATCAGATTTCCATGTTTCTCAGTGAGTAAGTTGCCATTGCTATTGAATCCTCGTTGCACAGGATAGAAACAGCCCATTCGGCCCGTTGATCATATGCTCAAGCAATTACTTACATTAACCCTATAGCGATTTGCTTGAGCAGATTTTTAGGGCGAGGTTTGTTTCAAAACTCATCAGCTTGCTTCATGATTGCAATTGGTAACTCGTGTTTTTTTTTAGGGCTTTATATTTGCTGCTTTTGGAGAGATGCAGACAGACAAAAGCATATTGTCACTATTGTCCGTAACCTCACCATAATGATGATGTGAAACCCAGTTCAGTTTCACTTTTCCTCTTCCACATTTAAATTTAGGCATGACAGGCCCTTCTGGTCTATGAGCACTTGTCATCCAAATACCCCAATCCACCTCCAAGCCTTGAACGTTTTGAGGGTGGGAGGAAACCCATGGGCGAATGGGTAAACTCATTCCAGATAGTGCATGATTAAAATAATTAAATTGTTTATTGCTACATGTACTGAGATACAGTGAAAAGCTTTGCTATCCAGGCAAGTCAATCCATACTTAAATGGTGCAATAATAAAACGAAAGTGCCGGGTGTCAAAGAGCGCAGGGAGTAGTGTTACAAAGACAAAATGCAGGGAAGGGAAACAAAGAACAATCCAACCAAGTTCTCAAAGGTGGAACTGGCAGACAAAGTTACTCTGAACTCAATGGCTATGAAGGTGGGCAAAGGCTGCAACAAATCCATCAGCTTCAATCGTTGTGGTTTCCATGCCATCAGAACTAGCTGGCTGCTTTGTGAAGTATCGTGGGCTTCTAGGAGCGCAACATCAAGTACGCATTAAACAAACACACACCCAGGTGTCTTCACTTGGTGGATCAACAGATTGAAGGCCAACATCCTCAATGACGAGGGATAGCCATGACGGCAGGATAGAGAGAAAAGTAGAGAAAAAACTGCAAATAGCTCAACTGATGTTGTTAAGGTGTTGCTTATAGGGGCTCAAAGAATTATAGAGGACCCTTTCCATCCAGCACACAGTATCTTTGGCTCACTAAAATCAGGAAGGAGATACAGGAGCATTTAAATCAGGACTGCCTGGCTTCTCTCCACAGGCTGTGAGATTGATGAACGGTATCCTGTAACTGAGTAAATCATTCCAAAATATTTTAACCATATAACCACTTACAGCACAGAACAGGCCAGTTCGGCCCTACTAGTCCATGCCGTAGCAAATCCCCACCCTCCTAGTCCCATTGACCAGCACCCGGTCCATACCCCTCTAGTCCCCTCCTATCCATGTAACGATCCAGTCTTTCCTTAAATGTAACCAATGATCCCGCCTCGACCACGTCTGCCGGAAGCTCATTCCACATCCCCACCACCCTCTGCGTAAAGAAATTTCCCCTCATGTTCCCCTTATAATTTTCCCCCTTCAATCTTAAACCATGCCCTCTAGTTTGAATCTCCCCCTTTCTTAATTGAAAAAGCCTATCCACATTTACTCTGTCTGTCCCTTTTAAAATCTTAAACACCTCTATCAAGTCCCCTGTCAATCTTCTACGCTCCAGAGAAAAAAGCCCCAGTCTGCACAACCTTTCCCTGTAACTCAGACCCTGAAATCCTGTCAACATTCTCGTGAACCTGGTTCAACACGGTAGAAGCCGATTCCAGCCATTCAAACCCATACTGCCCAATTACATCTAATTGACCTACAACTCTGTATGCTTTGAATGGTGGGAGGAAACCCACGCAGACACTGGGAGAACATGCAAACACCTTATAGACGACACCGGATTCGAAGCCAGGTTGTTGTTGTTGTCATATTGTCACACTAACTGCTAGGCGAACCATGGCACCAATACATTTTTATTTTAAATTATATTTTTATGTACATCGATACAATATGTTTTAGTTGTGTGTGTGTGTGTGTGTGTGTGTGTGTGTGTGTACACCGTTATCTGGAGAAATGCTCTTTCATTGTTATATTTGTACAACCAAATGATAATAAACTTGAACAGGAGAACTGGAGTCATGACAATGGATGGTTGCATTGTACCCTCAGTTTATTTATCCTGTAAACCAATGCTTAATCATCTGTGGTAAGTCAAAGAATACAAGGTTAATTGAAGATGTCTCTGAAAGAAAATTTCAATGCTTGTTTCAGAGGTTGACAGGAAATTGTGAAATGTTTGACATCAGTGTATTTCTTGGAAATAAAGAGGGCATTCCTCGGTGATTGACACACGGAATGAGTCAATAATAAGAAAACTGGGATCTTGCTGCCAGTTCTCCCAGGTGATGGGATAATTTCATCGTGCCCTGCACTGAAATTCAGCTCAATTCACAACAGTGCACTGGGAGAATAAGGACACTAGCGGATTGCAAATAAGAAACTTGAGGTCAAATTTCTAACCCTTGGATTAGTGTAGTGGCATCAAATGTCGTCAATTTGATTCCAATCAATCAAATCATGAGATTGGAGCCTTAAAACCATGTGATGGAGATATTAAAAGAGCTGTGAAGATTGCAACTTGGAAGCTGAAACCAGTGTTGAATCCTGCGCAAAATCGCACAAACACACACAATGACAGGTGTAAAACCCAGCCTTCTCCAAGCTCATTCTATCCATGTGATTCTTTTTTAAAAAGGAAACTAACATACCCACCTCCATCTCTTTGTCTAACAGCTCGTTCTATGTTCCCACCACCCTCTGAGTTAAATGGTTCTCAATCTTTTTCTTTCCACTCATATCCTACTTTAAGTAATCCCTGTGCCATCGGTGCTCTGTGATTAGTAAGGGATTGCTTAAGGTGGGATGTGGGTGGGAAGGGAAGGTTGAGAATCACTGTTCTAGACCCAATTGTTACTGAAATATTTTGCGTGAGAAAAATTGTCATTGGCCCATTTCCTTTGGAGTTCTGAAACCGTGCACATAACGAGTCAATGAGGGACGATTAAAACAGTGGTTTTCAAACTTTTTCTTTCCACCCACATCCCACTTTAAGCAATCCCTTACTAATCACAGAGCACCTATGGCATAGGAAATAGTTAAAGTGGTATATAAGTGGAAAGAAAAAGGTTGAGAACCACTGCTCTGAGTGAAAAACTGTCCCTCACATCCCTTCTGAATCCCACCACCTCATTTAGTTATGGCCTCTTGTCTTCAATTCTGCCATTCGAGGAAAGAGACCATCACTATTTACCTTATCAATGCCCCTCATGATTTTACAGACTTCAATAAGATCTGCTCTCAACCTCCTATGCTCCAAGTTTTTACAGTCTCTCATGATAACTCAGCTTCCCCAATCTTGGCAACAACTTCATAGACCTCTTATGCACCATTCCCAACCTTATTATACCCTGGATGTAGCTGAGCAACCAAAACTACACACAATACTCTGTGTGGTGTTTGTGGTGCCATTTGTCCATTGTTTTGCTTTCCTTGTTGATGTTGGTGTGCCTACTCAATAAGGTCTTACTCTTCAACATGGTCTATTGTAGAGTGAACAGATTGATATGTGAGAAACAAGGAACTCATAGAAGGTGATTCTATTCCACTCAAGGGCTCTCAACAGACTGCCATTGCCCAAATGTCATCAGGAGTCACAGATATTTACAAATACTACATCTGTCATTTGGTAAGTGGATTTCTTATCTTGTTCTGAAGTAATACTACCCATTCGTCTCTCCATTCTTAAAAAAGGTTTCATTTCATATTTGCAAGAAAAAAGGTTTCTGGGGAAGCCAAAGCTAGGGGGGGGGGGGGGGGGGGGCTCAGTTCAAGGAGAGAGGGGAAAGATTTGAAAGAGAAATTCTTTCACATGGAGGGTGTTTGGAATGTGGAAGGAGCTGCCTGAGGAAGTGGTTGAGGTGATTGATTGGAATCAAATTGACGACATTTGATGCCACTACACTAATCCAAGGGTTAGAAATTTGTCCTCAAGTTTCTTATTTGCAATCCGCTAGTGTCTGCAGATTTTGTCCTTATTCTCCCAGTGCACTGTTGTGAATTGAGCTGAATTTCAGTGCAGGGCACGATGAAATTATCCCATCACCTGGGAGAACTGGCAGCAAGATCCCACACAAAACCCATTGATATTAATCATTGAGGTTTGACTAGCATATGGTAAATTGTAGCTTTGTAACATTGCTGAGAAAAAAAACCCATTTAATGTCAACCCTGGGACTGAGGCAACAACTTGTAGTTTAGCACATTAGAGAGATGGAGGTCACCTACCTGGGTGTGGAAACCTTCCTTCAATGACTTGTGGATCACAAAAGTCTCCAGACGCTGTGATTGGGCTCAGTCCTGTGGGCCACCAGGGGCAGGGTGAGAGGGAGTGGGTGCCAGAGGACTTTTCACTTCAAAAACTCCACTCCACAAGTTAGGTTTCAGCAATAATCCAGTGGTTTTTATGCAATCATTACTGATGCAGGCTTTTGATTCCAGATTTATTCAATCAATCAGAATTTTATTTCTTCATCTTCTGTGGTTTGCATTCTGACTTTAATATCTGAACCAAATATTTTGAGCTCTGAATGCCAGACCAGGATCTTAACCACGATACAACTGTACCCTTGCTGAGCTCTGTTCATCAGATTAAACTGCAAATATTTATCCCACAGTTAACATCACCATCAAGAAGTCTAACCACTATGACAGAGGTGCTTGAGAGGATTTGTTGTAGGTGCTTCAGCTGTTAATTTACCGAAAGAACAACAGCAACCAATCTGCAAGAGAGAAGCCCCGCTGGGATATCCTGGGGATGTTGAAGGTGCCATAGAAAAGTAATCTTTCTTCTACTTTGTTGATAAAAAGATTTGAGAAGTAACCGGAAGGGAGAGAACTTTGGCCGCTCTCCTGTGGACTACTTTGATGCCTGGGCAGAAAGCCAGAGGAAAATCCTGGCCAAATAAAGAGGAACAATCAATGATCAGCGTGATGACGTTACAGGGCCAGCGACCCGGCCTCGAGTCTGGCGCTATCCGTAAGGAGTTTGTACATTCTCCCTGTGTCGGTGTGGGTTTCCTCTGGATGCACCGGTTGCCTCCCACCCTTCAAAACTCTAAGGGCTTGAAGGGAGTTGCAGGTTAATTGGTGTACTGTGGTTGAAGTAAAAACACAATGGTGGAGAAACACAACTGGTGAAACGAAAGGCAACGTGGCTGTGGAAGCGAGTCTGGGTGAGTACATGGTCGTAGGGATGGAAACATGGCTGTGAAAGGGAAATTTAAATGGAAAATAAAGTTGATATCCAAAGAATACTACAATAGTTAAAATATTGACCTATTTTTGCATGGAACATGTGTTGTTACTCTGGTTGTTTTCATTTGCCAGCTTGCCTTCATTTGTGCTAATCATTGCTTGGTCTGGATTCCAGCTCAAATCAGGCGTTTCTGCTTTTAATGTACGACAGCCTGATTTTGTGGTCCCATCAGTGAATTGGACCAGGTGGAAGCAGGTCAGATACATGGACGGGTGCCACAGATTCCCATTTTTTTTTGGACAACTTTTTAACTAAGAAAGCACGCCAGTGCCTCTACTTCCTGAGGAGTTTGCGGAGGTTCAGCATGCCCTTGGAAACCTTGGCAAACTTCTACAGAAGTGCCGGCCTTGAACCCAGGTCGCTGACGCTGTTACAGCATTGTGCAAAGAGCTACGCCAACTGTGCTGCCCAAACTTGACTGGCTGAATGGCCTCGGAGCGCTGCCAGATTTGTGAACTTTGTAAAGAACTGGAGATCATGAATAATCGTGCAGCGACCCGGGCTCGAGTAAAGGCGAGCAAAGGCCATTGCCTAAATGTAGGCGGCTTTCTTGTCATGGCAGGTCAGCCAAAGTATTAATATAATAAGACTGCTCCAGAGATAGAGAGCTTTACCTTCTCTTGTCTGCAGACCAGTGAATAAATAGTGTTGAAGTACAGAGGGCTTAGTACTTTTAGGAATATATGGGTCAGTACAACATAGAGGGCTGAAGGGCCTGTATTATGCTGTAGTGTTCTATGTTCTTTGCAATGAAGATATGTTGCTTGACTGTGCCTTAACGTATTTCTGGTGTTCTGATTGCAGGAAAACAAAAGGGGTCTGGGAGAACTTGCTGTCCTTCCACTCAAGCCTTGGGACTATTAATATCTGTCAGATTCAGCTGACATAAGCTAGGGTTATCCTTTGGACTCTGTGTCCCAGATTTCCAACAAGCACATATACTCCCTGTCCCCGTTTCCCAGGAATGGTTGTCGACCCAACCACCAGCTGGTTTGTCCTGGTGGCATGGTTGGCATAGCGGTTGGCGCAATGTCTTCACAGCACCAGCAAACAAGACCGGGGTTTAAATCCTGTGCTATCTATAAGGAGTTTGTATGTTCTCCCTGTGTTTGCGTGGATATTCCCCGGGGGCTCCAGTTTCCTCCCACCCTTCAAAATGTAGCGGGGGTGCAGGTTAATTGGGTGCAATTGGGCGGCACAGCCTCGTGGGGTGAAATGGCCATTATCCTGCTGTATGTCTAAATGTAAATTTTTAAAAAATAATCATACTGTAGTTTCCGCACAGACCCAGTCCTAAGTATATATTATGAAAGGATAAAAATGACCAGAGTCCAAAGGGTTAAACGTCTGTGCAAAATAGAATCATTGTGCTGTGTGTCAGGACCTTGTTGTTGAGAAGGCCATCTATTCACCTACCTGTCATATGTTTTATCGTTCTCAGGGAGCAATCCCTGCATCAAGGCATCGCTCATGGTGAGTGATTAGCTGAGCCAGACAAGATGGCAGTCAAGAATCAACGGCAAGGTGGAGAGTGAGGAGATAGTTACAACAGGACTCACAGATAAGGCAGGTAATCAAAAATGTTTGCAGATGCTGGGGTCGAGGGCAATACACAAACATACTGGAGAAACTCAGCAGGTCACACGTCGTCCACAGGAAGTAAAGTTTCACCAGCATTTTGGGCCTGAGCCTTTGATCAAAAGAAGAAGGCCAAGTGTCTGAATAAAAAGGAGGAGGGAGGAGGAGAGGAGAAGAGGTAGAAAGGGGCAGGGGAGGACGACAGGCTAACAGGCCAGAGGTGGATACAGGTGAGAGGGTAGTCCAGAAAAAAAACTGATAGGCGGAGGGGGGGGGGGGTAGCTCTCAGATAGGAGAGAGCATAGTGTGGGGAGCTGGAAGAAAGGAGACAGAGAAATAGGGAAAGGGAGAGACCCCGGAGAGGGGGCTAATGAAAATTAGAAAAGTCAATGTTAATGCCATCTGGTTGGAGAGAGTCTCGACAGAATATATAAGGTGCATTTCCTCCAATTTATGGGTGACCCTGATTTTACAGTGCATGAGGGCAGAGGAACCTAAGAGTTTCCACAGGGTTTCCTACTGCCCACCCCTGGAACTGGACAAAGAGACGGGGGATCCACAGGGTCCTATTATCCACCCAAGCCCCCACCACAGACAGCCAATGGCCCAGGAAACAAGGCAGTTTTGCTGCGCTGAAGAGGTGAGGATGAAGAGGAATTTAAGACCTCCAACCACACCCCCCCCCCACCCCCCCAACCCAAACCTGCCTTACCATCATTCTTTTGGCAAATGTGCAAGCCATGGAGAACAAACAGGATCAAATCATCTGACTGTACATCTACAACCAGATGAAACAGTATACCTCTGGACCACAGTGCACACACACACACGCACACACACAAAATACATGTCACATAATAATCACACACTGTAGGTACATTAAAGTATGATATAAAATAAATATTTTGGAATGATTAACTCAGTTACCTGATACCGCTCATCAATCTCACAGCCTGCGAGAAGAAAATATTTCTCAGCCAGGCAGCCCTGATTTTGATGTTCCTGTATTGACTTCTTGTTCTAGCAAACAAGAAAATAATAATGGGCACTTGGCATTTGAACTCTCAGCTGCTACATTCTTCCTATATTGATGTACGGTTGTGAGTCATCGACCATCACAAATGCAATGGAATAAAGAAACAATGCAGCAGAGATGTGGTTCCTCAGAAGAACGTCGTGCAGATCGCATATACGGACAGGAGAACAAAACAAAGAGGTTCTACAAAGAACAAAAACAAAATGTACGCTACTTAAAATAATCAGAAAATAGCAATCAAAATTCTTTGGACACATCACACGAGGAGATACATTAGAACATTTAGTTACAACTGGAAAGCTGGAAAGATAAAGAAAGAGAGGCCGTCAGGGAATGAAAATGAGAGATAGATTAACATCATGGTTAGAAAAAGGGGAGGCAACAACTACAACTCGGAGGGTCAGAGACCGTGATGGATGGAGAGGCATGACCACCGATGCCAAATGGCAAGGCACCTGATGCATTCATGTGCTGACTTGCTGGTGGTATTCAGTCATAGAATCATTCTACTGGTGATGCTCTAGCTTTATCCCTTCACTCTGTCCTGACCGCTTGGAGAATGACACCTCATACGCCAAGCTGCTGTTCATTGACTTCAATACTATCATTCCCCAGAAGCTGTCCTCGCTGGGACTCTGTGTAACTGGATTCTGAATTTCCTCATGGAAAGACTGCTGTCTGTCTCGGTCGGTTGCAAAACAATGAGCAGTACCACGCTGAGTGGGCACTGGCGCACCTCATGGCTGTGCACTTGGCCCTCTCCTATTCACGCTACTAAGCCATGACTTAATTGCCAGATCCAGGTCCAACAGTGTCATCAAGCTGAAGATGATGCAGAAGGAGTCGGCCTCATCAGTAGCAACAATGATGAGCAACACTTCAGAGAAGAGGTGGAATATCTTGCAATATGGTGCAAGAGTAACAACCTGAGTCTCAATGTGGACAAGACAAAGGAGATGATCGTGGACTTCATGAGGACCAGGAACAACCACCCTCCACTACATGGTAGCAGAGAGAGTGGAGAGCACCAAGTTCCAAGGACTCCACTTACCAAGTGACATATCCTGGACACACAACATCTCTTCACTTGTCAGGATGGCGCATCAGCGACTGCACTTCCTGAGAAGACTGAAGTGGGCCAGGCTACTGGCCACCGTCCTGCCACCCTTCAAGAGCATCCTGGTCGGCTGCATCACAGTGTTGTATGTAGCTGTAGAGAATTGGATTGGAGGTCAATCCACATGACCATAAGAGTGGCAGAGAGGATCACTAGGGTCTCCTCTCCCCACCATCGACGTGATCTACCTAGATTGTTGTTTGAAGAGGGCGTGAAAAATTAAGAACCTCTTCCACCCTGCACACAGCATCCTTCAACTACTCCCATCAGGAAAGAGATACAGGAGTATTACAGCCAGCACCATTAAGCTGAGAACTAGCTTCTTCCCAAGGGCAGTGAGACTGCTAAATAACTGAATGAATTGCTCATACAAACCCGCCAAGGCTCTACTATTTATTAAAAAATATTGGATCCTCCAGTTTCAAGTAACCTGTTCCCTTCACTCCCTTCCTTCTCCTGCTCATTTACCCACGTAGATGAGAGTCCACCCCCCACCCTTTCCCAATTCCATCTCCAGCATCTCAACACTCACCTATCCATCCCCTCCCCCACTGTTCCCCATCCTTCCTATATATAGTTCCACCCATTTTCTTCCTCCACCATTACCCACCCATCATTCCACCCCCCCACCCTACACCCCGACAGCCTTTTACCCCTTTGGTTCCAGCTGGTGCTTTCCCACCTCTGCTTCCCACTCCCACCACACAGCTCAGTCAGTGAGACATCCTTCACCCTCTCCTTGGCCCACCTATCATCCCCTGGCTTCTCCCCTCTAATACATCCTGTTTCCCCTGAGACATGATGTATGGTTTCAACCCACAGATGATGCTGGATCTGCTGAGACTTCCTCAAGCAATTTGCTTTTTTTTTGCTGTTCATTCCAAATTCTTCTGTCCCTTGCATCTACAATGAACATCTCTATCATGGTGAAAGGCTTGAAAAGAGTTGCACAGATGGACTTCAGTGGAAACTGGATGAGTTCGAAGTCAATGTTCTTATTTTTTGGCAACGTACACATGACATAACATATGACAAACGGCAAACATATGAGCTTCTTTTCCCTGAGAGCCAGGCAGAATTACCACTTACTGGTAATGCAAAAAACTGTACTCAAGAAGATACGTAAACCAATGGTAAAAGGCAATACAGAGAGAAAGAAAATTTTAAAAAAAGGGAAATAGCAGGAGAATGGGATAGAAAGACATTTTGAATGGAAGAGGAGACAAGGGTTTGTGTTGGTCAGAGCTACTATTTGGATAAGTGGTTCTCAACCTTTTTCTTTCCACTCACATACCACTTTAAGTATTCCCTATGCCATTGGTGCTCTGTGATTAGTAAGGGATTGCTTAAGGTGGGATGTGGGTGGAAAGAAAAAGTTTGAAAACCACTGTTTTAATTGTACCTCATTGACTCGTTATGTGCACGGTTTCAGAACTCCAAAGGAAATGGGCCGATGACAATTTTTCTCTAGAAAAATATTTCAGTAACAATTGGGTCTAGAGCAGTGGTTCTCAACCTTCCCTTCCCACCTTAAGCCATCCCTTACTAATCACTGAGCATCGACGGCAGAGGGATGACTTAAAGTGGAAAGAGAAAGGTTGAGAATCAATGGTTTGGATCAATTGCACTTTGATCAATCTTTGACCCACTAACACCAAGAAGGAGGTACAGGAGCATCAAAATCAAGACTGCCAGGCTGGGAAATGGCTTCTTCCTGTGGGCTGTAAGATTGATGAATGGTGCCCAGTGTCTGAGAGAATCATTCCAAAATATTTATGTGTTCAGGTACTCCTCAACTTACGTCATTATCCCATTCTGGTTGACCGGTCGTATCTCAAAATGGATGTATGTTGGAATTGCCCTGTATCAGTCAAATGTAACATGGCAGCCAGCAAGGCCAGCTCTCACGAGAGGCAGGATTTTCCATAGATTGTCCCGACTTTCACCTGTAAATGTGTAATTTTTATATGTGTACGAATGGCCGTAAATCGCATAGGTGGTAATTTGGGGAAAACCCGTAAGTATAACATACTATTTGTTTTTGGGATTATTATGTGCGGTGTGTTGTGCATGCGCATTGTGGTTTGGTAAAACGTTGTTTCATCTGATTGATGATGAACTTGCTTCTGAGCTGTGAGTTCGATGCAATTCAAGATTCGAGATTTCTTTAATGTTATGTAATAGGACGGAACATGTGATATTACATGACACGGACTTCTGTCTGGCAGAAGGCAGATGAAGGGTCACCATTAGTGTCACCCCTTACAGTCAGAGAGAAACAGCAGCAGAAGAGATACTGAGTGTGGATTCCCTTCCAGCGCTCCTGCTGCCTCAGCAGCTGCACAGGCTTCTGTCCACTCCATCGGTCACCTGAACTCCAGATCCAGAACTTTTGAACAATCAGGAAGCCATCAGCGCCCGAGGCCCTTCGTACCCTCAGCACCCTCTCGAATCCCACTCTGATGCCCGGTTCCCATGAGCCAGTCTCCAGCAGTCCGCGGTCCATGCAGGACCCTAACCACCTCAGCCTGTAGTCTCTGTGAGTCCCTCAGTCACTGAGGCCGCTGCCGGTTTGCCACCGTGGTTGCCGTCCTGTAGGGTTTCCTCCTGTGCTTCCTCTTTTCCATGGGAGTGCGCTCCCTGTTTCCTGGTGCTGCTTCTCTGATGACCCCAGCACAACCTCACCAACTAGACAGGGTACAAACATTGCTTTACCTGGTGGTTAGAATGAATGTGGCAACCTGCCAATGTGTTAACATATTTCTCGCTGGCTTTTCAACTTGGCCAGTAATATGACCATTAAGTAGCAATTAACACCATCCAGACTGTTCATTCTTACAGCTTTTATGTGACAACCATGGTTTTATAGAAGGTCTAAATTCAATGGTTTAACTGGCGAATCAATATTTTTCCACATTGTCCTGAGTTTCCATCAACCGCCTCTGCAGAATTGGAACACAGAAGAAAAGTGAAGTGACGGGGTGGGGGGGGGGGATGGGTTGGTGGGGGAGGGAGCGTGGAGGGGAATTTGAAAAGTAAATGAGGATGGGGGAAGTTTCAAGGAGAATTCTGGGCAGAAGCTATTTTCTGCAGAGAGTGGTGCATGCTGGAATGGGCTGCCAGGGGCAGTGGTAGAAGCAGATTCTGTATACAGCGAAACCCCATTATTCCATAAAATGTCATCGCGAAAACAGCGGGGTCTCGCTGTGGTGGGACCACTGTTAATACTGTTTGTATGGGTGGTCCGCCCCTTGCTGATTGTATCTGTGACTCCTCCTCCCTTGATTCCCCTAATAAAGACGGCAACGCCATAAACCCCTCCCCCAGAACAAGCTCGGGTCTCGGGTCAGCAACATGAGACATGCCTTCTGCTTATGGTAATAAAAGCCTATCAGTCAGATCACTTCTAGTCTTTGGAGTTGTTGATAGCGCACTGTGCGCTAAATCGGAGTTCAAGAAAATCAGATTTTTCAAAAACATTCAAGAAATACATGTATTGCAACCATCATTCTATTTCTTCAAAAAGTGATGGAGTGTTCTTTGCGTGAATGCTGCGTGTCACTGGCGGCGAGCAAAATCCAGAATGCTTCTAAGCTGGAGGACTTTTAAGTGGTCCACCTCCTGGGTCTCCAGCCAACGCAGGCTGGCCTCGAGGTATTCAATGGCTTCAGACATATTGGAGGGTGGGGGGGGGGGGGGTAGAGGGTCTTCATTATCATCTTCTTGTGGTTCAAGAACCAGCACGCATGCCTCCGCCGGTGCTGTAGTCACGGTCGATCTCGGCATCGGCCAGGTGCTCACATGTTGGGCATTTGTCGTCGGCGTAACACTTCTTTGCTCATTTCAAGCAGCATCTCCGCCTCACGCGCCTCTTCATCTGTGACGCAGTAGAAATCTGGCTTGTCATCATCACCTTCAACTTCCTTGGTGGATGGGAGTAATAAAAAGTTTGGACCCAGACCCTTCTCCCAGTAGTTTTCCTACACAGCTGACTGCTGCCCAGACCTTCCTATCCAAGGGCAAAAAAAAGATCTAGTGGCTCATCGCTTTTTATCCGAATTTGCGTTAAAATGGGATTTCACTGTAATAGCAGTGTTTAAGAGGGTTCTCAATAGACACGTGAATGTGCAGAGAGTTCAGGATATGCTACATGTGTAGACAGAAGTGATTAAGTTTAATTTAAAAATCATGTTTGGAGCACTCATTGTCGACTGAAGGGTGTGTTCCTGCATTGAAATGTTCTATGTTGCAAAATAAATAAAACACTGCAGAGGATGGGAAGCTAAATTTAGAAAAAGGAAATGCAAGAAACATTCAGCAAGTCAGAGAGCATTTAGATCTGGGACCCCTTGTCAAATCTGGGAAAGAGATTAAAATAGAAGTTAACTTTAAGTTGTAGAGAAGGTGGCAGAAAGAATAGAGAAGACAAAGGGAATATCTGTGGAAGGGCGAGACCAGGTTAAGTAGATCAGTGGGGCAATTGGAACCGGTCCATGCTTGTTTGTCTGTGCTATGACTTGCTATTAGGAGGGCTGTGAAACTTGCCTATGGGCCAGGTGGCACTTGAGAGAGAAGGAGAGAAAATCTAGTCCGAAGTCACAGGTGGATGATTGTTTAGCAGAAATACCCGGTGCTGATGCAGGTGGCAAAAGAGAGTGACCAAAGGTTGGAGAATTCAACATGCAGTCTAGAAGACTTACACAGGGAGTATAGTTAGCATAGAGCAGTGATTCTCAATCTTCCCTTCCCACTCACACACCATCTTAAGCAATTCCTTACTAATCACGGAGCACTGATGGCATAGGGATTACTTAAAGTGGTCTGTGAGTGGAAAGAAAACAGTTGAGAACCACTGGCATAGAGGTTTGTGCAAGGCTATTGCAGCGTGAGTGACCTGTGTTCAAATCCAGCCCTGTCCATGAGGAGTTTATATGTTCTCCCCGTTACCTGCGTGGGCTTCCTCCGGGTACTTTGGTTTCCTCCCACCCTTCAAAAAATGTATGGGGTTAGTAGGTTTGTTGAGTGGCACAGGCTTTGATGGCTGGGATCAACTTCTACTGCGTTGTAAATAAATAGATAAGTTGATGAATGAAGAGTGAATGAATGAATAGACATACCCAGATGGAAGATGAGGCATTCTACAGCCTAAAATTCTGGACATGTCTCTCAACCCTACTTCTAGCAACATGCAATAAAGAAAAATAAATGCACAATCACCTTTTAACTCCTACATTTGACAGTCTTGGCCTATCCCAGATATTTCCTTTTAAAAAAATCTTCTCCACTCAAACATTTTTGCAACTTCCAATCACTTATTGTTTTCTCTCCTTCACCATTCTGATGAAGGGCCTTTAACCAGAAACGCTCACCCCATTCGCCTTTCCACAGACGTGGCCTGAACTGTTGAGTTTTTCCAGCATTTTCTGCTTTATTGACAATTCCTGCATATTGTCCAAAGTCAATGGAAATGTGGCTTTACACCACCACGTGGAATTTCAAAATACTTCTGGAGTAAATTACTTGACATCAACATGACAGCTAACCGTGGAATAACTGCAAGAGTGTGAATTCAATCAACCTTCCTCAATAGTTGATTCATTGTCAGGTGGGGCAGCAGACCAGTGAGGAGCTCAGCAGCTGAAAGACCCACACAGGCTGCAGGCTGTTGGCAACCCGTGGTCGAAAGACCCACACAGGTCGCGGGGCTGCTGGAGACTGGCTTAGGGGAACCGGGTGTTGGAACCGGGATTCGAGAGGGTGCTGAGGCCAAGAGGGGCTCCCGATCGTGATGGAGGCTCGGACTTGGAGCTCGTGCTTGTCGATGGTTTGAACTGGAGTCTGTGCAGCTACAGAGGCAGCAGGAGCGCTGGAGGAGAATACATGGGCACTTAGTGTCTCTGAAGGGACTCTCTTTTGCTTCTCTTTCTCATGGTTAGGGGAGCCGGGCAATGTTCCTAGCGACTCTTTGCTTGCCTTACGGCAGGTAAAAGTTGAAGTACATCATTACATTTTTAACGTATTATTACATGACAATAAAAGGAATTTTGAACTTTGAACTTCCTATTCAATGATAAAGAATATTTCTATCAATGAAAGGGCTCCAGACTGAAACTTTAACTCTGTTTCTCTTTCCACAATTGCTGCAAGATATGTTGAGTGTTTTCATAATTTTCTGTCTGTAATTCAGTTAAAGTTTATTTGTAACATTATACCTTGTACACTGAGAAAGGTTCATCTGGGAGCAGTTTAAAAGGTTCGATCTCTAACAATAATCAAATGTATAAAGGAGAACCCCACGATATTTTGAGCATCGAGTTACAATGAAAAGAAAATCCAATTAATACCAAACAAGGTTAGTAAGATGACACTATTGTGAGGTTCATTCAGAACTGTGCAGAGAAACTGCTTTTAAGCCTTTGGGTAATCATAACATATAGGTTATTCAGCCTATCAAATTCACGCCAGCTCCTGGCAAAACAACCCCATCCATCCCATTACCCCTCTCCTTAATTTTGGGCGGTATATTTCATACAGTGGTTAGCAGAGTGCTTTTACAGCACCAATGGTCAGGTTTTGTCTGTAAGGAGTTTGTATGTTCTCCAAGTGTCTGCATGGGCTTCCTCCAGGAGCTCTGGTTTCCTCCCACCCTCCAAAAATGTACGATGTTAATTGGTGTATTTGGGCTGTTACTGCACTATATGTCTAAATTACATAAAAATAATTAATTCCCACCCTTTAAGTTCCCAATCTTCTTAATAGCCATAATTGTACAAGATACAATTAAAAGCGGTCAATTAATTTTAAAAAAATTACCTTTCTTTAATTTTTTTCTTTAAAATTTATTTCAATGCAGACATGCATATAGTATGGTAACAGGCCATTTCGGCCCCTGGAGCCCAATTAACCTGCAACCCCTGCTACGTTTCGAATGAAATTGGAGCCTCCAGGGGAAACCTGTGCAGACACAGGGACAATGTACAAACTCCTTAGACAGCGCGGGGTTCGAACTCAGGTCCCAGTCGCTGGTGCCATAAAGGCGTTGCGCTAACCGTGATGCCAACTGTGCCAGCCTAACTTCAAATGAATTTTGAATGTGAATTTATTGTAATGAACATATCACAAAATTTGTTGTTTGGTGGTAGCACCACAGTGCAAACATTTCAAAGCCACAAGGTTTGCTGTCCCAAGCAAAGCCAGAGAAAGTCAGTGGTGAAGAGCAACGCCATGAGAGTGGATGGGAATTTTGGATATTAAGGTGATACCAATGGCGATACGAATTAAGAGAATGGTTTGTCCATTTTACACAGAACTGAAATTAACCTCAAGACAGCTTCGTCTGCTGTTGAGGAAGTTTTTTTTTCAGAGATGGGCTGACTTCTTCCTTTCGTTCACCCACTTCCAGGCCAGGCAACAAGAGTCCCTAGCAGTACTCACAGACAAAAAATGGTGGAAACACGCTGCAGGTCAGGCAGTATGTGTGGAAGGATAACCAGAATGAATGCTTCAGGTTGGAGATTCATGGACGCAACTGAGCAGGAGACTTCTCTTTCCCTGTTCTTGTCGTGATGCTTCTCACAAAGCATTCCAATGTGAAGCATCATCTCTATATCTCTTCCCACAGATGATACAAAATTTATATTGTCACGTGCACGAAGATACAGTGAAAAGATTTGCTTTGTCTGCTATGCAACAAGCTCAACTCCATAGAGTGCATCAGGTAGCACAAAAATAAAACCGGAGAGCTCCAACAAAATTAAAATATAGTCAAAGAGAAATGCTACAGAGAAAACAACAGTTAAACAGTGCAGGGCATCATCCTTTACTAACAGAAGTCAAGTCAAATCAAGTTTATTGTCACCTGATTAAACAAATACAACCCGATGAAACAGCACCCAACCAGACATAATACACGCACAGACAATACATAGTCAGGACAAGTATTTCATCCGGGTGGACGTCACGTGCACGTGACAATATTAACTTTGCATCATCCATGGAAAGTTGGAACACTTTTTGAGAAGCAACATGGCGAAAATAAGGGAAGTCTCCTGCTTAATCTCAATGGATCTCCAACCTGAAGCATCCATTCTGTTTCTCCTTCCACATAGGAGCCTAATCCTCTGGGTGAATTAGTAAAAAAGTGCTGATTAAGAAATGATTTGAACTGTTAAAAAATTAAAAAATATATTTAAACACTTCCACAATACCTGCAAGAAGCTTCCAAAGTAAGGCAAAGCAGCTATTGCCTTACCTGGAGCCTAACGTGATGAGAAGGCCAAGAGAGATCGGAAGCCTACTGTGTGTCAGAAGCAGCAGGTTAGCACTCAAGCTACTCCCTGAGTGAGTGATCCTGGAGATGGGACTTCTGCTGACGCCGCTCTACCACAGCGTCGGTGAGACGGCGTGGGAGAAGAGCCCAGAAGCATGCGCAAAAACCCGAGGCCTTCAGAGACATTGTCGGAGGAAGAAGAAGAAGAGTCTGGCTCCAACAGACCAGTAGTGAAGAGGAGATAGATGAAGAGGAAGCTCAGCTACTAGAATAGGAGGTATTAAAAGAATCTAAAACTTTCAAAAGTAAAAGGACAGAACCAACATCAATTTATTCATAAAAGCATTTCATGAAATGAGAAGTGAAAGGGGAAATAAATAGAGTTGTGGATGTTGATAATAAGCCGAGAAGAAAAATTGATAAATTAGATGGGAAAATGAAGAAAGCACATATGGATGACAGAGTTACTGGATTCCATCACTGCCTTAATTATGGAAAATCATAAGCTTCAGCAAAAGGTGGACATATTGTAAAATTTTAGTAGAAGGAATAACATCCAAATAGCGGGTCTTAAAGATGGAGGAGCAAGATCCAGTTTCTTTCTTTGCAAAACGGATTCCTGAAATAATGGGTCAAGCGAAATTTGAGCATCCTATAGAGATTGAAAGAGCGCACAGAGCTCTTCGACCAAAACCGCTTCCAATTCAGAATCCACGTTCTGTACTAATTAAGTTTCTCCGGTGTTACGTCAGAGAGAAGATTCTGACATTAGCAGCAGAGGGGGTAAGAGCAAGGAAAGGTCCACTTGAGTACACAGGGGGAAGCTCTATTTTATCCCAATGTAAGTGCGAATTTATTAAAAAGAAGAGAATTCAATCTAGTTAAGAGGATCCTTTGGGGAAAAAGCATATCGATTAGTTCTGTGTCATCTGGGAAGTGAAGATTTTCTTGCCCGGAGGTGAAAATAATATTTTTCTCGAGCTTTGGGCAAACAGAAGAATTTGTGAGAGATCTCCCTAGAGTCCAGGGGGAATGAAGAATAGTGGCTATCAATATGTTTTGATGGATTGATACAATCTGGCAATTTATGATGAATGTATTGTTTAAAATAATGGCCGCTTATTTTTCGTTTGTTGATTTTTGAAAATTAATGAAATTTTCTCTCTGAATTTAATTATTTTTTTCTTTTATGTATATATTAAATAATTAAAGCTTAACATACTGAGGTGGGGGGGGGGTTTGGGGAGGAGATGAGTTTCTAACTATTACTATATCATGTGGTTAATTGTGAATTTATCATGGAACCCATAAAATAGAAGGAGTTAGTGTTGGGTGTTATTTAACCAACACTCATTGGGGCGGGGGGGGGGGGGTTGTTGATAATATATAGTTGTAAATGCAGTAATATCTATGCTCTAGAAGTCAATTTGGTTTCTTTTCTTTATCTGGATTTTTGGAGGATTTTGAATGAAAGAATCAAGGAAGGAGGGGCCGCAGGCAGAGGTGGAGGAAGGAAGACGGGCCACAGGCAGAGACAGAGGAAGGAGGAGGGGCCGCAGGCAGAGGTGGAGGAAGGAAGACGGGCCACAGGCAGAGACAGAGGAAGGAGGAGGGGCCGCAGGCAGAGGTGGAGGAAGGAAGACAGGCCACAGGCAGAGACAGAGGAAGGAGGAGGGGCCGCAGGCAGAGGCGGAGGAAGGAGTGGCTTAGTAAAGGTTCCATAAATATAATACTACTTTTAGAATGTAGCATACATGACATTCTTTAAGTTGGGCTACCATAAGGAAGACTTTGTCCAGTGCCGCATCACAGAAATTAGGTCCCAGTGAGGAACAAACTCTTGACCCCGGTTTACAAGACCAGTACTCTAATCACTGAACTATTGGAGTAAGATGAGTAAATATAGTGAAAGTCATACATTTTAACATTAATGGGTTAAATAGGGTGGTGAAAAGAAAGAGAGAGTTAACATATATTAAGAAAATGGGAGCAGAGTTGACCTTTCTGCAAGAAACACACTTAATTGAGAAAGAACATTTGAAGTTAAAAAGGGACTGGGTTGGCTATGTGGCAGCTTTATCATTTAATTCTAAGGCAAGAGGAGTGGCAATTTTGGAGAGAAAAATTCTTCCAAAATGTAGTAATAGGACCCTGTAGAGAGATACATGATATTACGTTGCCAATATATTCAGACCATGGACTCTTCTGCATTTTTATGCACCAAATGTGGATGACAAAAAAAATTGATACAGGAAACTTTTTTGAAGTTAGTAGAGGCACCTGAAAATATTTTAATAGGAGGAGATTTTAACTTCTGTTTGGATCCCATTTTAGAGAGAACTACCAGAGGAATGTCAAAAGCTAAAGCAGCAAAAGCCACATTGGTATTAATGAGTGACTTGAACTTAATAGATACATGGAGAAGAATTCTTCCAAGAGAGACTATTTTTTTATTCAAATAGACGTGACTCCTATCCCAGAATTGATTTATTTCTGATTTCAGCTCAATTACAGGGGAGATGCAGAATATAAAGTGAGAATTTTGTCTGATCATTTATCCCTAATAATGATGATTGCAATGCCCAGCCAAAGAGAAATCAACTTATAGATGGAGATTGAATTCATTACTGTTAAAAAGACTAGATTTCTGGGATTTCATTAGCTATTCTGCGATATAAATTTGAACTCTGTGAATGATAAATTTGTAATATGGGATGCTCTGAAAGCATATCTTAGACGTCAAATTATAAGCTTCTAAATTCAAGAAGGAGTATATGAAAGAGGTAGATCAATTAGAACAAGAAATAATGGTTCTCTTCAAAAGAGAAGCACTGAGGGTAAACGTAGACAATTAACAAAAAAACTTTAATATAATACATTACAAACCTATAGAACAGAAAATGCGATTACAAGAACTAAACGGATGTTATGAGTTAGGTGAATGATCACATGAAGTATTTGCATGGCAATTGAAAGCAGAGCAAATATCAAGAAAAATTAATCTAATTGAAAATTATTTAGCGACAAACCTCAAGAAATAAATGAGATGTTTAAGAAATTTTACACAAAACTAAATAGGTCAAAGTCTTTAAAAGATGAGAATAAAATAGATATTTATCTCAGATACATTTACCTAGATTGACCACAGTAACACAGAATTAAGTTCTAATTTTACACAGTCAGAAGTGAAGGAGGAAATTAGTTCTTTACAAAGTAATAAAGCACTGGGAGAAGATGGTTTTCTCACCTGAACTTTATAAAGAATTTAAAGATCTATTTATTCTCATTTTTATGGAAATATTTGATCAAGCATCACAAATACATACTCTTCCAGAATCATTTTCAACAGCAATAATTACTGTGATACCATAAAAAAAGATAGAGATCCCTTGAAATCCTCATCATACAGACCTATTTCATTATTGGATGCAGATTACAAGATACTCGATAAAATATTGGCAAATAGGATGACTAAATTATTGCCTAAGTTAATAAATATGGACCAGACAGGCTTTGTTAAAAAGAGACAATCCGCAGACAATATGGCCAGAACACTTAGTATTATACATTTAGCACAGAAAAAAAAAATCTAAGTGATGTTGTGGCTTTAGATGCAGAAAAAAAGCCTTTGACAGATTGGAATGGGACTTTTTGTTTAAACTTCTGGATAAATTTGGATTTGGTCAAACATTTATAAATTGGATTAAGGCATTATATAATGATCCTAAAGCTAAAATAGTGACTAGCGGACAGATATCTACCCCATTTTAACTAATGTGATCAAGTCGACAAGGATGCTCTTTATCTCCAGATTTGTTTATACTAGCTATGAGCCATTAGCAGAAGTAATTAGAGCAATTTGGAAATTAAAAGATTTAAGGTTGGTGAATAAGAGCATAAAATTATCGTATTTGCAGAAGATGTTTTAATATATTTGACAGAACCTGAGACTTCATTAAGGGAGCTACACTTTAACTTATAAGAATATGGTATAGCCTCTGGTTATAAAATAAATTGGGATAAAAGTGGAATTATAGTTAATGTCACTGAAATACTCAATTTAAATGGCTAAAAGATTAATATAAATATTTAGGGATCCGAGTAGACAATAATTTTTTTTTAAATTATATAAATTGTATAATTTTCCATTACTCAAAAAAGTTGATTTTAAAAAATGAATGACTTTACCTATAACATTAATAGGAAGGGTAAACTGTTTCAAGATGAATATATTCCCAAAAATTCAATATCTCTTTCAAACCTTACCTATATTATTCCCACAAAAGTCTTTTTCAAGAATTAAATAAACATGTAAGGAAATTTCTTTGGAAGGGAAAAATGTTAAGAGACTCTATAGAAAGATTAAGATGGAAATATGAATTAGGAGGTTTACAGCTTCCAAACATTAAGAACTATTACCAAACAGCTCAAATGAGATTTCTTTGAAGGAGTAGAAAAGCTGCAAGGGTTAAAATAGTTAGATAAATTAGGAAAGAGATTATCAGAGGAATTTACATACAAATGGGATTAAAAATTATTAACCAGGGTTAAAGAGATACCATTGCTGAAAGATTTGATTTGCTGTTTTGAATAAGATAAATGATGAAATTGGAATAAAAGGGAGTATATCGCCTAAGACGCCTTTAATTCAAAACCAACTTGTAACTTTTTCAAAAGATGATCGATTTTTAATCATTTGGTTTAGAAAGGCTATTGAAGATTGTTATGAACAAGGCCAATTGATGTATTTTGAACAACTGAGGAATAACTATGGAATAACTAACAATACTTTGTATTGTAATTTCCAACTGAGGGCATATTTAAGGGAAAAGTTAGGTGTAGAGTTGTGGCTACCTATTTGTAGTGAGGTGGAAACTCTTATTAGGGAGAGGAAATATTAAGAAATTCATTTTTGCAGTATATCTTTTATTGCAAAAGGGAACTAAATCTAGACAGAAATGGGAGCTGGACTTGAATATTACTATTGATGAGCAAAGATGGTTAGATCTCTGTCAAGATAGTTTGACAAAAACTATTAAGTGTAAGATATAGATTAGTTCGGTAAATTTTTTTTAGCATCGTTTATATTTGACACCACAAAAATGGAATAGAATCAAATCAGATATATCAGATCAATGTTTTAGGTGCAGTGAAGAGACAGGAACATTCTTGCATTCAACTTGGCCATCCTCCAAGGTAAAACCTTTTTTGAGTGGATCTAGGGAATCTAGTATTTCCACTAAATCCAGATGTATTCTTATTGGGAAATATAGAAGGAAAAAGATCTAAATAGAAATACCAATTGAAATTTGTTAACTTAGCATTAGTGGTAGCAAGGAAGTGTATGTAGGGACTTGGAAATCGGATTTACATTTAGGCACGTGAAGATGGAATGCAGAAATTCAAAGCTGGATTCCTTTAGAAAAAATTACATATAATTTGAAAAATAAATATTCTATATTTTTGTGAATTTGAAGCCTACATATGCAAAATTTATGAATAAATATGTAGAAGTGTTCATCCAGCCTCTTGAGACCTGTGTCAACCTTCTTCCTTCAAATGAAAAGGACCAGACAAAATCTGTTGAATTCCAGTGTGTGGGGGAGGGATTCCCAAGCAATCCAAGATTATATACTTCTTTTTTCTTATTACTATATATTATTCTTTATGGGGGTTAAGGGTTGGGAGAGGGAGGGAAGGGAAGGGGTTATAATGATCATGTAATGAATGAAAATTTTTCAATTTAATCATCAAATTGTATTGTATAACAATTTATTAATTACATCTATGGAAATTTTTAAAAATAAAATATTACACAAGTATTTCATCCATACAAATAAATATTGTTTCATGAATATGAGAGTCTTGGATGGATAGTGTGAGCAGTTGCTTTGGTCGTTCACCATTCTCACTGCCCACGGGCTGTTCCTCAGCCTGGTGGTGCTGGCTCTGATCCTCCTGTATCTCTCCCCCGACGGGAGAGATGGAAGGCCAATTCAAGAAGCAGATAAGAGAAAGAAACAGTCTTTTGATCTGAAAGTTCATGCTTTGAAGCTCATGTGTTGTTCCCATGGACTTCAGTGAAAACCTACTAGACTTCCTTTCACTTTGCAGTGGGAGCCCCAGTTTAATCTCAGATTCAGGAATCAGGTACATCAAATGGGTTTCCCTGAGGAAGAGAATGATGAAGACAACGCCCATCATTGGTGGCTCTCTGGACTGTGCAGCTGACTGAGATCTTATTTACGATGGCAACTGATAAATTTTAATTTAGGCTAAAAGCCTAGCATTTTAATGCCCCTAATCTTCTTGTGAGTGCAGCAATAATCCCTCCCTTCTGACCAATTTCCACAACTCTCCATTATTCTTCAGCAATTCAGAAGCTAATTTCCTTGAAGCTACATGCTGAAGATTGCTTTCTCCTGGCGCCATTTAGTGTTCCGCATCTCCCTGTCTATCTTGGCAACTACCAGGGGTTATTGACTATTGTACCTCAGCCATCCAATCTGAGGATCCTTGGGGCTTCAGCAAAGATTTGGGTGACACGGTAAGCGTAATGCCATTACAGTGTCAGCAAACTGGATTCAAATCCGCCATTGTCGTAAGGAGTTTTCACGTTCTCCCCATGACTTGCATGGGTTTCCTCTAGTGCTCTGGTTTTCTCCCACCCTTCAAAAACGTACAGGGTTGGAAAATTAATTGAGTGTAATGGACACAGATTTCATGGGCCAGAATGGCTTCTACCGCTCTGCATTATTAAAACTAAAATTTGTTTGTGGTTGTTTTTACAAATACATTTTTGATACCGAATTCTCTTGTCAAATCTGCACTGGCCAACCTTACTATTTGCGAGGTTCAAATTCAAAGTTCAGCATCCTTAAGAGGATTTTTTGCATAAATCTGAAATGACACAGTTGTCACTCTGTACAGTGGCCAAAAACTCCACATCATGGTGAAGAGTCGCATCTTCAGCCCATAAGGGAGAGGAGAAAGAACGAATGCCAAGGTGGAGGGGAGAGGAAACTAACTCTTCGTTTAGTAGGAATGGATGTACAGTACGCTCTTGTGACAGATTTTTGAATGTAGTAACATTACAGGTGCTTGATCATGTGTTAAAAGTGTTCATTAATTGGGAGATCGTAACCTGAGAATAGCTTGGATTTTAAAACCACATTCATACATATTGAATAAAAAATTTAAATGAACAAAATACATATGGTAAATATATATATATATATATATATATAAAACAAGAAAACCTCATCTATCCCACCCCCACTCACTTATGCTATTAAAAAAAGAAAAAAGGAGAACACCAATAAAAATTATGAATTCAATACATATAATAATGGAGTTAAGGGTTACCAATGGGACAGGCTCTCAAGAATCTCTTACACCTTCAAACCAAAATGTTGTAAATATGGGCTCCATACTTTCAAGAAAAAAAAAGTATTACATAAATTATATTATTTTCTCAAGTGGAATACATGAGTGTCATTCAGCATGCCACCTCTCCTTCTCTAAATTCATTATCTGATTTCCACCACCCAGCACACGATCTGCTCTCGCTGCTGCCATCAGGAAAGAGGTCTAGGTGCCACAAGAGTTGCACCACCAGGTTCAGGAACAGCTGCTCCCCCTCCACCATCAGACTCCTCAACAATAAACTCAATCAGGGACTCATTCAAGGACGTTATTGATTTTAAAAATGATCTCTGTATTGTACAGTTTGTTTACATTTGTTATCTGTTTACAGTTCTTTATTTGTTTACATGTTTTTGCGGTGTACAGTTTAGTTTTAGCACTACCAATTAGTGGTAATCCTGCTGTGCCCGCAGGAAAAAAGGATCTCAGGATTGTATGTGATATCATGTATATACTCTGACAATAAATCTGAAATTGTGGTGTGTGTGTGTGTGTGTGTGTGTGTGTGTGTGTGTGTGTGTGTGTGTGTGTGTGTGTGTGTGTGTGTGTGTGTGTGTGTGTGTGTGTGTGTGTGTGTGTGTGTGTGTGTAGAAATACCAAATAAATAGAAAGAGAGAATAAATAATAAAGATAGAGAGAGAGAGAGAGATTTCAATATATTTTATTGTGAATCAAGTCTATTTCTATAAGATTCCTCATCATTCTTTAAACTCCTTTGAGTATAGTTATTCATTGCTTCTCAAGTTACCCAGATGACTCAATCTCTCCTCAGAGGCTAACAGCCTCATTTCCAGTATCAACCTGGTGAACCTCCTCTGCACCCTCTCCAAAGCCAGTGCACCCTTTCTCAAGTCAGGGGATTCACTGGGGCGGTGAGCGGGTTGCAGGTGATCAACTTTAACGGTTTGATGGTTG
Source organism: Narcine bancroftii (assembly GCF_036971445.1). Classification (NCBI taxonomy): domain Eukaryota; kingdom Metazoa; phylum Chordata; class Chondrichthyes; order Torpediniformes; family Narcinidae; genus Narcine; species Narcine bancroftii. The sequence goes on along the minus strand of NC_091477.1, from coordinate 118,465,058 downwards.
GGCATTAAGCAATTTGCTCTCGGTTTCACAGCACACGTGGCTGACAGACGCGGTCTGTCCTGCCAGCTTCACACTTTTCACAGAGCCTTGGCAACAAGGCAAAGTCACTTGACAAGGAGGACAGCATTTGCAGCCAAAGCTGACATCGAAATTGCCTCGGCTGTTACAATAAGAACAAATTCTAAGCATGCACCGGAAATTTCATTGAAACCCTTGAGAAACAAAAACACGAATGCCTTACAATCTTTTATCTTATCTGGCAGATGACATGAATCAGCGTAAAGATCTGTGAAAGCAAGCCAAAAGCAGAAGGAAAACAAATTAATCTGTAGGCATGCCGTGTGTTGCTGGTTTTAATGAACTGTTTATAATGTGTTCCCTGAAATGTGCCATTGTTTACTGAAAGGAGAGGAAATTACAATTATTGTTCTGCAGTTCTGCAGCTAAAGCTCACAATTTCCTCATTTCCTATGTGAGTGTACGTTTGTTAAGGCTTTGTTTGGGTCTAATTAAGCACGTTTCTTTGGAGTGTGTGGAGAATAGGTTGCAGGGAAAAATTACGATGGGAAATGGGAGCTGACATGGATTGGATAAGCTGAATAGTGTGTTTGATTGAGAGAAAGACTTTAAGATATTCAAGGAGAACTAGGCCATTTAAGTCCGCTCTTCCTTTTGAATCATGGGTAACATATTCTTTCTTTTAATCCCATTCTCCTGCCTTCTCTCCGTAACCTTTGACACCCTCACTAATCTGGTTCCAATATACCCAATGACTTGGCCTCCACAATGAATTCCACTGATTCACCACCTTCTGGCTGAGAAAATTTCTCCTCTCTGTTCTAAAGGGATGCCTTTTTATTCTGAGGTTGTGCCCTCTGGTCCCAGACTCTCCCACTACTGGAACCATCTTCTGCACATCCACTCCATCCAGCCATTGATGGAAGACTTGTAGTTCTGCATCATTTGTCATATCTCTTTCAGAATAATCCAGTGCACTTCACAGCCGATTATTGGCGTACACATTTTAAATGTAGATATACAACATAATAACAGGCCCTTCCGGGCCACAAGCCCCTGCCTCCAAAATATACCAATTAACTTACAGCCTCTGTAAGTTTTGAAGGGTGGGAGGAAACTAGAACACCCAGAGGAAATCCACACAAACATCGGAAGAATGTACAACCTCCTTATAGACAGTGGTGGATTAGATCCTGGGTCGCTGGTGCTATATTAGCGTTGTGCTTCCCAAAATATTTTCCACTCACATCCCACTTGAAGTAATCCCTGTGCCATCGGTGCTCTGTGATTAGTAAGGGATTGATTAAGGTGGGATGTGAGTGGGAAGGGAAGGTTGAGAACCACTGCTCTAGACCCAATTGTTACTGAAATATTTTGCTTGAGAAAAATTGTCATTGGCCCATTTCCTTTGGAGTTCTGAAACCGTGCACATAACGAGTCAATGAGGGATGAGTAAAACAGTGGTTTTTCAACCTATTTCTTTCCAGCCACATCCCACCTTAAACAATCCATTCTGAATCACAGAGCACTGATGGGATAAGGATGACTTAAAGTGGTGTGTGAGTGGAAAGAGAATGGTTGGGAAACCCTGCACTAATTGTGTTGCCCCAATGTACTTATGTACAGTTTACACAGACACCAAAATTCTTATTTCAGCTGCCAAACAGTGCTTTTTATTAAAAAATTACAATATTAAGGAATGCTTTATCTCTCTACAGAAGAAATAATAATAAATATAAAAGATTGATAATAACTATTCACAATTATAGTTAGCCCCAGAAAAAAAATTCAGCAAATCAAATGGTGTACAAGATCAGACAGGTCTTTTTGTGTGGAGGAGTAGTTTATGGTTGGGCTGGTTTGGGGAGGTTCAAGAGGCTGATTGCTGTTGGAGAAAAAGAAGTGTTCTTGAACCTAGAGGTGCTGGTCCTCAGGTGTCTGAAAGTAGCAGTGAGCAGAGGTTGTGTCCAGGGTGATAGGGGTCCTTTATGATGTTGGCTATCTCCTGGAGGCAGGGCCTCACGTAGATGAGAGGTTAGAGCCCACGATGGACTTGGGTACATTTGCTCTGCTGGAGCTAATACAACATAGCAAGATCCCACAAGGATCAGAGGGCGGCCAGTCCCAAGGATCAGAGGTGGCCTCTCATTGACTATTCCCAGAATTTGCAAGATTTAAGGGAACTAAGGTGAACAGAATTCATGCTGGAATGTGTTAATGAACAGCTCTGGTCTTGTGCAGGAATCCGGTCAGTGAAGCAATGAATTCTCTGTCCTGGGAAGCAGTTTGGACAGCTCATGAACTGAATTTAAAACACAGATAGATAGATTTAGAAAAATCAGGGAATTAGTGGTGACGGGAATGGGCGGGTAAGTGGAGCTGAGTGAAACGTGATAGTCTGCCAGACGCTGCGACTGCAGCCAAAATAACACGGAAATGCTTGAGAAACTCAGTAGTTCTCCCAGCATCCATAGGAGATAGAGACATTGCAGGCCAGAGCCCTTCTTCGAGGTATGAGTAAAAACCAGTTTTGCGGCTGAATCAAAAGGCTGGGGAGAAGGTAAGAAAAGGCAGGGAGGGGAGGGGAAATTGAGCCCATGGTCAGTTCAGCCCCGATCTTAGTGAAAGGCCGAGCAGGCTCGACAGCCACTTCAGATCCTAATTTAGATTAAATAGGGAAGCAAGTACAAGGGACCACATGGTCTACTCCTCCCACATTTCATGTTGAAGTAAGACTTAAATGAACAGGATCATTTTCTACAACTTCGTTCCCAGTGCCAGTGCCAGTGCCAGTGCCAGTGCTGGTGTAATGCTGAGCAGGGCCAGTACCCTCTACTTTAACCCTGAATCCTGTACCATTATGGAGTCAACTTCAAAGGCAGAACATAGCTTACTGATGTGGCCACATCACCTGATAACTGGCAAAGAATTTCTAGATTCCTCTGTTTTAGATAAGGTATAAACACTGGGAAGATGGCATAGGTTTAAATCTAGATCTTAATTTAAAATCTAATTAAAACAGACGCAGATCTCTGGAAGTGAAGCTTTCCCTCACTGCCACACTGAAGTGCCAGACAAGATAGAACATAGAACAATACAGCTCAATGCAAGACCTTCAGTCCATGATGTTGTGCCAAACTATGACGTTGTGGAGTATGTTTGCATAGGTTAGGGCGAGGGTTCCCAACCACATACCCATCGCCCTCTAATTTTCTTCCGTCCATATGCCTGTCTAAGAGTCTCTTAAATGCCCTTATTGGACCAGCCTCCACCATCACCCCTGGCAATGCATAGTTTTCAAGCAGTCTTCTAACCAGTGTCTAGAATAGTGAGAAGGGCTCTGGGCCCGTAACGTTGCATATTTCTCTATGAGACCTGCTCAATTTCTCCAGAATTTTTGTGCTTTTACTACAGAACACTCAAGGTAAAAGTTCCATTAGTGTCACGTAACACTACGTTTAGAATGTAACATGCATGAAATTCTTTAACTTTTTGTCTACTGTAAGGCTGGCAGAGAGTCGCCACTTTGTCCAGTGCCCCTCGCAGTAACCTACAGCACCTGGTGTTCCTAGGAGGTCTTCCCTCCAAGTACTGACCAGGCCTGAGCCTGCTTTGCTTCTGAGATCAGACAATTACAGGCATATTCAGGCTATTAGGTACTGTAGCAATAGTTTAAACAGTAAAATGTACGCATGGACACAAAGGAAACTGTTAACTTCTGGAAAACCATCAGCTCGATGAAAGGACAATACATTTCAGACAGCATGAAACCTGTTGGCCTTCCACAGTGTAAGGGGATATCCACAAGTAAATGCTGCAGATGGGCACATCCAAGCTGCAGGAACAGGTGCTGAAGAACACCCTGAAGCTCAGGGCAGCCAAGGCCCCATGGGGAGGGAGCCAGATCACAGGTCCTACTGCTACTGAACATTGCGGAGCTGGGCCCTGGGTAACGGCCTCTCCAACCATTTACTGGTGCATTGTTTAATGAGGGAACATAATGGCATTGACACATTATAAGGAAACATTGACCTTATGGTACAAAGAGAAAGATGTATACAGGTTATATTAACTGTACATCTTACGAGTAAAGTACTCTTCCTGCTCCTATGTTTCATATCTATGTTAGCCAATCTGCTTAATCCCAGATCACAGTTCATGCATCTTACACAGTGTTGCTCCAAAGGACTATTTTATTAGATATGGCACAGTTGCCCAAGTGGTTAGTCTTTACAGCGCCAGAGATCGGGAACAGGGTTTGAATCCCATGCTGTCTGTAAGGAGTTGGTGCGTTCTTCCCGTGTCTGCATTGGTTTTCCCCGGGGTCTCCAGTTTCCTCCTACCTTTTGAAATGCACTGGGGGTTATAGGCTAATTGAGTGTAAATTGGGCAGCATGGTCTCATGGGCTGAAAGGGCCTGTTACCATGCTCTATGTAGAAAATTGTAAAATTTGATATTAGAGATTCAACACTGTAACAGGCCCTTCTAGCCCACGGGCCCGTGTCACTCAAACACACCCACATGAATAATTAAGCTATGAAACCTCTATGTCTTTGAATGTGGGAGGAAACTGGAGCACCTGGATGAATCCCACGGGCTCGTGGGCAGAATGTATAAGTTCCTTACAGACAGCTTCAGATTCGAACAGTGCTGTCTTTTCTACTGTTTTATCTGTAATTGTTGAATTGATTTGTTTATTGCCATGAGCATCATAAGACAGTAAAAAACTTTGTCTTGGAGATGATCTAGGGAAGACTTGGGATGTAAAGAAAAATAAAGGGTTTTGGGCTGTAAAGTTGGGAAGGGTTAGATTGGTGCTGGAAGAGCATCATATAATTTGGAACAACACTGTGGGCTGAAGGGTCTCTACTTGTGCTGTGCTGTTCTATGTTCTAAGTCGACCCATATTTAACAACAACTTAACTAAAACTGTTGTTAGAGTAGCACTTTTCAAACTGTCCCCCTTTTTTTTCTTTGGCTTGGCTTCGCGGACGAAGATTTATGGAGGGGGTAAAAAGTCCACGTCAGCTGCAGGCTCGTTTGTGGCTGACCAGTCCGATGCGGGACAGGCAGACACGATTGCAGCGGTTGCAAGGGAAAATTGGTTGGTTGGGGTTGGGTGTTGGGTTTTTCCTCCTTTGCCTTTTGTCAGTGAGGTGGGCTCTGCGGTCTTCTTCAAAGGAGGCTGCTGCCCGCCAAACTGTGAGGCGCCAAGATGCACGGTTGGAGGCAATATCAGCCCACTGGCGGTGGTCAATGTGGCAGGCACCAAGAGATTTCTTTAGGTAGTCCTTGTACCTTTTCTTTGGTGCACCTCTGTCTCGGTGGCCAGTGGAGAGCTCGCCATAGAACACGATCTTGGGAAGGCGATGGTCCTCCATTCTGGAGACGTGACTGTCCCCCTAAGGGATTGCTTAAGGTGGGATGTGCATGGGAAGGGAAGGTTGAGAACTACTGCTCTAGATCTGATTATTACTGAAATATTTTGCTTGAGAAAAATTGTCATTGGCCCATTTCTTTTGGAGTTATGAAACCGTGCACAAAATGAGTCAATGAAGTACGATTTAAACAGTGGTTTTCAAACTTTTTCTTTCCACTCACATTCTCTTTTCTTTCTTTCTTTCTTTGGCTTGGCTTCGCAGACGAAGATTTATGGAGGGGTATGTCCACGTCTGCTGCAGGCTCGTTGGTGACTGACAAGTCCGATGTGGGACAGGCAGGCACGGTTGCAGCGGTTGCAAGGGAAAATTGGTTGGTTGGGGTTGGGTGTTGGGTTTTTCCTCCTTTGTCTTTTGTCAGTGAGGTGGGCTCTGTGGTCTTCTTCAAAAGAGGTTGCAGCCCGCCAAACTGTGAGGCGCCAAGATGCACGGTTGGAGGCAATATCAGCCCACTGGCGGTGGTCAATGTGGCAGGCACCAAGAGATTTCTTTAGGTAGTCCTTGTACCTTTTCTTTGGTGCACCTCTGTCTCGGTGGCCAGTGGAGAGCTCGCCATAGAACACGATCTTGGGAAGGCGATGGTCCTCCATTCCGGAGACGCGACCCACCCAGCGCAGTTGGGTCTTCAGCAGTGTGGATTCAATGCTTGCAGATTCTGCCAGCTCGAGTACTTCACTCACATACCACCTAAAGAAATCCCTTACTAATCACAGAGCACCTATGGCATAGGGATTACTTACGGTGGAATGTGAGGACAGGGGAACAGTTTGAAAACCACTGTGTTAGAATAAGTCAGTGTTACAAACTCCAAGTGCAAGGTTCAGAGAAAACTCTCAAGGGCACATCTTTTGCCAGTCAGAGATCTATATAAGAGTTTAATAATAGCAGGAAAGAAATACTCCTTGAATCTGGAGGTTTAAGTTTTCAAACCTGTGCATCTACTGCCAATTTCTACTCCAGGGTTGGGATAAGGGAGTGTGATCAGGGATGGAATGGGGCAATCAACATTTCAGCTGCTATCCTGAGGTATGGACGGAGTCAATAAAGGGGAGATTGGTTTGTGTGAGCTCTATTGACAACTCTCTGCAATATTTTACAGTATTGGCCAGAGCAAATCCTGTGTCAAGGTCCAATGGATCCAGACAGGAAGCCTTCCCTGGTGCACCTATAACACTTGGTGGGGAACCTTGGGGGCATTCTGAATTTTATGCAGAAGGCCTGGAGCTCTCTGATACCTATAGAGACAATATGTCTGAAATGATCCATGTTAGAATGTTGAACTTCTGAGATCTCAAACAAAATTACAGCGGATTTTCCAAGCAGGACCAACTGGAGGCACATTTTTCAAGACGAATTCTGGATCTTGAGGTTTTAGGCTGTATTTCGAACAGGGCACTGCATGAAAGAAACCTCTTCTGTTTCTCCTTGCAGAATTTTTCAAGTTGAAAACAGCATGAGGTTTTACCTTAAAGTCCTTCTGGCATATTATTCTGGCATTACATGCCGGGTGTCAGTTCTGCAGGAGAGGCCAGGATTCCTGACAAAAACCTCGGAGTGATTCCCCCTAATTATACAATGAAATTTTAGAAGTAAATGTCCCTTTGTAAAACCTGGCTGGTTTCCAGATAAACGCCAGCAATAATTTTATGTCAATCGAAAAATGTAAGACTTTTCGGAGGAAATTAGGGCTTTGAATTCCACACAGCTCTCTCTCTGTCTCCACGTCCCTATTTTAAAAGCTTGCCTCATCTGGGCATAGTTCTTCACCAAGAATATGAGAGCTGGGACAAGACTGCAAGAATGAAGGTGCAAAATTAAATGAAACTCACATGTCAGGCAGTGGGGGTATTTGATCCATTAATGTCCTGTCAGAAAATTCAACGGAAATGTACGAATATTTGAAATAGGAAGCAAATTTGACGGAGCGGGCCTTTTATTTTTGGAACAATGAAAAATAAGAGTGGACTTAACAGAGATTATGAGGGGCCTAGATGAGGTGGACAGTCAGCACCTTTGTCCTGAGGTGACAGTCGCAAATACCTGAGAACATCTGTTGAAGGTGGGATAAATATTAGGGGAGATGTCAGGGGTAAGGTTTTTTTCCTCCCGCTCTGAGAGAGTGCTGGGTCCCTGGAATGCATTGCGGGAGGTGGTGATGGAAGCTGGTACAATAGAGACTGATGAAAGCCTCTGAGACAGGCTCATGGATATAAGAAAAAGCAAGAAATGAAGGGCCTGTTCCTGTGCTATAACATTCTGTGTTTTAGAACACAAGAACATAAAAAATAGGAGCAGGAGCCGGCCATCTGGCCAGTCGAGCCTGCTCTGCCATTCAATAAGATCTGATTATTGACAGATGATTACAGCTCAGGAACAGGCCCTTCAGCCCAACATGTCTGTGCTGACCATGATGCTAATCTAATTTCATCTGCCTGTACATAGTCTGTATCTCTCTATTCCCTGCCATGTCATGTCTCTTTAAAAGCTTCTTAAATGTTATCATCTCTGCACCTATCAGCTTTCTTAACACCACTTTCCAGGCATCACAGTAAAAAAAACATGCCTCGTAAATTTTCTTTCAACTTTCTCTCTCTCCTCTTAACCCAAATTCAATGGTATTTCAATTTCTACTCTGGAAAAAATACTTTGTCTCCCTCTCTCCTACTTATACCTCTCATAATCTTATATACTGGCATCTGGTCATTCCTCGGCTGCCAATGCTTCAGAGAAAACAAGTCAAGGTTGATTCCTCCAATCCAGGCAACATCTGGAGAACCTCTTTGGCACCCTCTCCAAAGCTTCCTGTAGTGCGGCAACCCAGAGTTGCACACGATGCACCAAATTTGGCCCAACTAAGGCTTGATGCCATTTCAACATGAGTCCCCAACTTCTCTTTTAAATGTAACACTGCCGTCAGTGGTGCTAAAGTGGAAAGAGGAGATAGCTTCAAATTCTCCAGAATAAACAATTCCAATGACCCGCGACAAGCACTTTGATGGGACATTCAAGGAAATGCACCCCACTTCCACGTTCTCAGAGGACTAAGGATGTTTGGCATATCCTCCTTGCCCCTCGACAACATCTGCAGGTGTGCCATTGAAAGCAGACTTGGTGGACGTATCCGAGTGTGGGACAGAAGCTTCTCTGCTGAAGATCGGAACAAGCTACAGAAGGTGGTTAATGCAGCGCATTACATCGTGCAAACTTCCCTTCCCACCATCTGTTCCAGCTCTTGCTGCCTAGGAAAGCCAGTCAACCTACTGAAGGTCCCAAACCTTAAAAACACTTTCTGTCACTCAGTCATCAGGTTCCTGAATGAACCCCACCACAGCGTGAGCAACTTTAAATTCCTGGAAGACACAATCTCAGAGGTCCTTTCCTGGACCCAGCACGTGAAAGTCATTGTGATGAAAGCACGTCATCGCCCTTACTTTCTCTGGAGTTTGCGGAGACCTGACAAATGTCTTCAGATGTGTGGTGGAAAGTGTCCTGACTGGCTGAATCGTGGCCTGGTATGGGGAACATCAATACCTCTTGAGCAGAAAACCCTGCAAAAAGTAGTGGACGTGGCCCAGGACATCACAGGCAAAACCCTCCCCACTATTGAGAAATTCTACAGGGAATGCAGCTGGCGGAGGGCAGCAGCGATCATTAAGGATCCGCACCACCCAGCACACGCTCTGTTCTCGCTGCTGCCCTCAGGGAAGAGGTCTAGGCGCCACGAGACTCACACCACCAGGTTCAGGAACAGCTTCTACCCCTCCACTATCAGACTCCTCAACAACAAACTCAATCAGGGACTCGTTTAAAGACTCTGACCTTTGAACCTTATTGATTTTTTTTGTATTGCAGTTTGTACATTTCTCACTTTTGTATCAAGAAAGACGTATCTTTCTTCTTGAACTCAGTATTTTGCACGACTGATGAGTCGAAATACTGTCTGGCCCACAAGAAAGGGAATCTCAGGGTTGTATGTGATGTCACTCTATCAATACATCTGAACTTTGAACTTGCTCTCCATTCCTTCACTCATGAAAACATCGGAACATCTACCACATCAATCTCCCTTTAAGATCTTGTATGTTAGAATAAAGTCATCCCTCTTTCAGATTAATACATCCATGTCTTGACAGGACTTATTAATCCTTAGCAAGCAATGAGAAATATTGACTGCTCACCTTCTCCCGCTGATACTGATCAATCCATTGAGTTGCTGCTCTAGGATCCTGTATCTGCAGTCTCTTGTGTGTTTTGCATAATTATGATTTATTTCACAGAGCTGAAACCTTCCAAAGGGCTTGAATAATGTATTGTTGTCTTGTTGTTAATGAGGCTTTTAAAAAAAATGGAAACATTGAATGTGCCTGGTCCAGTGTTCCATCTGGACATTCAATGTTTCCCACACCATTCCCAGAAGGAGCTTAAGGATCTCACCTGGTTCATAGATGTTCATTTTCCCCTCAATCGGTCATACCAAAAGAAGGAAAAAAAAAGATAACCGAACAGTCGAAAACACAGCAAAAATTAAAAATCCTATTTCGAGTGATTCATGGAAGTTTGCAGACGCTCTGATTGTCATGAAAGGCTGGAAGATCTCAGCAGGGTTCATAGGAGGTTACTGATATTTTGGGCCTGAGCTCTTCCTCAAGGTATAAGCATAAAACAGGCAGGCATCTTAATGAAAGACTGGAGAGAAAGGGGGAAGAATGGGACGGGGAGGAGCCCAGACCAACAGCCAAACAGGTGTGAATTGCATACGATAAGAGGAAAGGTGAGAATTGATTTTGGTTCCGTGAAAGGAGACAAAGGGAAAAGGGAAGGGAGAGAGAGCTAGAGGGGAGGAGATGGGGAAGAAGTGCAGGGTTTAACGGAAACCAGAGAACTCAATGTGAATGCCATCCGGTTGGAGGGTGCCCAGGCGGGAGATGAGGTGTTGTTCCTCCAATTTGCGGGTGGTCTTCAGTCTGGCAGTGCATGAGATCATGGGTAGACATGTCAGTAAAGGAATGGGATGGGGAACGTCCACTGAGAGATCCACACTATTGCAATGTATAGAGCTGAGATATATAGATACTTTGAGAAAAGGCCTGAAACATCAGTTATATATCTTTATCTCCTCTGGACGCCACGAGACCAGCTGAGTTCCTCCAGCAGTTCTGTATTTTCACTCAGAAAATCCCATTTGCCTTTATTTCAAGTGAGGACAGCAGTATCGACTGTTGAAGGTGAGAGGAGGAGAGTTTTGGGGAGGTCCATTTTCACTCAGAGAGCGCTGGGTGGTTGAAATGGCATTGCTGGGGTTGGTGATGGAGGCTGATACAATAGGGACAATCAAAAGACACGGATTGCCACATGGATGCAAGAACATAAAAGGTTATAGGTCTGAGGTAAAGATGGATTAGATTGTTGTAGGGAAGGTTTACATAGGTCAGCACAACATCGTGGGCTGAAGGGCCTGTACTGATCTACATTCAACACGGGAGAGACTATAAGGGAACTCTACACCTTGATTTGGCTATTCACCCTACTACGGTATCTAACTGTGCCTACATAATAGAGATTTAAAGGTACAATTAAATTCCCGTTATCTGGAATTGAAGCAACCGGCAGCCTCAAGTAACCAGGAAAAAAATTGCAGAAAAAAATTACAAAAGTTTAAAATTGGCACCACCCCCAGTGGTTAGTTCACCAATCGTGCAACATGCAAACTCAAGCAACTGGAAAATTCATTTATCCGGCATCTACCGATCCCCATAGGTGCCGGATATCGGAGGTTTTGCTGCATTTGCTGATATATGATGCTACATGATGCAAGTGTTCCTCTTTTTTCCTGAGTTCCATAGATGAAAGCAAAAGTTTGACTTTAGTGACTCAAGAACTGTTAGACCCTTCCATCAGCTAGCGATGACCTCCCAGGGGCTTTATCTCACTGACCACCATTGTTATATTTCATGATGCCATGAACGGAAGCATTACCTTAATTCTTGTGTGTGCTCAGCCCTTTGGTAATAATCTACAGTAGCGAACATACATGGAATAAAATGTCTGTCTCTTCTCTGATTGATGAGGAAACATACTGAGGGTCATCATGTCCAGTGGACAATGAAAGCAGGTTCTTCTTTTAACAGTTTGCAGGATGGGATTTTGGTGAGTCAACCAGTATTTATTGCCAATTTCTAACTGCCCATGGATTGAGGGGGTAAATAAAGGAGATCTTCTTTGGTGGACCACAAACAGGTTTCATCCGCTGAAGAATGTAAGTGAACTCATGCCAGGACAGGATGAGGGGCAGAAGGGAGCCAAAGCAAAATTCTGCAGACTCCGAAAACCCAAACGAAAAACAGAATGCGCAGGTTAGACAGAGTCTGTGGAGAGTGGTTGTATTCAGACCCAGCTCGCTCCACAGGTTCCACATTCAATGGATATGTTCATAAGGGAGTTAGATAAGGCTCTTGTGAGCAGGGGAGTTGAGGATTATGGAGGATAAGGCAGGGAATGGGTACTGAGAGAGAATGATCAGCCATGATCTGAAAAAGGGCAATGTTGTCTCGATGGGCCAGTTGACCTACTCCAGCACCTACTCTCTATTGTCTATTGTCAATAAAGGACAGCGGGGCAGAAAGGCCGGTCTCTCAGCAACTGGGTTATCGGGTCTTCGGGACAGAAGGTCGACTGCTCAGCTTCGGGTCTAGCACCCCAAACACTAAATCCGGGCAAGAGTTTTGGTGCAGTCTTGAGGGAGTGCTGCCCAGCTGGGGGTGATATAGATCCAGTCACCTACCCAACCCATACAAGGTGACATGAACAATCCTGCCCCCTCGTTCTGAGGGAGATCAAGAATGCTCCAACTTGTCAGCATGTTTCCTTCCAACTGAAGGTTGCGAGTGTGAGGCAGGGAAAAACTTAGATGGTTGTGGTGTAGGTTTGGTCGGCACAACATCATGGGCTGAAAGGCGTGTGTTGTGCTGTAATGGTTTACGTTGGGATCTTCCTGCTGTTTTTCTTCCATCACGACTGTGGCTACACTTCAAAGGAACTTCATTATTGGCAGAGCTAATAGCAAGTTTGTCTATGAAACATTCATTAAACTGCAAAGTGCCTGGTGGCAAAGTCCAAGAAACTGTTCCCATAGAAGAGGTAACATTGAAAGCTGGGCTGAGGTGTGGGCTCAGCCCTCTGCCAGGATGGGGACTATTAATGAAACATTTCACTCTAGTGAGAATCAGACCCAGCATTTGGAATTAAATTCCTTCCCCTTTATGGTTTTGTCCAGAAATGCTGGCCGGGTGATGAACTGCAGTGGATTAGAACATTTAGATATTCAGGTTTCCAAGAATTATCCAAAAGTGGTCTGTAGGAAGCCTCCTCTTGATGGAGCTGTCTGCCTACATTCACATATAGATGCATATCTGCACACACATCAAACATAGCCACACATGTATACACACATACACAAGCTTATATATATATATATATATATACACACTCAGAAATTCATACAAACACTGATACTGGCATCACAAAAATTCCTCCTCATCTCTGTTCTCCAGGGACGTCCTTTTATTCTGAGGCTGTGCCCGCTGGTCCCAGACTTTCCCACTGCTGGAAACATCTTCTCCATGTCCAGCCCCTTTCAATGTTTTCAGTAGGTTTCAGTGAGATTTCCCCTCATTCTGCCAAACTCCAGCAAGTACACTCCTCACACATTAACCCTCTCATGTCCGGGATCATTATAGCAAACCCCCTCAGGACTCTCTCCAACACCAACACACCCTTCCTCAAACAATGATGCAAAATAACAGCTGAAGATGTGGAATGCCTGGTTTGATGTAGGCTAATTAACACAGCCCTGTTGTCTCCATTGCCTGATGAAAATGAGAGTATCTCACAGCCTTGTTACTTGCAACCATGCATCTCCAAAGTGGCCTCCTCACTGGAAGTCATGTTTACAATGCTGTTCCTTCAATTTACACTTGAGCAGCTGTATTTGAAGACTGGTTCTTGTTTGAATTAATGCCTCCTATATCTTCTTAATCCCCAACATCGCCCTTTGAGGAAGAGTTCTGAACTCCCACAACCCGCAGAAGAGAAATTTCATCTCACCTCTATTTTTGAACAACAGCCCCAGTTCTAGATTCCTATTTAAACTGGTGGAACATGAGAAGAGTAACATCAGAGACCATCATATTCCACCCTTGATGGAGCTATCTTTGAGACAGATCTAATCTGAAAGCACACATTGCCTTTCTCCCCTGAAACTCAGTTTTATTCCAACTATCCATAACACGATAAAACAGCAAGGAGCTCCTCCATTGCATGGTTCTAAATTCTACATGAAGTACCATCTCCGATTATAAATTTAAATTTAGACAGAGAGCACAATAACAGGCCATTTCAGCCCACAAGTCCATGCCGCCCAATTTACGCCCAATTAACCTACACACTCGGCACATTTTGAACAGTGAGAGGGAACCGGAGCCACCAGGAAAAACCCACGCAGACATGGGGATTACATTCAAACTCCTTACAGACAGCATGGGATTCGATCCCCGGTCCCAATCGCTAGTGTTGTAAAGTTGCGGTGCTAACCATGCTGCTTTTAGCATCTCAATTAATAGATGAACACAGATTACATAGAACATGCTGCACAGTACAAGCCCTTCAGCCCACAATGTTGTGCCAATCTATAGAGATCTACTCAACAAACGAAACCTTTCCTATCTCACATGCATAACCCTCTACTTTTCTTGTATCCATGTGTCTGTCTAAGATTCTTTTAAATGTCTCTATTGAACCAGCCTCCACCATCACTCCTGGCAATGCATTCCAGACACCCACTACTGTATTCCTTCTGTAAAAACCTATCCCTGACATCTTCCCTGAATTTTCCTCCCTCACCTTGTACAGATGTTCTCTGGTGTTTGCTACTCTTTCCCTGGGAAAAAGGAACTGGCTGTCCACCCTATCTACTGTAGGCCTTTCATAATCTTGTAGAGCTCGATTAAGTCACCTTGCAACCTTCTCTCCAAAGAGAAAACCCCTAGCTCTGTTAACCTTGTCTTATAAAACATAATTGCCAATCCAGGTAACATCCTGGCAAATCTCTGCATCCTCTCCATAGCTTCCACATCCTTTCCTATAATGAAGTGACCACAATATTCCAAGTGTGGTCTAACCAGAGGTTTTTAGAGCTATATTCAAGTGAGAGACCGAGGTAGCCTTTCTGAACTTTAAACATTGTATTTTTCTTGTCAGTGGGCTATTTTTCCGAGAGCATTGGCTTGTCAGGAAGACATCTCAGTACAGGAGGGTATCGCTCATGTTTTTCTTCTAAAAATAGATGAATGAGCTGGGCATTGTAGGTAAATGAAAAATGCAATGATGCCAACCCTGGATAGGTTGAAACATACACTGAGAGCACATAGGATGTCACAATAAAGATAACCATATATTCTCATGTAATAGTCAATCCCCCATCTTTTTTTGCTGAAAAATCGTGTTTTCCGTATGACCCAAGTGAAAGTTGACTCACTTATTTGTGGCTCTGACTGCTCACCCATCGAAGTTGCCAACACCCTGACCATGAGACCTTGCCTTGGCCACCTGCCCACAGAAGCTCCTGACACCCCAACCACTGATCGTCACCCCAGCTGCCCACCCCTATGAACTCTCAACACCCCAAAGGTGGACTTCCCATCCGGTCCCGGACATCCGAGCTCCTAACGTCTTGAACGAAGCACTTACCGCAGTCAAAACTAGTACTTCTCCCAAATTTGACCCAAAAATTGATCCCCAAAAGACAACTATTACATGAGCTCACACGGTATGCTTCTACATTGCTTGGACAGCCAGCACCCATTGCCTGGGATGGCAACAGCAAATACCAGAGGACATCTGTTTAAGGTGAATGGAGGAAAGTTTAGGGGAAATATCAGCAATAAGCATTTTTACACAGAGAGTGGTGGGTGCCTGGAATATATTGCCAGAGGTGGTGGTGGAGACTGGTACAATAAGAGCATTTTAAAGATTGTTGGATAGGCACATGGATGTAAGAAAAATAGATATTTATACGACAATAAGGTATAGGAGCAGAAGTAGGCCCTTTGGCCCATCTATTCAGAGGGGAATTTGGGACACTGCTGTTAACCATTGAGCACGGACAGATCTTAATAGAGGTGTATAAAACTGAGAGGCAGAGACAGGATGGACACATTTTTTCCAAGGGCAGGAATGGCCAATGCCAGAGGACATCTGTTTAAGGAAAGTTTATCGGAGACGTTAGAGGGAGGGTTTTTAAACACTGAGATTGGAGGGTGCCTGGAATGAATTGCCTCGGGTGATGGTGGAGGTTGGTACAATAGACTCTTAGGCGTATGGCTGGAAGGATCATGGAGGTGAGGTTGTGAAAGATACAATTGCTGTGGGGTAGGTCTCCATAAGCCTGCACAACATCATGGACAGATGGGTCTAATGTGCTATAATGTTGGGGATGGGAGGGGTGATGGTCAACACAGGAGCTGCATAAGTCTGCTAAGAAAAATAACATAGGTGCCTTAATGTGAAATCTGGACAACATACCAGATTAGAAATGGGTGAGATGGTTAGGCTAAATGGTAAGGAATTTTTTTCATTTGGAGTCGAAGATTAAGTGCAAGTCAATTCAGCTGAACATGGATTTTTTTACCACATAAATACTTTACAGAAGAGACTCAAAGAAGCACCAGGAGACGCAATACTATATATAAACAGAGACAAAATGACCGTATGAAGCCACATCTCACTCTGCAGTCTGAGGTTGGAGGCTCACCAGGTCTATGTAATAACTTAGCAGCACTTTGGAGCAAATACAGGCATTTTACTCAGAAAGAATAGCGAGTTACTTCAGGGAACTCCAAGTTTAAACTTAACGACTTGCGAGATAAATGCTTCTGTCAAAAAAGGATGTTCCTCGACTTCATCTTAAACAGCAGAAATATCACACCACAAAGTAACTCAATTTGAACCACAAGTCTTCAATTTAACTTTATAGATTTACATTGATGAAGACTACCAGATGATCACCGACCACTGTAATCAGTTTCTTTTTATCATGTTAATTTACAATTTTTATCTTAATGAGCAATATAAATTTTAATAAGATCCTTTCCTACTTGTTCCTGTGCACTTCAGAAAGAGAATGATCGATAGCTTTAATAACAAAAGCATCCAATTGTACAGCACCTTCAAGGTAGGAAAGTGTCATAACGAATTTCGAAGGAACGTTATTAACCAAAAATTGACAGTGAGGCGCGTAATAAAGAGGACAGATATCGAAAAGGGTGTCTCGGATGCAAGTTTTAAGGTGGTTTCCTTAAAGAGGGGAGAGTAGGAGAGGAGAGAAGATTGATGCCAGAATTCCAGATTATGACGGAAGCTGGTGAATGATGGAGCAATTAAATCTGAGGCTCGTTAAGTCTCTGGTAAGATAATCATGTTTATTAACACTTACAATGTACATATGCACTGGAAATTCTTACTTACTACAGCCAAACAGGGACTTGTAAAATAAAATTATAGCACTAAATCGATCGAATTAAATTAAAATGTGATGATAAATACATGATATTCGCAGTAATCAGAGTGCAAGAAAAAAATGGACTTACAATAAGAGATGACTGAGATCGGAAGGTCACAGAGAAATTTGGAAACAAAGGTGAAGATCGAAAGGTCTTGGGGTCCTCAAGTGGATCAGTAGGCAGAGGAGAGATGGGTGTATAGAGAAAAAAAATTAGCACCCACTTTACTTCCATGGGTGGCAGCATGGGACCTGTTACAGAACCATAGGACATGACAGCAGAGAAACAGCCCCTTTGGAATTGGCAGTTTCAAACACAACTTTTTAACCAAAAATTGATCTTATTTTCAATAAATGATTAACAAAAAGAAAACTGTTCATGGTCTCTTTTCCTCCTTAGTGTTGTATCCATACATTTCCACCACTGTACACTGCCACCACTGTGCACCTTCTCATTACTCCCCGCTCTGTAATTTTGAGGGGCTTCCCCCCTCAGTCTCAGCACCTCAATGCCCGGTGACATGCTCGGCACCATGGGGGGCATTATTTGGCGTGGATCCCCCGACGAGGTGCTCTACCCAAATACATTGGAGCGGCATGGCTCACTACAGCATCCCCCAGGCGAGGTGCTGTGCCTCCATACACTCATGGTCAGACCTGCCCCCGGCTGCGTCACCTTCATGCGTCAAGCGTCACTAGCGTCCAGCTTGACACTCGCTAGTGACTCTCCATGCAATAAAAGCAGCACCTTCACCTGATACATCGGGGGATGGAGGAGGTTTGCGTCCATTCGGTAGGTAGGCCACCACCAGAATTCCCCCCCCACCCCCCACCCTGCAGGATGGAAGGACTCAAGACCAGCCATTCTCAATCTTTTTTCATCTATGACTCCTGCACCTGCAGGACTCTGCTCAAACTTCATGTGCCCTCTTCCTTGTGAAGTGGACAAGTTTTGGTTTCTTCCATACCTCTTTCCTACCGACTACATAAAAAAACCATAAAAGTTTTTATGTTATGTGAGGTAAAAGGAAAGCAAGGCTTTTACTTCAAGCCTTGCCCCCCCACCCCCCAATAGGGAATGCTCTCGATGCTAGGCCTTCCCCACAGCATCCTCATGTTGGTTGAATCAAACTCCACTTACCTTCCTTCATGATTAGAAGCTGGAAATCTGTGGAGATCCTTGCTTGCACTAAGCCAGTGAATTTCTAACTACCTGCTCACCTCTGCCACCCCCCAGACCCTTACAAGTGGGGTGGTTCATGAAGTGAGCTGGCAAATAGGATTCAGGACCAATGATCTTAACACACAAGTTCAAATTCTATCATGACCAGCTGGAAATTTAAATGTAAAATTGATCTGCTAAGTCGATGAGGAATTTGAAAAAAATAAACAGCAAAACTTCTGGATTGTTGGAAAATAAAACTTCTGCTCACCAGTGTCAGTCAGAGAAGGAAACCTGCTGTCCTTATCCAGTCTGGCCAAGATGAGATGTCAAATGCAAAGTGCTGGAAATTCTCGATAGGTTCGGCTGCATCAGAGGGAAGAGGAACAGTGTTACTGATTCAGCTCGGAGGCATCAACTTCAGGAGCCTGGACTTCTCCAGAGTGTGTACATCCATGCCAAGACACACACACACACACACATACACACACACACACACACACACACACACACACACACACACACACACCCACACACGCACGCACACACCGCTACCCCCATAAAAGGGCATAAGGACATTACATCTTCACCTTATAGAATTTTTTGAGGAGATAAAGTTGGACATCTACATGTTTTTGCACCGAGGACCAGAGAAAGCTGTACAATCAGATGACAATAAGCTTAAATTTGAACGATGAAGAGTTCCCCTATTGCTCTGAACAGTTGATTGATCATGTGACTGAGTTCTGTTACCATACTAATGATCAGTTGATTTGAATTCAATTCCAACCACTGCACTTAGGGAATTTAAATTCTGTAAACGTTTTGAAATAGTATCCTCCATCGTGGTAACCGTGAAACTATCAGGTTGTTAGAAAACTCATCTGGTTCATTAGCAAAAACGCATAATTGCTGGAGGAATTCAGTACGTCCATAGGAGGTAAAGATGAATGACCAACATATTGGGCCTGAACCCTTCTTCAAGCTAAGTTCATTAGCGTTCTTTAGAGCAATGGTTCTCAACCTTTTTCTTTCCACTCACATCCCACTTTAAGTATTCCCTATGCTATAGGTGCTCTGTGATTAGTAAGGGATTGCTTAAGGTGGGATGTGGGTGGAAAGAAAAAGTTTGAAAACCACTGTTTTAATCGTCCCTCATTGACTCGTTATGTGCATGGTTTCATAACTCCAAAGGAAATGGGCCAATGACAATTTTTCTCAAGCAAAATATTTCAATGACAATTGGGTCTCGAGCAGTGATTCTCCACCTTCCCTTCCCACCCTTAAGTAATCCCTTACTAATCACAGAGCACTGATGGCATAGGGATGACTTAAAGTGGGATGTAAGTAGAAAGAAGCAGGTTGAGAACCACTTCTTTAGAGAATGAAATTCACTATACTTTTCACCTCTAACCTTCAGATCCTTCCAGTCTTTTAACTGGCCTCTAAGATGGTCAATCAAGGTGTTCTGTTGTGCCATTGTATTCTCAGGGGCAATCTTAATAAAAATAATCTAAGAAAGGATCATTCATATAAAAACAGCATTGCCTGAGCCAATATTTGACTGTGAAAATTCGTAGACCTTGGCTATTCAAGTGTTAGCCAACTCATGATTATCTATACCGTTTAACACAAAACTATTGCAAAATCTCAAAATTGGGTCAACCAAGAGGTGATATCTAATAGTAATTATATCAACAAATGGGCTTTAGTTCTGTCTTTTGTGTTCTTTGTTTCCTTTTTGATAGAAAAAAAACAGCTTCCCATTTTTACTGCACAGTTAGAACCATAGAACAATTACAGCACAGAAACAGGCCACTTTGGCCCCTCTAGTGTGTGCCAAACCATTTTTATCTTGCCTAGTCCCACTGACCTGCACTCAATCTATAGCCCTCTATTCCCCTTCCATCCATGTACCTGTCCAAATTTCCCTTAAATGTTAAAAATCGAACCCATATCTACTTCAGCTGGAACCTTGTTCCAAACTCCCGCCACTCTGAGAGAAGTTTCATCTAAACTTTTCCCCTTTCACCCTTAACCCATGTCTTCTTGTTTGAATCTCATCCACCTCAATGGAAAAATCCTTTACTTTGTTTACTCTGTCTATCCCCCTCATATTTTAAATACCTCGATCAAATCTCCTCTTTTGTCAATACTCCAGGGAATAAAGTCGTAACCTGTTTAACCTTTCCTTGCGACTTAGCCCCTAGTAAATCTTCTCTACACTGATTCTATCTTATTGATATTCTTCCTGTAGTTAGGTGACCAAAACTGCACAAAATACTCCAAAATTGCCTCACCAATGTGTTATACAAGTTTAACATAACATCCCAACTCCTGTACTCAATACTTTAATTTATGAAGGCCAATATGCCAAAAGCTTTCTCTACAACCTTATCCACATGTGACGCCACTTTCAGGGAATTATGTATCTGTATTCCCAGATCCCTCTGTTCTACCGCACTCCTCGGTGCCTGACCATTTACCGTGTATGTCCATTTTTGCTTGTCCTTCCAAAATGCAACACCTCATATTTTCTGGATTAAATTCCATCGGCCATTTGACAGCCCACTTTACCAGCTGGTCCAGATCCCTCTGCAAGCTTTGAAAAACCTCTTTGCTGTCCAAAATTTTAGTGTCTTCTTTATTATCTATATTATTGATATACATGATAAACAACAATGGTCCCAGTACTGATCCCTGAGGTACACCACTATTCACAGGCCTCCAATCTGATAAACAATCATCTATCACTACTCCCTGGCTTCTCCTTGTCGAATCTCGTTCCCTACTTCACCATTTGGTGTTTGAACCTTCCTGACTAATGTCCTATGTGGGACCTTGTCAAAGGCCTTACTAAAGTCCATGTAGACCACATCCACAACCTTTCCTTTATCAATTTTCTTAGACATAACACAAATACAGAAAAATAATACATATGCAGTACATACCATGTAAACGTTGAATTTATGGACCAAATTTCAGAGCAAAATTTAGGGGGTTGACTATTACATGCATACTACTTTTGCCCGCAGTAATTACCTGCATCGTTCAGGGCATTGGCAGCTCGGATGGGCTGTCAGGGCATCAGGAGGTCTGACGGCTGGCAGCTGGGGCCTAGGCAAGAGATGGCAGTCAGAATGTTGGGTGCTCTGGAGGGTCGGCGGCTGGGGCCTAGTCGAGAGACGGTGGTCAGGGCATTGGGAGCTCTGGAGGGCTGGCGGCTGGAGCCTAGGTGAATGTCTGCTGTTGGGGCTTCAGGAACTCAGATGGGTAAGCCACTAGGGCCTGGGTGAGAGATGGTGGTTGGTATTACACATGCATTTACAGCATACACATATATAAATATAGATAAATATTGTTGAATAAATAGTGGCGTCTTGGAGAGCTTGTATGAGCAGAATAGAATGCTCTCCCTGACCCAACTTCACTTACGTTATCAATGAGTCTCCTTAGTAATTTGGATGAATGTTTTTCTGACATTCAATACCAACAAAATGATCTGTGAATTCCTAAGTTTGAAATATTGGAGATCGGAATTTGTAGTATTTAAGGAACCAGAACACAGACTGCATGAACCCTTTAACAACCACTTTTATCCATTGTAAATATACAATTATGATTACAACATGGTGTTCATTTAAAAAATAAGAGAATGTGACAAATGTAGTACCTCATTGAATTCCAAATTCCTCCCCATGTCTTAAGTACATTCACAGTTAGATACACCTTAAGGAATCGAGGGTTGTACACAGTATTCCAAAAATGGGCTCACCAGAACAAAACATCATGTGCAGTTTTGGTCACCTAACTCCAGAAAAGATACCAATAATATTAAGAGACGATTTCCAAGGATGTTGCCCAGACTTCAGGAACTGAGCTACAGGGAAATGTTATACCTTCCCTTCCCACTCAAATACTTAAAACCCCTATGTTCTGTGATTAGTAAGGGGTTGCTTAAGGTGGGATGTGAGTGGAAAGGGAAGGTTGAGAATCAACCAATTATTACTGAAATATTTGGCTTGAGAAAAATGGTCATTGGCCCATTTCCTTTGGAGTTATGAAACCGTGCACATAATGAGTCAATGAGGGACGATTAAAACAGTGGTTTTCAAACTATTTCTTTCCACCTGATTACCACCTTAAGTAATCCCTTACTAATCACTGAGCACCGATGGCATAGGGAATACTTAAAGTGATATGTGAGTGGAAAGAAAAATGTTGAGAACACTTTTAATCGTCCCTCATCGACTCTTTATTTTTTTGTTTAATTTTAACAATGCAAGCCTTCTGGCCCTTGAAACCTGTGGTTCGCAATGACCCAATTAAACTACCAACTCCATACATTTTTCCTGGGGGAGGGGGAGGAAACCAGAATGCCCATAGGAATCCCATGTAGATCACTGGGAGAACATACAAACTCCTCACAGACAGCACCAAATTGGAACCCGGGTTGCTAGCTCTGTGATGGCGTAGCAGCAACCACTACTGGTTGTGTGCCAAGACATCAATCTCAACGCCAGCAAGACTAAAGATCTGATCATACACTTTCAAAAGAGGTGCAGAGCTCACTCCCCTCTCCGCATCAACAGTGCTGAGTTGGATGGCTTTAAGATCCGTGGAGCGAACCTCCCCAGCGATCTGTCCTGGTCCAGCCATGACGGCGCGTTGGCCAAAAAGCACACCAGTGCCTCAGAAATTCAGCATGTCACTTGCATCTCTCTGTAACATCCACAGGCGCACCATTGAAAGTGTCCTGTCAGGGTCCGTTACGGCTTGCAATGGGAACTTTCCGCCCAACACCGCAAAAAACAGTTCATGGCCTTGTGTACTAACACAGCTCAGACCATCACATACACCCAACTCCCTTCCACTTATTCCATCTATACTTTCCTCTGCAACATATCAAAAGACTCATCCATCCCCACCCACCCTCACTAGCCATCAGGAAGGATTGACGAGCATGGGATCGCCCACCGGAGGCAAGGATAGTTTCTTTCCCACCATCTTCAGGCTTTTGAATGAACTTAACACAAGTAAAATCGTGTCTGTTCAAAACTGATGCCTCCCTGTTACTCTGCCCTTGGAACTACCCTATGTATGAGTTGATGAGATGGACTTCTCATGAAACAAACCTTCTCACTGCACATGACAGTAAATCTGATCAAGTGACTTGTGAAACTTGTGATTGATTCATCCAACGACAGGCAGTACTGGAGAGGGCACAGAGAACATAGAACATTACAGCACAGTACAGGTCATTTGGCCCATGATTTTTGTCTGACCCATATATACCTACCAAAAAAAAACCCTCGCTACCTCTTAACGCTCTATTTTTCTTCCATCCAGGTGCTTTGTCTAAGAGTATCATTAATGCCCCTATGGTTTCAGTCCCCACCACTATCCCTGGCAATGCATTCCAAGCACCCATAGCTCTGTGTAAAAAAAGCTTACCCCTGATGTCTCCCCTAATCTTTCCTTCCTTCACTCTGAACAGATGTCCTCGGGTGTTTTCTTTTCCTGCCCTGGGAAAAGGTGCTGGCTGCCTACCTTATCTATGCCCCTCATAATCTTGTAGAGTTCTATCGTCTCCTCTCAACCTTCTTCTCTCCAAAGAGAAAACTCCCAGCTCTGTTAACCTTGCCTCATAAAACTTATTTTCCTACCCAGGCAACATTCTGGTGAATCTTCTCTGCACCCTCTCCATACCTTCCTCCCTGTAATGAGGTGAGCAAAACTAACACTTAACCACAACACTGACTGGTGTCCATGCAGAGACTCGGACTCTTTCCCCTGAGTACGGGAGGGGACATGATTGAGGTGCTTGCAATTATGAGCGGTGCAGAAGGAAACATCTCCCTTTGCCATAAGTAAAACATGAGGGTCCACAGACACCGTGGATGAAGTAAAAACGCAAGGCTGGAGAAACTCACCAGGTCAAACAGGATAGAGCAAAGATTTAAGTGCATGACCAATGTTTTGGGCTTAAGCCTTTCAGCCTTGAATGATTGAAGCCCGAAATGCTGGTTATGTATCTTCATTTTCCTATATTTAAAATGAAACAGCACCAGTTCCTTTAACAGGGCCTTTTAAAGGCTGCATGGACTGGGCAGATGGACTGGGTGGTCAGACCCTGTGGGAGTTGGACTGGGTAGATGGACTGGGTGGTTAGACCCCATGGGAGTTGGACTGGGTAGATGAGCTGGGTGGTCAGACCCTGTGGGAGTTGGACTGGGTAGATGGACTGGGTGGTCAGACCCTGTGGAAGTTGGACTGGGTAGATGGACTGGGTGGTTAGACCCCATTGGAGTTGGACTGGGTAGATTGGCTGGGTGGTTAGACCCCGTGGGAGTTGGACTGGGTAGATGGACTGGGTGGTTAGACCCCGTGCGAGTGTTACGTCTCCTCTCCCTGCTGCATCTGGGTCCACAGCAGAGGCAGTGTTGGCACTTTTCATTTGGATGGGCCAGATATGATGTAAGAGTCACAGAAACAGGTCCTCTCAACTGATCCATGGGTCTGTACATGATATAATCCAGGTCGCCCATGGCCTCTTGCACTGCCAAACCAAAATCACCTGGTAAATTAGAGGAGCAACACCAAATTTTCTGTCTGGGCCCTCTCCAGCCAGATGGCATCAACATCGATCTCTCTAGCCGATTCCCCATTTTCCCTCTCTCCCCATCTCTCGGTTTTCTTTCCTGCACATCTCAACCCCATTCCCTTTTATCAGTTTGCTGGTCTGCCCTCCCTCCTGTATTCCCCTATTACCTCCTGCCTCCTCCCCCCTGCCCATCTCCCCCACAATTTTGTTTGGTGACTGGCTACATTTTCTTCATTGACGAAGGGCTCAAGCTTGAAACGTTGGTTATGTATCTTTACCTTTGTTATATAAAGGACACTCTTTGACCTGCAGCGTTTCTTCACCGCTGCGTTCTTGCATCAGGATGGAATTTTGCTCTGCACACGTTTGCCAAGGATTGACCAACACTTTGGGCCCTGTGACCTCGAGATAGGTGCAAATTCACACCCTCCAAACGTGAGCTGGACAGCAGAGTAGCACTCAATCACCATGCCCAGCAGTAAAGCAGCGGTGTACCCTCGGCACAGTTGCTGATGTGTCAACCCAGATTATCTGCACAATTCCTGGAACAACCTCACATTCTTCTGACTGAGAGAGAGAACAGTCTCCACACTGAACTTGGCATCTGTTTGAGCACAGCCAGAGTTCAGAGCCAAGTGGTCCGTCAGTGTCCAAGTGAAATTCCAACAGGGAATCTCACGCCACTGCTCAAGATGTGAACTGCAGAATCACTCAAGGCATAAACTGACTGCCCTTTGATTACCAGAACATATTGATTGATGGGTTCCTTCACGGATATTAGAAAGCCGTATCCTAGAAGATGTTTGAAATGAAATCTTAAATCATTACCAAAAGTAGAAAGCTAAATATTCTGCTCTGAAACTCAGCTGATCTTTAGGAAGAGTTTATACTCATTAAAAAAAAGACAAGCAGATTATCTTCACATGGTTCTGAAAGAACCATGTGAAGATAATTCAAAAAATCAGTGGGTGGCATGGTTAGCTCAGCGGTTAGCGCAACGCTGTTACGACCTTATCAACCGGGGTTCTAATGAGTCTGTAACGAGTTTGTACGTTCTCCCCAAGTCTATGTGACTTTTCCCTGTGAGCTCCAGTTTCCTTCCACCCTTCAAAACGTACCGGGAAGTGTAGGTGAATCAGGTGTAATTGAGTGGCACGGGCTCATGGGCCGAAATAGCCTCTTACCGTGTTGTATGTCTAAAAATAAATAACATTTTAAAAATCTTGAATTTTGATGCTGCAATTGCTTGACAAGTGATTTTCTAAGTTCTAAATAAAGCTGCACTGGGTGGGTCACGTCTCCAGAATGGAGGACCATCGCCTTCCCAAGATTGTGTTATATGGCGAGCTCTCCACTGGCCACCGTGACAGAGGTGCACCAAAGAAGAGGTACAAGGACTGCTTAAAGAAATCTCTTGGTGCCTGCCACATTGACCACCGCCAGTGGGCTGATATCGCCTCAAACCGTGCATCTTGGCGCCTCACAGTTCGGCGGGCAGCAACCTCCTTTGAAGAAGACCGCAGAGCCCACCTCACTGACAAAAGACAAAGGAGGAAAAACCCAACACCCAACTCCAACCACCAATTTTCCCCTGCAACCGTGTCTGCCTGTCCCGCATCGGACTTGTCAGCCACAAACGAGCCTGCAGCTGACGTGGACATTTACCCCCTCCATAAATCTTCGTCCGCGAAGCCAAGCCAAAGAAAGAGAAAAAAGAAATAAAGCATTAGGAGCAGTTTGATGTTCAGATGATTGATATTTTTAAACTGACTGTCTCTGACAATACCTGTCGGCATTTCCTTCAGGGATTGGAGGTCTTGCTGCCAACACTGGAACATTCCAGAATGGGATGCTTTCAGGTGCACGAGACATTTTGTTTTGACGTTGCATCGATATTAAGGAAGAGGGTGGCCAGATCAACAGGAAATAGAGTCATACACACATTTGCATTCTTTGGCCGAAATAATTAGGGACTTTACAGGACCTCTGATTCTGCAATATAATTTAAATCTTATAAAAATATATATATTTTTAACACATATATGGTAATTATGACCATGTCCTCCATTGGAATGGGCACCCCAAAGAACACCTGTAAATAGTAGGAACAACACCTGAATTTCTATCTGGGCACTCTCCAGCCAGCTGGCATTAATATCAACTTTTCCAGTTTCTGCTCTCCTGCTCTCCTCTTCCTCTTCTCCCCTTCCCTTCCCCTTTCCAGTTCTCCTCCCTCCTTTCCCCCAGCCTTCCCTCCACCCCTTGATCACTGCTGTCCCCTCTCTCTCTTCTCCACCTCTCATCTCCTGCCTTTGCGACCACCCTTTCTCCTCCATTCTTTTGCTTGGATGCCTGCCAACATTTTTCCATTCCTTGATGAAGGGCTCAAGCCTAAAATGTTGGTTATACATTTTTACCTTTGCTATATAATGGACACGGTTTGACCTGCTGAGTTTCTCCAGCTTTGTGTTTTTTCTTCAACCACAGTGTCATGTTTTACCTAAGTTTGGCTTCTCCGTGGATTGTCACCCTGTCATGGTGGAGAAGCCTATGTGGTCCTGTGATCCCGTCTGGAGCGATGCTTCTGGTATGGCCATCCATGGTGGTAAGGTCGAGGGTGAGGTCCCTGACAAAGAACAATCCAACCAAGTCCTCAACGGTGGAACAGGCAGATGAAGTTACTCTGAACTCAACGGCTGCAAAGGTGGACGAAGGCTGCAACAATCCCATCAGCTCCAATCGTCGTGGGTTCCCTGCCATCAGAACTAGTTAGCCGATTTGTGAAGTATCGTGTGGTTATTGGAGTGCAACATCAAGTCCATGTTAAACAAATACAATCAGAGGCATCTTTGCTTTCTAGGATCAACAGAATGAAAGCCATCATCCTCGACCATCAACCCAAGTTGGGCATGTGTATGATGGATAAGTGGGAGAAGAAATAGAGAGGCAGACTAATATTTAGATGGGGAGAAAATTCAAAATTACGAGATGCAAAGGGACTTGGGAGTCCTCGTGCATTATACCCTAAAGGTTAACCTCCCATTTGAGTCATTGGAGAAGAAAATAAATGCAATAGGTTGGCATTTATTTTGAGAGAATAGTACGTAAGAGCAGAGATATATTGTTGAGGCTCTATAAAGCACTTCTGAGATCTCACTTGGAGTGCTGTGCACAATTTTGAGAAAAGATATGCTGACGTTAAAGAGGGTTCAATGAAGATTTACTAGAATGATAAAAGAGGGTCAATTTAAAAGAGGGTTGTGAAAAAATTCTTTAGTCAGACAGTGGGACTTATGGCCACAAGCAGCTGTGCAAGCAAAGTTGTTGGGTGTATTTAAGGCAGAGATTGACAGGTATTTGATCAGTCAGTGCATCACTGGTTACAGGGAGGAAATCAGGGAGTGGGGCTGAGTGGGAGGATGGATCAGCTTATGATTAGAATGGCAGAGCTGAATCGATGGGCCAATGGATCTACTTCAGCTTCTATACCTTGTGATATAAAAAGACGTACAGTATGGTAACAGGCTCCTTCAGACCATGAAATTGCACCCAAATGATCTACATGCATGGTATGTTTTGAAGGGTGGGAGGAAAACGGAGTCCCCGGGGAAATCTTACGCAGACATGGGGAGAACGCACCAACTCCTTACAGACAATGCAGGATTCAAACCCCAGTCCCAATCACTGGTGCTGTAACAGTGTTGTGCAAACTACTACACTAACCACGCCACCCCGACACTAACCATGCTTCCCCTTGTGAATTTGTGTTGTTTTGAAACATTGATGCTGCTCTGGAATGTCCTAGCCCATTATTTTTCTATTCTTGGGCTGGCATTTTTTGGTAGAATTTGAGAACAAAATCTCATTCTGGGAAGTGCCACCTTGTTGAAGGTGCTGTTTGTCAGGTGAGATGTCAGGGAATGTCTGGGTTTAACAAATTCCATGGCATCATTCTGAAAACAAATGAGACTTCTGTGACAGATTATATTTTATATTATGTATAAATATGTTTTTTGGAAGATAAATTGTGGGTTTTTTTTTAATAGTGTAGGTCACAATCAAACACTTCAAAACTGATCTCATTTGAAATCCCAGAGCTCTGCTCAAGCCAGACAGCCCAGGCTCTGGGAGCCTTTGCAAAAACTTTGAAGAATGCCTATAAGGACTTCACAAGTAGGTGTTAATTGGACGGACGTGCTGTGGAGTAATGGATTATTGTTTTGGAAAGCAACAGATGAACTCATAAGATTGGATCCGGTTCTGCAATCTATCTGAATCCAGTTTACTGTTCTAGGAAGGTCATGTGGCTTTGCAATCAGAGAGAGTCAAACAGGCTTTTGTCTGAGAGTGAGAGAGAATTCGGTTCTACAGTTCAGCAGCAGCAGCTGGGACTGGAACAGGACAAGCTGACAAGCTTGTGGGAAAACCCCATTTTGAAGACAGGTTGTGAGTTTTAGTTCAGCCTGTTCAAAGCTCTTGTGGTCCATACAAGAGGAGATGGCTGGCTGTATAATATTTCACTTGAAATAAGGGAAACAGAAAAGGAACTCTGTGGTGACCAGAAAGAAAGAGGTTATCATCTGGAAAACCCTGACGGGGCAAGTTTCTTCAGCAAGACACTGAAGTGACTGATAGGAAGGAATCAGTTTGTATCTAACGAGCAACAAGTCTCTCTGAAAACCGACAAGAACCTTCATGAGTGGTAGCCGTTTACCTTTCAAGCACCAAAGCCCGGTGAACTTCATAAATGTTAAATTCTGTGCAGAGTTATAGATCAGTGAGATATATCAGTGGAGGAGTGAGAAGTGAGATTGGACCATGAATCAAAGAATCATTCTGAACTGATACACACATTACATGCACGTGCGCTTAGAAATAGAAGGGGGTTAAGTTAAGTTAATAGTAATAAGTTAAAGTTTGATCCTATTTTCATGTTTAAAGATAATTAAAAGCAACTTTTGTTTAAGTAACCATTTGTCTTGCTGCTGGGTTTTGGGGTCCTCTGGGCTCATAAAACTTCCCAGTGACCTGAACACCAGTAGAAATAGATCTTTACTGCATGGAAGTGCCGACCTATAGGATGACCACGGCAGCGAACCAGCAAGGGGCTCAGTGGCTGAATGACCCATACAGGCTGCTGGCAACTTGCATTCGAAGGACCCAATTCTGGTTCATGGAAACCAGGTATCGGAACTGGGATTCAAGAGGGTGTTGAGGGCATGAAGGGCTCCTGAGGCGTCTTGGCACTGAAGGTTTCCTGGTTGCATCAGTGGTTTGGGTTTGCCACTGATTTTACCTGGAATCTGTGTGGCTGCAGAGGCTGCTGGAGCATTCGATGCAAATCCACGGACACTCAGTGACTCTGAAGGGACTCTCTTTGCCTTCTCTTTCTTCTATTGTTACGGGCACCGGACAATGCTCATGGTGACCTTTTGCCTTAAGGCAGACAAAGGTTGAAGTGTATAATGTATACAGCGCAGTAACAGGCCATTTCGGCCCACAAGTCCGTGCCAGCCAATTTACACCACATTAACCTACACCCCAGTACATTTTGAACGGTTGGAGGAAACCAGAGCCGTCGGGAAAAGCCATGCAAACATGGGGAGAACGTACAAACACCTTACAGACAGCACATTATTATGTGACAACTAAAGAAACCTTTGAACAATTCCAGAGCCCTTCCATGTCAGCAAATGTTAGAAATATTGGAGAATGTTAGGATGGATAAATCTATAGACACAAATAGGATCTAACTGAGGATGCAAAGGGGAGAGACGTGTGATGCTCAGAAGGATATTTTTGCATCTATATTACTCACAGGTCAGGGGTCAGAAATGGGAGTATCCTTTATGTTGTCCCTTTGTTCAATAAAAGCACAGTAGGGATTGGCTGAAAACTATAGATTTAAATTCCTCAGGGGTTGGGATGTTGTTGGAAAGGACCTTGAGAGACAGGATTTATGTTGACTTCAAGCGGAAATGTCTGATTAGGAGTTAGCAGGTTGTGCACAGAAGAAACAATCTCACAAATCTGACTGAGCTTTTTGAGGAAGTATTTAAGCAAACTGATGAAGGCAGGGCAATCAACATGGTTTACATGGCTTTTGACAAGGTCCCACATGGCAAGCATGTCCAGAAGCCACAGATCATAGCAGACACTTGGCAATAGGGGGATGACTTCAACTCTACCAAGTGGCATAATACAGGGATCTGTAGCAAAGTTTATAAATAACTTGTATGAGAATGTATATGGTCTGATTGGTCAGTCTGCAGGTAAATTAAATTAAATTTTAGACATAGAGTATGGTAAGGGCCATTTCGGCCCACGAGTCCGTGCTGTCCAATTTACACCCCATTAACCTACACCCCTGATAATTTTGAAGGGTGGGAGCAAACCAGAGCCCATGGGGAAAACAAACACAGACACAGGGAGAAAGTAGAAACTCCTTACAGACATCACGGAATTCGAACCCCAGTCTCGATCACTGGCTCTGTAAAGAAGGCATTGCACCAACCGCTATGCTAATTGTATTGTCTAGGCAGAGATCATGTCAACCAATTTGTGCATTGCAAGATCCCACACCCAGCATTGAATGGAGAATATGTGTTGGGCAGGAGGCTGGGGATACCTACCCCTGATCTTCAATTTACCATCGGGGTATCTTCTACCTCGAGAGAGGGAACACAGGCCCTCAGAACAACCTCCCCACCTCTAGTGCATCAACAGTGCCCTAGGGAGGAAGTCACCTTTCTGCTCAACTGTCTGGAGATGGATCTAACCTCATAATCTGCTGATGGTGAGTTATGCTGCCTCCAAGGTGATAAGAATAGAAGCTTCCATTCCACCTGTGGGGTCACGTTTGCCACTTGTGTCCATTCAGCCCAACAAACCAAGCGGGGAAAAGGATTTGAGAACAATTATGGTCAAAATTATGCTCTGATAATATGACTATTTATTAATGTCAGATATAGATTTGTGGCCATTGGAATCTCAGTGGACATGATGAAATAACTACACAAAATGTTTTTTTTTATAGAGTGAATCAATTGGATTTACTCTTCATCACCCGCGCAATCTTTGAAAAGCCCGAAACATGGGCTCAACCCGCACTGAAGTCATTAAGCACTGATGTCACATGGCCAGTTCGATGCCTTCTGGGAGTTGAAGTGCTGCCACAGATACCATTTTTACGCACCAATTATACCTTACACTGCAAAAATTACACGATTTAAAATCTGTAATTCCACACTTGTGTTTTAGGTGTGGTATAGACGTTCGAACATTTATACATTCATCCTGACTGCGTGAAAGTAAGATCCTTTTGGGATGACTTGGCAGAAATTTTGACAAACATTGACAGTGGTTTTCCATTAGATCCAAAACAATCTGATGGTTATTGACACAAAACTATCAAAATAACAAGTCCAGTTCGTGAGGATTTCACTAGCGGTAGCCAGGAAATGTGTCACTGTTACATGGAAGTCCAACTCCCCCCCCCCTACTTATTACTCACTGGAAAAGATAACTTAGAATCTTAGAAAGAAGTATGACATGTTTGTTAAAATATGGCAACTTTATTTGAATCCTACTGGCTTAAGGATATAATTAACTTCCCCAAAAAGGTTTAAATCATATGGTTTGGTTAATAGTGTTGAATTCCTGAAGGTCAAGATATAGACAAATTAATTAAGGCAGCTCAAACCCCCCTTCATTTTTATGTTACCAGTTGAGAGGGGGTGGGGGTGAGATTTGGGTAATCATATGAGACACTGCCATTTTAAAACACTTTGGCTTGGCTTCGTGGACGAAGATTTATGGAGGGGTAAATGTCCACGTCAGCTGCAGGCTCGTTTGTGGCTGACAAGTCCGATGCGGGACAGGCAGACACGGTTAAAACACTATTTATATGATATATGTAATAATGAGTCTTGGAAAAATTAAAGTAAAATATTCAAAAAAAAAACACGCGCTAAGTGTTGCCTTTCTGGAATTATGCTGCTTCACGACCAGTCTAAAAAGGAAACTGAAGGAATCTTGAGTTAGTTCCTACACCACGATTTATCCTGTCGGACCCCTACAACTTTTTGGAGGGAGCCTGCAATGTAAATCGTACCGGAAAAATTCACTGATGGTCATCCACTCTACTGCCCGGGACTGTGCGACTCAGGTACTTGCTGTCTAAAAAAGGCACCCAACGTGAACAACCACACGGGGAGTAATTATGTTAATTTTTCCCCGCAATTTTCCCTACATTGCAGTTTTAAAAAACATTAATGTTTGTATGGAGACTGAATTATTGCTCAGGAATCTTTCTTGCATCCAAAAGGAGTATTTTTGGAGCAGGTTTACACACAAGTCGCCTTTTCCTATTCAAAAACTAGAGACAACCCATTGTCCCAGTGATCGATCCCCACCTACTGGGCTACATTGTTAGAGTGAAACATAAACGTCTCCAGACACTACTGTGATTGTAGAGAAAACACAGAAATGCTGGAGGAACAATGGTCTCACAACATCCTTCGGAGGTAAAGATATATAAGTGACATTTTGGGCCTGAGCCCTCCTCAAGGAACCTTAAAGAACAGCTCAGGTATATATCTTTACCTCTGATGTACGCTACAAGATCCGCTGAGTTTCTCCAACATTTTGTACATTCTTTGTAGATGAGAGGGTAGAGAAAAAAAACCCTTCTATTTTGAAAAGTGTGAAGTATAATCCTTCCCTTTGATCTACAACAGGGTGGACAGCAAGAACATTTCCCGAGGCTAGAGTAGCAAACACCAGAGGACAAGGTAAGGGTTGGGGATGGGATGCTTATGGGAGACGTCAGGGTAAGTTTTTTTTAAACACAGAGAGTAGTGTGTATCTAGAATGCATTGCTGGGATTGGTGGTGGAGGCTGGTAAAATAGGGACATTTAAAATTCTATTGGAGAGGCACATGAATGCAAGAAAAATAGAGGGTCATGGGTGTGAGGTATGGAAGGTTTTGTTTGTTGAGTAAGTTTCTAACAGTCAGCACAACATCGAGGGCTGAAGGGCCTGTACTGCGCTATAATGTTCGATGTTCCAGGTAGAAGAGTCTGGTTGTGGGCTGGTCATTGCTTGCGATATTACCAGTTAATGTTTCTAAAGTCTTTCCAATGAGTGTGGCTGGAGATTATCCTGGAGATTTCCTTGCAGCTTTAAAATTTTCCACCCCACCTCCCCCACCCCCCCATCCCTGTCACTGCCAAAGATTGAGTGGTTGTCTTTAACTTTCTGACACAGTGCCTGAAGGGAAAGTGTGAACTCATTCACTTCCCTTTTATCCCTCTGCTCACATCTTTTATCTCTTTCCTTTCCTTCAAAGAGGTTGGTGCATTGTAATGTTGGAGGTCGCAACTCCGCAGGAGGGGTCTAGAGGAACAGTGACACAGAATGACTGAACATAGAAACAGAGAAAAGTAAGGAAAGGGGACAAGATTCCAAGATTCATGGACACAAAACAGACAAAAATCTTTGCTTTGTTTGCCCTGCAAAAGCACACAAAGAGGCGGTTTAATATGGGGCCACCATCGAGAGGAGAAAGAGGAGCAAGAGAGTTGCTTTAGAGGTAACGAATGTCCGGGGATTCCCCGCCCCCCCCCCCCCCCATCTCCTTCTGTGGTCCCGTAACCTCTGTAGCCACACATCCTCCTGTCCGTTCCAGCCATGATTCCAAGCTCCAGCGGCCGAGACACCCTCCTGATCTGACCCCATGAGTGTCAGGAAGCTGTCAGGGATCCCATTGGCACGCTTGGCTTGGGGGATTGAGGACCTGGTACCTAGTTTCTGAGGGCTGCTTGCCATCAGCCTATGTGTGAGGCCTTCAGTCGCTGAGCTCCGTGCTGGAAGCTGGTCCCCTGCTTTGTAATATCTTCCCCCAAGCCTCCCCCTCTAGGGAGACTAATTAACCAGTCAAACCTGTTCTGCCATTGAATTGTCATGTTATTTAAGAGAACAGAAGCGGCTGAGCGTGGAGAGCAATCTGGCTGGCATGGAGGTGCCAACTCTCAGGGCAAGAATAAACTCCAGAGGGTTGCTAACTCGGCCTGCAACATCACAGGCACCAGACTTCATTCCACTGATGACACCTACATGAGACGATGTCTTAAAAAAGCAGCTTCTAACCTCAAAGACCTCCACCACCCAGGCCCTGCCTTCTTCAATCTGTTACCGTTTAGAAACAGGTACAGAAGTCTAAAGATGAGCTCTCATGGGCACAGATACAGCTTCTTCCCCGCTGCCCTTAGACTCCTGAATAATCAAAGAACCAAAGACACTGTAATGTTGTAAGTTGGCTATAAAATGAAGGTTTGCTCTATGACGTTGCTGCAAGACTCCGAGTTTCATGACTTGCTCATGACACCAAATTCTGATTCTGATACATCAAGTGATGGTAATTGACAGTAGCGTAGATAGACACATAAACATGGTGGGCTGAAAGGTCTTTGTGCTGGTTGATGACAATTTAGACATCAAGCATGGTAATGTATCCTTCCAGTCCTCGAGCATAAATATTCCAATTAGCATACAACTGCCTCACGTTTTGAATGGTGGGAGGAAACCGGAGCTCCCGAAGGAAACCCACACAGACACAAGGATAACATGCCAACTTCTCCACACAGCAATGGATCTGAAGCCGGTTCACTGGCGCTGTAATAATGCAGACACCTGCAACACAACCTGCTCTGTTCATGCGGTGCCTGAGTAAAGCTGTTTTTGTTAGATTCCTGGGTTTATTCCAAAAACTGATGGTAGAATTAGAGTGGAATGAATACTGGACAAGCCAAGCCACGATGCAGCCTTTGAAGGGTGAACCACGCAAATGCACATCTTATAAAATTTATTAAATTTAGACAAGCACAAGTAACAGGCTCTTCTGGCCCCTGAGCCCATGCCACCCAATTAACCTACAACCCCCATATAGAAACATAGAAGATAGGAGCAGGAGTAGGTCATTCGACCCTTCGAGCCTGCTCCGCCATTCAACGAGATCATGGCTGATCTTAAAGTTCAGTACCCCGTCCCCGCCTTCTCTCCGTAACCTTTAATACCCTTATACTGAAGAAATAGATCTAATTCCCTCTTAAATATATTTAATGAACCTGCCTCTACTGCCCTCTGTGGCAATGAATTCCACAGATTCACCACCCTCTGGGTAAAGAAATTCCTCCTCATCTCGGTCCTAAATGGTTTGCCTATTATCCTCAAACCATGGCCCCGGGTTCTGGATTTTCCCATCCTTGGAAACATCCCATCTGCATCCATTCTGTCCAGTCCTGCCAGAATTTTATAGGTCTCTATGAGATCCCCTCTCAATCTTCTAAACTCCAGCGAGTACAATCCCAATTTGCGCAATCTTTCCTCATAAGTCATTCCTGACATTCCAGGTATCAGCCTGGTGAATCGCCTCTGCACTCCCTCCATTGCAAGAACATCCTTCCTTAGATAAGGTGACCAAAACTGCACACAATACTCCAGGTGGGGTCTCACCAAGGCCCTGTACAGCTGCAGTAAGGTATCCTTGTTCCTATACTCAAACCCTCTTGATATGAAGGCCAACATACCATTTGCCTTTTTAACCGCCTGCTGTACCTGCATGCTCGCCTTCAGAGACTGGTGTACAAGTACCCCTAGGTCTCTCTGCACTTCCCCATCTGTTAATCTATTGCCATTCAAATAGTAATCTGCCCTCCGGTTTGTATTACCAAAGTGGATAACCTCACATTTATCCACATTGTAGTGCATTTGCCATGTATCTGCCCAGTCCCTCAATTTATCCAAATCACACTGGAGCTTCCTGACCCCCTCTTTCGTGCACACAACCCCTCCTAGCTTAGTGTCATCTGCAAATTTGGAGATATTATATCCAATCCCCTCATACAGATCATTAATGTAAATTGTGAACAGCTGGGGTCCCAGTACAGATCCCTGTGGCACCCCACTGGTCACCGCCTGCCACTCAGAAAATGAGCCATTTATCCCAACTCTCTGTCTTCTACCTGCCAGCCAGTTCTCAATCCACGTCAATACTTTGCCCCCAATCCCATGAGCCTTGATTTTGGAAGCCAGTCATTTATGTGGGACCTTATCGAAGGCCTTTTGGAAGTCCAGGTACACCACATCCACTGGCTATCCCCCATCTATTTTACCTGTCACCATCTCAAAGAATTCCAATTGATTTGTCATGCACGATTTACCTTTTGTAAATCCATGTTGACTCCGTCCGATCCCTTCTCTGCTAGTCATATGCTCCGCTATTACATCCTTAATAATGGATTCCATCATTTTGCCCACTACTGATGTAAGGCTCACCGGCCTATAATTCCCCGCTTTTACTCTACCCCCCTTTTTAAATAGTGGGGTAACATTAGCTACCCTCCAATCCATGGGTACTGACCCTGAGTCTATCGAGTTCTGGAAAATAATTCTTATAAAGCATCTGCTATCTGAATGGCCACTTCCTTAAGTACCCTAGGATGTAGATTATCAGGCCCTTGGGATTGATCTGCCTTCAATCCCATCAATTTCCCCAAGACCATGTCCTTAGAGATACTGATTTCTTTCAGTTCCTCCCTTGCATTAGTCTCTATGTTTCCCAACATCCTTGGGAGGTTATTTGTATCCTCTCTTGTAAAAACAGAACTAAAGTAAGAATTTAATTGGTCTGCCATTTCCTTATTCCCCATTATATATTCCCCTGATTCCGACTGCAAGGGATCCTACGCTGGATTTCACTGATCTTTTCCTCTTGACATATTTATAAAAGCTTTTGCAATCGGTTTTTATATTTGCCGCAAGCTTACTTTCGTAACTTATTTTTGCTCTCTTGATTAATCCCTTTGTCCTCCTTTGGTGCATCTTGAACTGCTCCCAGTCTTCGGTTGCGGTACGTTTTTTGGCCAATTGATATGTTTTTAAAGGGAGGGACGAAACTGGAGCCCCCAGAAGAAACCCACCAAGTTATGGGGAGAACGAACACATTTATAAAAGAAAGCTCCAGATTCGAACCCAGGTTGCTAACACTGTACGGCATTTCGCGACGTTCAATGTGAAAATAGATTAAAGGACAGATTCCTGCTTTTAACAAACCCTTAAAGGAAGCACCCATCGATATAAGTATTTTAACTGCACTTTTCCCCATATCCTGCATTTTTTCTTTGTAAATTATACCCTGCACCCTGCAACATTACAGCTTGCTATTTGTTTTATTGTTACACAACTAAGTACAGGTTGAAAGTAGGTCACAAAAATCTGCAGGCAACATGGTTCAAGTGAATACACAACGCTGGTGAAACTCAGCAGGTCACGCAACCTACTTTATACAGCAAAGTTAAAGGTACAACACCAACATTTCGGGCTTGAGGCCTTCATGAAGGCCTGGAAACATGTCGGCAGACCCCCGAAAAAAAGGCAAGGTGGGGAGGCAGAGCACGATCCCAAGGGCCGGTGGGGAAGGGAGGGAGGGTGCAGCAGCGAGCAGGGGAGCAGGGATAGCTTGGTGAATAGAGAGAGAAGGAGATGGAGAGCTGAGGGAAAGCAGACGGGGAAAGGGAAGGGAGGGAGAATGGAGAGAAGGTTTGCAGAAACAGGAGAAGTTTTGTTCAGATGCCTGCCCACATTTTTCTACACCTTGATGAAGGGCTCAAGCCTGAAATATTGGTTTTGATTCTTTAACTTTGCTATATAAAGTGCATTGTTTTACCTGCTGTGTTTTTCCAGCATTATGCTTTTACTAAGTTCAGGTTGACTTGTCTAGATAGTAGGCAAAACATATTTTTGCTGTATCTTGGTGCCCATGAAAATAAATAATTCAAATCAAGTCAAATGACCCCAATTGTAACCTGCTCTGTGCCTATAACAATATATTTGTAAATCATGACCCAGAAACAAAAGGTGTTTGTCTGGAAATTCAGTTACATAACTCATTTTTTAACATTACACAGTGGATAAACATTTCCTTTCTCTTTTGTGTGACATGGACAAGTTGCCTTGCATCACTCTAAACATTTAATTTTAACCAGGCTATTTAATTTCTGGTGTCATCCAATGCTTTCATGTCCCAGTCATTGATTTGATTTCCCTTCGCAATAGGATGACATCATTCCCAACGAGTCACTCATTCCCGATATGTCCCACATTCCCAATGCAATATTTCTCCTCATAGAAAGATTGTCATCACGCCAGATTTTCATGAAACAACTTAGACTGTGCCAGGAACCCCACTGCCCAGTCCATGTTCTCTTCACACTGCTACCATTGGGAAGGAGGTACAGGAGCCTGAAGACAAATACCCAGTGGCACAAAGACAGCTTCTTCCCCTGTGCCATCAGATTTCTGAATGTACATTGAACACTCCAGCCCAGAAACAGGAACCCTTTCGCCCCTCTAGTCTGTGCTGAACCATTGTAAAATCGAACCCACATTCAGCTGGCAGCCACAGACACAAATTAGTTTCTCTTCTTTTACAGTAATTTAAAAAAAACATAACCTTGCAACATCACATCTGCTGCAAAATAATGAATTCCATGATGCTCATAAAAATAAATTATGACTGATTCTAGATGGGGTTTTTGCCAGTTAACACAAACAAAAATGGAACAGGTTGGAAACCTTCATCATGCCAGGAAGCATCTGTGGAGAAGGAACACAGTTGACATTTCAAGTCAAAATTCTCTCCATCTAGAAATGCTAACTCTTCTTTCTCCCAAGTTCTGACAAAGATGCTTCAACCTGAAGCATTAACTCTGCTGTGGAACTCAACTCCTTCCTCCTGGTGCTCCACAGATGCTCTTAGTTGAGGGTCGGCGGGTGGCGGTGGAAGAGGTGGGAGGGGAGATGCTGGACCATTTACTTTGACAAAAAAAGTGTTCAAAGCAATCCAGGTCACCTGAGTACTGAGAACGCTACTTTGTCATTCTCTCTCTCTCTGAAGGAGCTGCCTGACTTGCTGAGTATTTTTTTTCTGGTTTTATTCAGATGTCCGGGGTGACAATAGCAAACCCCAGAGGACATCTGTTTAAGGTGAGTGAAGGAAAGTTTATGTTAGAGGTCAGGGATATGCTTTTGTTTTACACAGAGAGTGGTGGATACTTGAAATGCATTGCTGGGGGTAGTGATGGAGGCTGCTACAACAGGGGGATTCAAAAGACTTCGATAGGCATACAGATGTAAGAAAAATAGAGGGCTATGAGTGTGAGGCAGGGAAATTGTTGTGGAATAGATTTACATAAGTTACATAGATAAATGGGGCATAAAGCCTGTTTTCTTTCTGCTCTGTAATTCTCACTCATGAAAGAGAGACCAGGTATAGGTGAAGTGGAAGTGGGAGAATGGTACTGGAACCATTGGGACATGTTTGATGAAGAAGCTAGCATGGATTCACTGGACCAAAAGGCCTCCTTCAACAATGTCATGGAAGGATGAGGAGGCCCCTCCCCAAAAGTAGAAGAGTCTGAAGTTCCCTCTCCTCGCTTGCCAGCCACCTCAGAACTCACAGAGCTGAACTGAAAGCAAGTTCCCCTCAATCCCATAAAGTGACTCAGAAGAAGATGGGGATGGTTTATTTAAATCACTGGATGACAGGTAATTGTACCTTGAACAATGGGCCAGAATTCCTGCCACTAGTTTGAAGCCCAAATGATTCAGATTTATTATTAGAGTACATACATAACGTCACATACAACCCTGAGATTCACCTTCATGACGTCACATACAACCCTGAGATTGCTCTAGCATATCTCAAAAACATTAAACTTTTTTGACTGTACCAAGGTCTGGAATCAGTGGACATGGATTTAGGGTAGTTAAAGACTCGTGAGAATTTGTATTACTTTTTATGCAAAGAATTTGTAACCCCAAAAGGCATTGATCCAATAGGATCTTCTAAATGAGAATTTAAGTACATGAACATCAAAGCCTTGTGGATCTGCGGAGAAGACGTGAGTTAAACCAAAGGGCTTGATCAATGAGCTGGACCCTGATGAAATGAGTCAAGTTTGTTTGGTAGAAGATGGCAATTAATTTAAATTAATGTACTTCTTCAGAAGAAATCAACATATCAGGCAGAATCATGGAGAGATACAGTGAGGAAACGGCCATGATGAAGGGCCCAGGCCTGAAAAGTTAGTCACCTTGCACTGCCTATGGATGTTGCGTGACCTGCTGGGTTCTACTAGCACGTTTGTACGTTGCACTCAACTCCAGCATCTACATACTTTCCTGTTTAACCCCAGATCTGGCAGAGAGCAGAGGTAAGGTAAGGTAACTTTCAAGGATTAAGGATGAAGAGGAAAAGTTGAAAGGGACCATTAGGGGGAACATTTTCATGCAGAGGTTGGTGGGAGTGTGCAAAGATCTGCCAGCTGAAATGGTAAATGCAGGCTTAATTTTGACATTCAAGAAAAATATGGATGGGGGGAGGGGGTATGGAGCGATATGGTCCGGGTGCAGGTCGGGGCAACTAGGCAGAAAAATAATTTGGCACAGACTAGAA
Organism: Narcine bancroftii; assembly: GCF_036971445.1. Lineage (NCBI taxonomy): Eukaryota > Metazoa > Chordata > Chondrichthyes > Torpediniformes > Narcinidae > Narcine > Narcine bancroftii. Next base: position 118,423,764 of record NC_091477.1, on the reverse strand, counting down.
GGGCCTATGGTTTTCTGAAGTGTTGGCGACACAAGGGTATTTGAAAGGGCAGGTGTGTGTCAACCAGAGAGTTGTGGGTCTGGTTACAGAACAACCAGACGACATTCCCGAAACACAACGTATGAATCAATTGAGCTCTGAAAATCACAACATGACACACTCATTCTCAATGCCACTGCTTCATATAAGTAAATGGATCATATCCCCTTTATCTTCAGGACTCTGGATTACGAGACTGATAGTAAAGGGCATCAGTCTACCAGATTCATTCAAACTGAATCAAAAAGGCAACTACATTTTCATGGTGACTCTTTGACAGTGACACACATCCTGAAGTCAATCAGGCACAATCTAATCCTTGACGAAGGGCTCAAGCCTGGAGACAATTTGGGGGGAGGGGTGGGGGGGGCTGTGGTGAGGGAAGAAAGAGAGAGAGAGAGAGAGAGAGAGCGAGCGAGTGAAAGAGAGAGGCTGGGAGGCAGATATAAAATTGAGAGAGGGAGAAAAGAGGGAAGAGAGGGAGGAGAGAGGGAGGAGGCTGGGAGACAGAGTGAGGGAGGCAGATATAAAATTGAGAGAGAGAGAGGGAAGAGAGGGAAAAAGAGAGAAGAGAGGGATGTAAGAGAGAGAGAGCAGCTCAGTGATTTCAAAAAAGACTTTGGCAGCTCACCATCTAGCCATCAAAGATCAAATCCTTGATACCTTGATGATTAAGCCCAAAATGTTGGTTTTGTTTCTTTACCTTTGCTAAAATACCCTGTTTGACCAGGTGAGTGTGTTTTTACCCTATGATCCATATTTCTGCATGGTCTCAAGACAACAAAAAAGCAATCCATGATTGCCACCTAGCTTTACATTTCTAGAAGTGCACAGGTTAGTCTGAGGGCACTGTGACGTTCTTGGCTCGGAAACCCCCTTCTTCTCTTCTCCATGGGTTCATCATTATTTCTATTTAAATTAATCTGCTGCCATAGTGAGGATTTTCCCACATGCCTCTGATCAATGGTCCAGGTCTCCTTGGATTTAAGGATGTTAAGGTTAAAAACTGAAAATGAAAAGGATGAAGTGAGAAACAAATTCGCAACATGACATGTATGGCCAAATATTGAGGACAACGACTTCCATTAATGTGGTGAACCAGCTCAAGGATTTCTCAGGAGAATTGGCGAATAAATTTTGGCTGTGATCTGTCGAAGAGGATTCTGGTCAAAGTTTGTGTTTCAGACGAATTAAAGGAGGAGAAAATGTATAGGGAGAGAGAAAAAAAAAGAGACGGGAGAGAAAAGGAGAGTCATGAGGAGAGAGGGGGGAGGGGTGGGAGACAGAGAGTGAGGGAGAGAAATCGAAAGTGTGTGAGAGAGAGAGGGGGAAGGAAGAGAGGAAGGGGGGAAGAGAGAGATATCAAAGTAATTTCAAAACAGACTTTGGCAGCTAATAGTATAGCCATCAAAGATCAAATTACTAAAGTTGGATGAAGCAAGAGTCTAGGCATGGTGAAGGACTAGGAGGATGGGAGGAGGTCTCCCATCATCCAGCTCACCAAGTATATATACCTAAAAAAACTAAACCCTCCCTGCCTCATAACCCTCTGTTTATATTTCCATCCATGCGTCTATCGCCCCATTTGCTTCAGCCTCCATCACCACCCCTGGCAATGCATTCCAGGCATCCATAACTCTGTGTAAAAAAAACTTGACCTCAATGTCTCCCCTACACTTTCTTCACTTTGTACAGATGTCCTCTGGTGTTTGCGATTCCTGCCCTGGATAAAAAGGTGCTGGCTGTCCACTTTATCTACGTCTCTCAGAATCTCGTAGACCTCTGTTAAATCTCCTCTCATTCTTCTTCGCTCCAAAGAGAAAAGTCCTAGCTCTGCTAACCTTGCCTCATGAGACTTGTTTTCCAATCCAGGAAATGCCTTGGTAAATCTCCTCTGTACCTTTTCCATAGTTTCTGCATTCTTCCTATAAAGTGGTGACCAGAACTGAACACAATATATTCGGTGTGGTCTCACCAGAGATTTATAGAGCTGCAACTCTATACAGGGAAAATAATATTTAGTGTGACAGATGGGTGACAGACATTGGCACTTCTTAGTCCTGGATGATGTCCACCTAATTCATTGTTGTTGGATTTTGATGGCAAGGGTTTAAAAGCCTGTGTTTGTGGCCTTGTGTTTCAAAGCACATTCAAACTGTTGCATTGTCTTGTGAATCCAACTGGTTTCCTAATATACTTCACACAGGGGAACATCTCTGTTGGTTGCCAGGGAAACAAGTAATAGACAATAAAAATAACATCCAAAACTTGAGAATTAGAGAAAACATCCTTGAATTGTCAAGAGAATTGGAACTTTCTTTAGCTTTCGATCTGTGGTGCCATTGAATGAAGTACATTCTTCCACTCTCCCCAAACACTGAGCCAGGATTTATATAACCTTATTTTTCACGTAACACATACTAGAGTGAACAAGGTTCTCCTGCAGGCAGTCTAAAGGTTATCTCTCACATTCAATACAGCTGCGTAAAAAGTAAAAAAAAGAAATTATTCCTTTTCATTGCAAACTCACACTGTAACTATGCTCGAAATACAGCTGTACGAATGTTAGAGATGACCTATTTCTTTGCTGGCAGAAGAACTCTTCTCACTGCAGCAGGTATTATGTGAGAAATTATTGAAACACCAATTTTGCAGATGCTGCTCTGTAGTAAAAACACACAGAAATGCTGGAGCAACTCAGCCAGTCTCACAGTGTCCATGGGAGGTAAACGTATATTATCGATATTTTGAGCCTGAGCATTTCTTCAAGGTACAAGATTCTACCTCTTTATTCTGACAACGTTGGGTTGCCGGACCGCAGAAAATGCTGGAAAACAAAATTGGACGGGAAACCACGAGGTAAACATAAGAAAGGTAGAGCAAAGCTTAAAACAGCTTTAAAGCTTAAAATAATACTGAGGAGCGGCACAGTTAGTGTGTAGCAGTTAGTGCAATGCCTTTACAGTACCAGCGATCAGGACTGGGGAGAGAAAGGGGAAAATATGGGAGGGAGAGGAGTCCAGGCCAAGAAACAAAAGGAAATAATTAGATATGATAAGAAGAAAGGTGAAAATTTATTTTGATTCTGTGAAAGGAAACAGAGGAAGGGGGGAGAGAGAGAGAGAACTGGAAGAAAGGAGACAGGGAAGATAATGTAAAGTGGCGAAGTCCATGTTAATGCCATCTAGTTGGAGGGTGCCCAGATGGAAGATGAGGTGCTGTGGGTGGTCTCAGTCTGGCAGTGAGATGCACAGGTATGTCGTCAAGTGAATGGGACAGGGAACTGAAACAAACAAATTTCATATGGAAAGTGTCAATGAATAGTAAGTACAACGGTGGTATTTTGTGGAATGGGAGGGTCTGTTGGATGTTGCAAAAATTCGCAAAGCTTTGCCAGTGCCATCTTGAAATTATATTAGCACTTACAATCTCAGGGTATTGAGTAACACTCCACAATGAGCAAGGTCCTCGTTGAAGTAATGTGAGAAATGTTTAAGTTAAGATGCATCCAGCAAAGTCATATAATCATTAAACTTGAAGGATCAATTTTCCACCCAAGGACAGGAATGACCTCCTTCAGATAGCAGCTGAGAGAATGAATAAGCATCAGTTTGGAATTACAGGTGAAGTTTCACACCTCTGGCAGTGTCTAGATTTTGGTTCTCAGGTCCTGGAAGGAGAACTTCAAATCTGAAATCTTGTCCTCCATTGGGGAGTGTGGCCTCCCTCAGCTATTGTTGATGAAGCACTTCCTTGCATTTCCTCTCACCCCTCCCTCCTTACAGGACAGATATATCACCCAACCAACCTCCACATCCAACACATTGCCCTTCATCTATTTCGCCATCTGCCACGGGATGCCCGGAGTGGCAACACTTTCCCCTCTCCACCCCTTTTTGCCTTCTACAGGAACCATGACTCCCTGGTCCTTTCACTTCCCTACCACCTCCCTCCTGCCCCCCCCCCCCCCCGCATGATCCTAGGCAATTTACAATAGTAATAGGTGCTGTACTTTCTCTTATACTTCCTCCCTCATGACCATCCAAGGCCTATACAAGTCTTCAAAGATTCACATGCACCTCCTCCAGACCTCATTCAGTGACGCTAATATGGCCTCCTCTACATCAGTGAGACCGTGAAGACTAGGCGACCTGCTTGTAGAGCATCTATAATCTGTTCATAATATGCATCCTTAGCTCCAGATTGTTTGCCCCATGTCAACTCTCTTTCCCAATCCCACACCAATTTTTCTCCCTCTCTTTCTTTCCTCCTCCTGCCTTCCAGTCTGCCCCCATACAGATCCTTTGCTCCCCCTTCACCCATTTTTACCACCATCCTTCTTTTGTTTCATTTCAGTTACAACCCTCTCCTCATTTGGTTCCATCTACCCTTCAGCTCTCTCTTAATTATTCCCATTATCTTTTTCCCAACTTATAGGATAAACCTTCTCCCTCCCCTGAGCCCACTTGACATCTTCCCATTTCCTCCACTCTCTCTAAGCCTGGGGAGGGGTTTCCATTGGATTTCATGAATTCTCTGGCTGGCCTAATACATGCACATGGGGGAGGGGGGAGTATTTTATTCCAGATACCTGAGCTTTCCCTGAGTCCTAACCTTCGCTGAGTTCTGTGGTCCTGGAAGCCAAACAATTTACTTTTCTCTCTCTCTCTCTCTGTCTGCTGTCCATCACAACTGCATCTCTCTCTGCCTCACTCCCCCTCCTCCACCTGGCTGACCCTGTCATCCTTCTGCAGCCCATCAATCACCTGCTTGACCCCTTCTCACTTTCCCCCACTGTACTCTCCACATACTCTCCACGTACTCTCCACGTTCATTCTCAATGAAAGATTCTCAATGAAAGATTCTCAATGAAAGATCTCAATTGGAATGACCAAGGCTCCAATTCCCACGTACTCTCCACGTACTCTCCACGTTCATTCTCAATGAAAGATTCTCAATGAAAGATCTCAATTGGAATAACCAAGGCTCCAATTCCCTTCACAGATGGTCTGACTCTGGGGAGATGCTTCAGCCAGAATGGTTCAGAGGCAAGAACAATCACCCAATGAGTCAACGTGAACACTGAGACACAAGGGCCAAAGAATTTTCTCTGCAATATACCCAATTCTCTTTCTTTGCCATTTACCTTTCTTAAATACTCTTCTAATTTACTTTTAGAGGAGGAGAATTTTCTTGTAGTACATTTATTTATCTGTTCTGATCAGTATTAGATGTACCTTAAAGGAAAATCCTGCATTTGTTTTACTGCAAGTGGGAACCAGGGTATCGGAGATAGGAATCGAGAGGGTGCTGAAGGTAAGAAGGATTCCCGAGGGGTTTCGGGTGCTGAAGGCTTCATGATTGTGTCAGAGGTTTGGATCTGGGGCTTGGGTTGCCAGTGAATCGAATGGGTCTCTGTGCGGATGGAGAGGCCACAAAAGTGCTGGAGGCAAATCCACGGACTCTCAGTAGGCCCTTTCAAACTGCCGAGTAAAGGGGTTAACTGGGCGATTTGCCCAGTTAGCACCCCAGTTACACGGCAATTCGAAAAGGTCCGACCCGGTCAACCCCATTGGAATCCATCCAGGTCCCTGACCTACCTCAGATGTAGTCAGGGAACCCAATTAAACTTACCTAGGTCTCGACCACAGGCGATTTGAAAACAAAAATGGCCGACCCATTTATTTCAGTGACGCCAGTGCTTGTGCGCATGCGTCACCGGGCAATTTAAAAGGAGCTTCCAGAACATTTGCTCCAGTTATCGCACCCGGGTCCCAGGAGATTACCCAGGTACTGCAATTTAAAAGAGGCCAGTGTCTCTGAAGGGACTCTCCGCTGCTTATTTTTTACTGTAAGGGACGACACTACAGGTGTCGCTCAACTTGTGATGGGGTTAAGTGCCACCAAACCCATCGTAAGTTGATAAAGAATACCACACCTACCATTTTTTATAATTAAGTTTTGAATACCTTTATTCCACACTGAAAAGACATTGGGCATGAAGAATGTTTGAAGTAAAATAAATCACTGGATGGTGAGGATGGTGGAGTAGCGTACTGCTTATTGCAAGCGCGGGAACATATTGGAATTTGTAATTGAAAGTACGGGATTTGAACCATCATAACCTTGGTAAATCGTAAGTCAGATCCTTGTAAGTAGGGGAGCACCTGCAATGGTGACTCCCTGTCTGCCTTACAGCAGGCAAAAGGCTGTTTTGTGTCATTTTACATGTCATGTACTGCTATATGACAAGAAAGGAATCTTCAAATCTTGAAGAATCTCAAGGATTTAAATCTCTTAACCGTTTCATTCTCTGCACTAAATTTTCATTAACTGTTGTTTTCATCAATGAAGTACCAAGAAATTGGCAGCATTACTCGGCAGGGAATCACACCATTGTTCAATTTTATTCACACCTTGTTACTCAGGGCTTTCAAACTGGGCTTCTCTATTTAGGTTCCGTGAAAGACTGTCACATGTGAGAGAGCTATTACCAGGACCCCATCATCTTCAGGTCACCCCGGAAACTGCTTAGTATTCTGACTTGGATAGCGTCGCCTTTCTTAGACTCGTACAATGCAGGAACACAAAATCATTGAGGACCTCTACTACCTTCTCTGGGGAAAGAGATACAGGAATATCAGAGCCAGAACCACCAGGCTGAGGAAACGCTTCTTCCCACAGGCAGTGAGGGGCCTGTTTCAATGCTCGGGCACTAAAAATGGGTGGGTATTGCATTAAGTTGATGGATGGGGGTTGGATGTTGAGCATGGACTCCAGCCCAGGGCAAAGGATTTTGTCCCAGTTTTATTGGCAATGATTTGAGCAGAGCAAGATCTCAGAAATAGCTCCTGAATGATTGATCACATCATTTACTTTGGAGCTCAGTGTTGAGGGTGATATTGGCTGCTTGACTGAGTTGCCTGGTTTGTTTCTGTTTCCATTTTTCTATGTTGTTCCAGCAAAGAGGCAAAATAGAGTCCAAAAAAGACTCTATCCAAAAGCAACGTTCTCCACTGCTCTGAAATAAAAACCCAGATTGTAAACTGAAATCAGGGAAATGAGCTCCAACATTTTTTGCTCTGACTCAGTGCTGAGAATTCCATGTTCAGAGCCAGACTCAAACGAATCTTTATAAACAAGAGCAAAATTCCAAGGATGCTGGGAGTCGGCAACAAAAGCTGATAGTCTTAACTTCTCCCAGGAGAGAGAGAGAGAGAGAGAGAGAGAGAGAGAGAGAGAGAGAGAGAGAGAGTGAGAGAGAGAGAGGGGAGGAGGGGTCGAAGTCTTCAAACTTTTGTTTACACCTTTCACAACATCTGCCTCATCTGCCCAGTGCTTCTGGCATCCTCAGATGATACATTTCGTGATTTACAAAATCACAGGACCTCAGAGTGGCCTTCAGCATGCCAAGAGGGCATCCAGCCCCTTAAGTCTGTACAAGAGCAAATTGCCCCACTCTTTCAACCTCTTCTCAGAGCCCTGCAGATTTTGCAGCAGATCTTCAAATAAAGAACTTGTATAATACCTTTCACATTTAAAAGACACCCTAAAAGTAATTTAAAGCAAGCAAATATTTTGAGTAGATCTACCGTCAAGATAGGAGTGTGGCCTGTGCGGCATGTGCTTGCTCCTCCAGCATTTCGGTGTGTTTTTACTACACTCCCAGCATCTGCATTACCATGAAGCCTTGATCCTCGTAGAATGATGTCAGGTATCTGGGAAAACTTTCAAGAAAGGAGAGGAAAACTTTCCCAGTGTACCCAGCTGGACTCCCCTCAAGTTTCTCTAAATTCTCTCTCTCTCTTTCTCATCTTGCCTATCTACTCCCTTGAAGTCATGGAGTCATACAGCAGAGAAAAGGCCCTTTAGCCCAACTCATCATGCTGACCAAGTTGTCATCCTGGGCTAATCCCATTTGCCTGTTTTAGGTCCATGTCTTTCTAAGCCCTTCCTATTTATGTTCTATGGAACCAATGGCTGAATGTCAAAATTGTTTAGCTTCCAGGACCACAGAACACAGCGAAAGTTAGGACTGAGGGAAAGCTCAGGTATCTGGAATAAAATACTCCCCCTCCCCCATGTACATGTAGTAGGCCGGCCAGAGAATTCATGAAATCCAATGGAAACCCCTCCCCAGGCTTGGAGCTTGTGATCAGCATGGTTTTCATTCCACTAACTGTGAAATCTTCATTCAAACACTCTTCTTTCTCTGAAGTAATTTTGGGTGATTTAATGATCCAAGGATTGTTTATTTTGAGGTTCAGAAGCCAACTTCTGTGAAAAATTTAGGAACTTTCAAGATGGGTGAATGAACTATGTCATAATGTTGAACGCATTGATATCAAATAGAGTTCACATCGTCTTTCAATTATTTTTCTCATGGTAACTAATTTTTTTTCAATTTGCCAACCTTTATGTTTATGTCATAGTATGTTCTTCAGTAAAAGATAATGAAAAAATGTATGTTAAATTCCATTTTGACTTCTAAAGGGTTTGCAAAAGTTTGGGGTTGAAGGATGTCTTGCTTTAGTTCACTTTTACAGATTTTTCCAGTTCAACAAATGATGTAAATTATTTTTGCTTCATACCTTCAGCTCATCAGATCATTTGGCTTTTCCTCATGTTCATTGACTGAGTCATGAGGATCCTTTGGGAATTCTCAAGTTGAAGGTTCATTCCTTCATTGTGATCCAAAAAGATGGGGAATTATATTTCTAGGTGTCAGTTTTAGCTGTGCCCTGCTGGGACCTCTTCTCCTCGGAGCAACAGAGGATGACGGGTGACCTGATAGAGATGTACATGTTGACGAGAGGCTTTGATCATGTGAATGACCAGAGGCTTCTTTATTCCCAGGGCTGAAGTGGTGAAGGGCAAAATGAGAAAGGACTCGGGCCCGAAACGTTGGTAAGGTATCTTTACCACCTATGGACGTTGAAAGACTGGCTGAGTTCCTCCAGAGTTTCTGTTTTGATGACAATCACAGTATCTCCAGACTTTCATGCTTCATTGACTAATCCAAGGGGGTATGGATTTAAGGTGCGGGGGAGGGGGGAGGGGGGGGCTGTAAAAGGTAAAATCTTCGCACAGAGAGTGAAGGTTGTATGGAATGCATTGCCAGCAACGGTGATGGAGGCAGGTACATAGGAATTTTTAAGAGACCATTAGATAGGGACATGGAGGGTCATACATTTGGGCAGTTCTAGGCAGAGTAGGTCATTATGTTGGCACAATACTGTTGGCTGAAAGGCCTGTTCTATGCCGTAGATGTCTATATTCTATCAGGATCAGTGTCGGACCAATCCAACCTCTTTGTCTCTTGAAGTTCTTTAAAAATAAAGAAATTGCATTCTGTGACCTCAGGAGATGCAGTCCATGAATTGAGGTCACAGCATGATGTTCAACCATTGACTATGTAGAACATAGAACATTACAGCACAGAACAGACCCTTTGGCCCTCAATGTTGTGCCGACCTATATATTCCCTCAAAAAAGTACTAAACTCACCCTACCCCATGACCCTCTATTTTACTTTCATCCATGTGCCTGTCTAAGAATCTTCTAAAGGCCCCTTATGCTTCAGCCTCCACCACCATCCCTGGCAAGACATTCCAGGCACCAGCAACTCTCTGCATAAAATACTTACCCCAAATGTCTCCACTAAGCTTCCCTCCCTTCACTTTGTACAGATGTCCTCTGGTGTTTGCTATTCCTGCCCTGGGAAACAGGTGCTGGCCGTCCACCCTATTTACGCCTCTCATAATCTTGTAGATCTCTATCATCTCTCATCAAAGAAGGTTAACTTTACTTGGGGCAAGTTTTTAAAAAATATAGAAATGGGTGCCTGGAAGGACCTGCCAGGGCTAATGGTGGAAGCAGATTCCACACTGGCGTTGAAGCTTCCAGATAAACATGTGAATAGACAGGGGACAGAGGGTATGGATCACACACAAGCAGTAGAGTTTGAATTTAATTTGGGCAACATGCTCAACTATTACATGTGAAATGGGCATGTTGCTTCATGAGGAGGCATGAATTCTCTGTACCGGAGTGGAGTGAGAGAAGACGATTGAAGTATGTATGATTCTGAGGTGGGAAAAGTGATGAGGATTTAGAACGAGATGTCTTTTTAATTAAAGGGCTATCCTTGTAAAACAGAGATGAGCTGATTTTTTTTATCTTGATGGTATTGGGCCTTTGCAAACCTCTTCTCCAAAGGGTAAGAGAAGCCCAAGTCTTTGAACTTTGACAGATGTAGGAAGATTCTTGCTAAATAATAAAATAACGGGTTGCAGGTGAACAGGAACATAGAATTGAGGCTATACCAGTAGTGCTCAATCTTTTTTCTTCCTACACACATCCCACCTTAAGTCATCCCTATGCCATCGGTGCTCTGTGATTAGTAAGGGATTGATTAAGGTGGGATGTGAGTGGGAAGGGAAGGTTGAGAATCACTGCTCTAGACCTAATTGTTACTGAAATATTTTGCTTGAGAAAAATTGTCATTGGCCCATTTCATTTGGAGTTATGAAACCGTGCACGTAATGAGTCAATTAGGAATGATTAAAACAGTGGTTTTCAACCTTTTTCAGTCACCAGCAGTCCGCAGCCTGGTATGAGTCCTTTGACCGCAATCATTAACAATCCGCCTGAGAATATTCGCCCTCAGAGCCCCTCGTTGATCCACCGCCATGGTAACTGTCCTGTGGGTCATTTCCTCTGCTTTTCCTTAAACATTTTCTGGTGCCCTGCATCAGTCTGCTGCGTCCCCGGAGACTCCAACCCCTTGAGGCCACTGCCCTACATAGGCGCCGCCATCTTTGGCCCAGACCCCACAGTCACATGTTTTTAAATAAACCACTGTCAGCCATTTAAAGTGTGTACACAGCTGACGACCATTGGACAGAGTGGTTGGACCCTCGGGGCGGAGGGGGGGGGGGGGGAGGGAGCGCTGGGTCTCCATTCTCCTCCCTCTGCGGGTCCATCCCAGCAGCAGCGCTGCCATAACAGAGGCTCCGGCACTACCATCATTTTGATTTTCTTTTATTATTAATTTTTAAAAAGTATATTTAGACATACAGCCCAGTAACAGGCCATTTCGGCCCACTAGTCCGTGTCATCCAATTTACACACAATTAATCCACACCCCCTGTACTTTTCGAACGGAGGGAGGAAACCAAAATCCCCCAGGGAAAACCCACGCAGACACGGTGAAAACGTACAAACTCCTTACAGTCAGTGCAGGGTTTGAGCCTCGGCCCCGATTGCTGGCGTTGTAAAGGTGTTGCGCTAACCTGCTACAACAACCGTGCTGCCCTCTGAATTGAATGTTCCTTGAATGTGTGATGATTTTAATCTGACTGTCCATTCTATTAATGCTTCTCATCATTTTATAAACCTCTATCAGATCCAACCTCAAATCTAAATTTGTCCAACCTTTCCCCATATCTCATATCCCCTTAAACAAGGCAACATCCTGTGTCCCCTTTCCAAAGCCTCCACGTCCTTCCTGTAATGGGGCAACCAGAATAGCACACTCTGTTACTCTGTTCCAAGTGCAGCCTAACCCAAGTTTTACAAGGCAATTCTGGTATGCTCCAATGTAGCGCAAGTCTCAAAATATGCCCACAAGCCATTGATGGTATCCACGGAAGGTGATTCAGATGCTGAAAAAAAAGATTTTAAGATGCACTTTCAAGAAGAAAAGCCAGGTGGAGGCATTTTGGGTGGGAATTCTAGAGAGTAACTATGAGTTGAAAAGATGAATGAGGTGGTGAAATTGTTAAATTCAGGGGCAATCTCGAGGCTTGAACTACAGGGATATAAATCTTGGAGAGTCACAGAAACAGGATACCATGCCCATCTATTTAAAAACTGTAGCTCATGCCCAAAACATTGGTTTCCCTTTACTTCCTATGCTGAGTTTCTCCAGCAAATTTGCGTATTGAGCAAAGAGTGACAGATGTTGCTGAGTGTTTCCAAAGGTTTCTCCTTTATCGTAGATTTCCAACATCTGTGGCATTTCGCTTTAACGGTTTCTCTGAAATTTGGTTGTCTGAAGTCCATGGAAGGCACTTAGAAATAGGTCCCATCTTGGCGAAGCAGCTGCCCTGTGGAACCAAGGTCCTTTCCAAATGGCTCTGCTGACCAAGAATCCTTCGAGACTGTCAGTGTCTTTGCAGGTCAATAAATGCAAATTGCTCAGTCAGCCTCAGACATTCCAGGAAGCTCCAGTAATAGCCTAGTAAATGCTACGGCCCTCAATAGACACAGAGAGCTAAAAGGAAGAAACCACCATTCGGAAGCAAATCGAAGAGCTGCATTTTAACATCATCTTACCACATCCTTCAGGCCCATGCACTTGGGAGTTAATGAGAGACATGGCAGACCTTCCAGGCACTGAGTCCTCCCTGACCATCAACCACACATTTACACTAATTCAGCGGTCATCCCTTAAATTCTCAACAGCAGCCTGCTCCATAGATTTTACTGCACATCGAAAGGAATCAAAGGGTATGCAATGTTTCGGGCTGGGCCCTTCATCAAAGTATAAGCAAAGCCTGATGAAGATCTCAGGCCCAGAACTTTGGTCACTCTTTTACTTCCTATGGACGTGGCATGACTCTCTCCAGCTCATTTGTATATTGCGCTGCAATCACAGACTTTCCTGTTTAACCATATAACCATATACAGCACAGAACAGGCCAGTTTGGCCCTACTAGTCCATGCCGGAACAAATCCTCACCCTACTAGTCCCACTGACCAGCACCTGGTCCATACTCCTCCAATCCTCTCCCCTCCATGTAATTAATTTTCCCCTTTCAATCTCAAACCATGGCCTCTGGTTTGAATATCCCCCACTCTTAATTGAAAAAGCCTATCCACATTAACTCTCTCTGTCCCTTTTAAAATCTTGAACACCTCCATCAAATTCCCCCTCAATCTTCTACGCTCCAGAGAAAAAAGCCACAGGCTGCTCAACCTTTCTCTGTAACTCAAACCCTGACATCCTGTTAACATTCTCGTGAACCTTCTCTGCACTCTCTCTATTTTGTTTATATCTTTCCTATAATTTGGTGACCAAAACTGTATCCAGTACTCCAAACTTGGCCTCACCAATGCTTTGTACAATTTCATCATAACATCCCAACTCTTGAATTCAATACTCCGATTTATGAAGGCCAACATTCCAAATGCCTTCTTCACCACAAGTATCAGCCTTGAGGGTACTATTTACCACAACTCCTAAATCCCTTTGTTGCTCTGCACTCCTCAATTGTCTACCATTCAATGTATATGACCTAATTAGATTTGCCTTTCCAAAATCCAACACTTCACACTTATCCGTATTAAATTCCATTAGCCATTTCTCAGCCCACTCCTCTAGCTTTCCTGTATCTCTTATTAAGCTACGGTAATCTCCCTCAAGGTCCACAATATCACCAATCTTTGTATCATCTGCAAGCTTACTTATCCAATTAATATATATAACAAACAATAGTGGACCCAGGACCGATCCCTGAGGAACTCCACTAGTCACCGGCCTCCAATTTGACAAACAATTTTCTACCACTACTCTCTGACACCTCCCATCCAACCATTGCTGAATCCATTTCACTATTCTAATGACTCCATCTGTCACCCTTTGCAAAGGATGCACCACGGGATCCCCTCTTAATCGCGCAGTGTGGTCGGGCTTACTATAGCAGATGAAAGTCCAGCAGCAGATAAGGAAGTGCTAATTGACAAAATCCGTCATGTCAGCATTTAATTGATGATGATCCAGATTTTAGATTCAGGTTTCAGATTTATTGCCAGAGTACATTCATGACATCATGTATAACCCTGAGATTCTTTTTTCTGTGGCCGAGGTGGACGATGATGAGTATGTTGTCAGACACATTGTACAATGTACATCAGGGGTGTCAAACTCAAATTCACCGAGGGCCAAAATTAAAAACTTGGACTAAGTCGAGGGCCGAACTAAATATTTATTGAAAATTTTCAACAACATCTGCATGTTTTCTCTCAACATATGTAATGTTAAACTTTTTCTTATTAAAATAAATGTTTAATAATAGTTTTGGTTAAACTCTTTCCATAAGAAGCATTAACAAATAAGAAATAAAATATTCAATAAATAATATTTCTCTCTAGCTTTCAAGCCAAGGATCGCACGTTGCCGAGAAGCATGCCAGGGAGCGGAGGTCTGCAGGGAGCCCTCCCCAGCCCAGCCAGCAAACCCGAGCGGCATCCCCCCCCGCCCCCTCTCTCTCCTCCGCCCCCGCCTCCGCCTGCCGCAACCGCCTCCGCCTGCCGCAACCGCCGCCAACAAACCAAGGAGTCCCCGCTGGTCTCGCCATCTCACCAGGAATACCGTGAGAGCGGTGGAACTTGTCCGCGACCTCCACCCCAGCGGAAAGTCCGATGCCCAGCAGCACCCACCCACAGATGAAGCTCAAGGAGACGCGGAGGTGACCCACCACGTCCAGCCACATGGAGCTAGGCGGCGGGTCCGTTGTAGCTAGGCGGCGGGTCCGTTGTAGCTAGGCGGCGGGTCCGTTGTAGCTAGGCGGCGGGTCCGTTGTATCGGCTCCGCTGTGAATATCTAATTAACTTTCCCGTTAACTATATCGGTGTACTGCTGTGCCTGCTGTGGAAGTGCTAAAAACTACTAAGGTAGTGCCTGCTGCAGTGCATGTGCTATACTGGCGCGGCGGCCAGCGGGCCAACTCTAATATATATTTAATATGATCTTGCGGGCCAAATATAATTATATCGCGGGCCAAATTTGGCCCGCGGGCCAGAGTTTGACATGTGTGATGTACATGCTACTTGCTGCAGTCAAACCGGCACATGAAAAGAAAAGCTATAATTGTAAACTAATTGAATTAAATTAAAAGAGGCAATAAATAAAAAAAAAGATAGATATAACTAATCATAGTGATCTGAGTGCCGAACACCTTCTCCCATCTAGTCCCACTGACCCACATTTGACCCATAACTCTCCACACCTTTCCTGTTCATCTCCCTATCCAACCTTTCCTTGAATATTAACATCAATCTCACTTCTACCACCACTGCCAGAAGTTCATTCCATACCCCCACCGCCCTCTGAGAGAAGAAATTCACCCTCATGTTCCCCTTAAACTTAATCCGTGCCCTCTTGTTTGAATCACCCTCATTCTCAGTGGAAAAAGTCTTATCCACATTGACTCTATCCGTCCCCCTTATCATTTTGAATACCTCTGTCAAATCAAATCACCCCTCAACCTTCTGCGCTCCAGGGAATAAAGTCCCAGCCTGTTCAACCGTTCCCTATAACTCAAACCTTGAAACCCCAGCAACATTCTTGTAAACCTCCTCTGCCCTCTCCCTATTCTGTTTATATCCTTCCTGTAATTTGGCAACCAAAACTGCACACAATATTCCAAATGTGGCCTCACCAATGCCTTATACAATTTCAATATAACATCCCAACTCCTGTATTCTATACTCTGATTTATGAAAGCCAGCATACTAAATGCTTTCTTCACCACCCAATCCACATGTGATTCAACTTTCACAAAATTATGTACCGTGACTCCTAAATCTCTTTGTTCCACTGCATTCCTCAATTGTCCACTATTTAATTTGTAAGTCCAATTTTTGATTATTCCTACCAAAATGTAGCACCTCACATTTATCAGTATTAAACTCCATCTGCCATCTTTCAGCCCACTCTTCTAACTGTCCTATATCACCCTATAAGCTTTGATAATCTTCCTCGCTGTCCACAACACTGCCAACCTTTGTATCATCTGCAAATTTGTGTATCATCTGCAAATTTACTAATCTCAGTGAGAACCTTAAATCCCCAGGGCTTGAGGTTATAGACCAAATGCTGGTCCCTTTTAGGATGCTGCTCAAAGTTTATGGGCCCCCTTCCCTGTGAAGAAGTCAGGTTTTGATTTCTTCTGTACTGGTCCCATACCGACTGAATTTACAACAAAACTATTTTAAAAATTTACATAATGGGAGGTGAAAAGAAAACTTATCAGCATTAGCTAATTTTCAGTGCATTGAGATCTCAAAACTATAAGAATGTTCGTGGATTGATCCTTGTTTTAAAAGCATGATACTGCCATTCTTAACCTTTTATCAGCCGTGCCTCTCCCACACCCCCACCCCACTCCCGAGGACGCTGCACAAAATTTATGGGCCCAATTCTCTGTAAAGCAGACAAGTTTGGGTTTCTTCTGTACTTCTCTCCTACCGACTACATTTTAAAAAAATTGTTATGAGAGGTGAAAAGAAAACTAGGTTTTTACTTAAATGAGCAGTGGACTCTGGGCGGTGGGGGGGTGGGGTGTAGCATAGGTTTCTCGTTGAAAATTGCTCTCCGAGAGAACCACTCAGTTGTTTCTGACAACCTGCTCTCTTCTGTCTTGTCATACAATCTTTATCTTCTTTTTAATGCATACCCAAAGGTGGAGTGATGCCATATTCCTCTCCGAGCCCCACTTGCCACTTCAGAAGGTGAGAGAAACTCAAGTCTAGAGACAGAAGCCATGTGTGTGCCAGTGTCTCTTTCACTGTGTTTAACACTGACAACATGCAGTGGATTTTGCTATTAATTATCCTTGGCCAATTTAACGAACCAAATGGCAAAAAGACATTTTAGAGCCTCATGCGTGCCCTCTAATTAATTTCATCTGGTGTTTCTCTTTTGAGGGTGGAGTCCCAGCTCTTAGTATTTTAGGATTTTGCTGAGTGACCTCCAATGGTGACGAAGCATCTTTCAGCCTCATCAACAAAAGCTGCTTTCATGGAGTGTGTAGTTTAACCTTAGATATTGAGTATAGGAGCATGGTGAAGTTGTATAAGACATTGATGAGGCCACATTTGGAGCATTTTGTGCAGTTTTAGTCACCTAACAACAGGAGAGATATTAATAAGATTGAAAGAGTGCAGAGAAGACTTACGAGGATTTTACTGGGACTTGAGGAGCTGAGTGGCAGGGAAAGGTTAAACAGGTTAGGTAGGACTTTATTCCCTGGAATGTAGAAGAATGAGAGGAGATTTGATAGAGGCATTTAAAATTATAAGGGGGGGGATAGACTGAGGTGGGCTTTTTTCTACTGAAGGTGGGTGAAAGATATAAACCAGAGGACATGAGTTAAGGGCGAAAGGGGAAAAGTTTTGGGGAAACATTAGGGGGAGTGTCTTCATACAGAGTGGTGGGAGTGTGGAACAAGCTGCCAAATGAATTGGTGAATGAGGGCTCAATTTTAACATTTAAGAAGAATTTGTACAGGTACATGGATGGGAGAGGTATGGATGGATATGGACTGGATACAGGTCAGTGGGATGAGGTTGAAAAATGGACTAGAAGGGCTGACGAGCCTGTTTCTGTGCTGTAATACTTTGAAATCAGCACAGAGGTAAATGTGCTTTCATTTATTTGGCAAATTAATCTTTTTTTATCAATTCCATACAGCAAGAATCAAAGATATAGCAGTAACGATAATGGTTGAGAATGGCTGTTGTAGATATTCGATGGTCAGCACTGACATGAAGGGCCAAATGGCCTGTTTCTTCCCTGTAAGACTATTGCACTATGAGTTGATAGAGAAAATTAATGGGTGTTCTTTAACGCAAGCTGTTTAATATGAACTGACAAGCTTCAAACACACTGGCACTAAATTCTTTCCTCAGCCAATACCAGAATCAAAAGTGAAAACAATACCTGCGGAGTTTTCCTGTGGGCTGCATATTTGTTGTATTTGCAAGCATAAGATCAATCACTGGATGCTAAATGGAGCTTCCCAAGTGATTCGCCGAAGCCTCTTCATCAATTGGAAATGCTTTCTTCATCTTAAATATTTTATCATACAGACCAAATCAAATTTATGAAGAAAGGGTCATAAAATTGAAGCTGTAATAGACCCACAAAAATAACAGAGGCTCCTTATTTGCTCAGGGTTTCCAGCTTTTTTAAAAAAAAATTCAGAATTGCACCATTTTGCTGCGGATTGCAAATTGCTTCCTGTTTGATCTCCCTTCTGATGGGACAAGGCTTGCGATTCTGGGCCGTGCAGTGCAGCCATTCCAATCCCACTAGTCCCTATTCATTCTATTCTGCCAGAAATGAGAGGTTGCTCCGTCTCTTGCCCTTCACGCTGCTGTACTATCAGGATGAAAGGATTTTGCAGAACAATAAGAAAACACCCCATGTCATTGTTGATCCAGTACATTATGGGCATATTCCCTCGTACTTCCAGGTTCAGGGACAGTTGCTATCCCTCAGACTCAATCACAGTCTAATTTAATGACTTTGCCCACTATTCGTGACTGAATATTTATTTTTTCTTCCGTATTTGCACAATCAATTTGCTTACATTTCATTCTTTGTTTACATTTCTCTCTTTTGTATGAATTTCTTGTTATATGGAGTAGGCCATTCAGCCCATCAAGCCAGCACTGCCATTCATTTAGATCATGGGTGATCTTCCACTATCAGTACTCTGTCCCTGTCTTCTCCTCTGCCCACAAGAACCTTATGTAACTCCCTCTTAAACGTATCCAGAGAACCCACCCTCTACTGCAAAGCATTCACAGACCAACAACTCTCTGGGTAAAAAAATAACATCCTCGTTTCTGTTCTAAATCTCAAGTTTGCACTAGTGATAAGTATAAATTCTGTCTGGCCCACAAGAGAAAGTGTCTCAGGGTTGTATGTGATGCAATGCATGTACTCTGTCAACAAATTTGAACCTTGAACATGGTCCATATCTTATTCTTCCCTTCCCCGACATCACTTTCCTTGACAAACCATTGTGTCAGTGGGTTAAAAGTCAGGAGCTGGGAATCTTGTGATGAGCAACTCACCTCCCATCTCCCCTCACCCTGTCCACTATCTCCAAGGTTCAAATCAGGGGTGTGTTCAAGTTCATGATCATCTGACCATACACGTACAACCCAACAAAACAGTGTTTTTCCAGACCATGGTGCACACACAATGTACAGTATATAATAATCATATATACATAAATATATAATTTTAAATAAATATATATCAATATTTTCAAGATTCAAGATTCCATTTTGTGTCATGTAATAAATACAGTGCAATATTACATGGAATCTGTCATTGTTGGCTGTAAGGCAGATAGATTCGCCATCGGTAGAAATTGGCTGAAGCGCCTCTTACAGTCAGAGAAAGAGAAGCAGAAGAGACACTGAGTGTCTGTGGATTCACTTCCAGGACTTCCACAGCCCCTGCAGCCACAAAGAGTCCAGTCCGAACCATCAGTAGCTCAAGTTCCGAATCCAAACCTCCAACACGATCAGGAACCCTTCAGAGCACTTGCCTGGATGAGGGCTGTTTCAATAACATTTGAGAAACTCAACACTGTACATGACACAGCAGCTTACTTGATAGACCCCATTCAGACCCATTCACTCACTCCACCATCCGCACAGTGTGAACCGTCCTCAGGATGCACTGTAGCAGCTCACCAAGACTTCTGAGCCACTCAACATCTTGACCAACTAGAAAGACGAGGGATGGGGAATTCCTTCACTGTGGCTGGGTCAAAATCCTGAAACTCCCTCTCTAATCACCCACACCTCATGGATGGCAACGATTCAAAAAGGCAGATCCCCACCATCTTCACAAGAGGAATCCAGGATGGCTCATTCATGAGCTGATCGATTTTCCCACTCAGCCCGGCCATCTCCCCATAACCTTTGATGCCCTGACTAATCAAGAACCTATCAATCTCTCCCTTAAATACATCAAATGACCCGGCCTCCACAACCAGCTGTGGCAACTTTTCACAGATTTACCCCCCTCTGGCTGAAGAAATTTCTCCGAATCTCTGTTCTAAGTGGACGCCCTTCAAATCCTGGAGTTGCGCTCTCATGCAGCCTGTGCCAGTCCTTCGACTGCAAGTCTCCAACCACCCGCAGTGTGGGTCCTTCAGCCGTCGAGCCCTTCGCTGACCCACTGCAGAAGTCACTATCCTGTAGGGTCATCTGTCATGCTTTTCCTTCTCAAGAGTGGGTGCTTTCCTTGTTTCTGGTGTTCTGCCCAATCCCACTGCTCCCCTGGAGTCTGCAACCCTTCATGGTCAGCTGCCCAGCACAGGCACCATCACCTTAGGCACTGTTTCCTTGGTTGCAGGAATTAAAATAAAACCACACTGTCGGCTCCTTTTACAGGCTGTTTAAGGCCTGCCTGGGGCTGTCAGCAACAGTACCAGGCAATAGAACCCTGCGGAATACCACCATGCCTCCACACCCCACTCTCCTATTTCCACACCAGCGACAGCCTTGCCATTATAGCAGCTCCAGTAACACCAACATTTTCTGCTGCAACTGTACAGGAAACTGGTTAGGCCGCCCATCGAGTACTTGAGAAAGGATAGGCTGGGTTTGGAGGTAATGCAGAGGAGGTTCACCAGGTTGATTCTAGGGGATTAGATTATGAGGAGAGATTTCGATAGGTCTATACTCATTGGAGTTTCTAAAGATGAATGTGGATTTTATGGAAAGATATACAATTTCGAAAGGAGGAGATAAGGTAGAAGCAAAGAGCTTGTTTCCACTGGGAGGTGAGACAAGAACTAGGGAATAGAGCCTCAAGATTCAGAAGAATAAAATTAAGACAGAGATGTGGGAGGGATTTTGTTTGTCGCAGATAGAAATTAATCTGAGGAATTTACTGCCCAATCAATCAGTAGACAAGGTAGATTTTTGAAGAAATCAAGGGTCATGGGAACAGGTGGGTTAAATGAAGTGGAACCCAGCCAGATCACATGTGATCTTTCTGAATGGTGGAGCAGGTCAAGAGGTAAATGTACAGTGTGAGTTCAGGGATTACCTGCTGCTAGTCCAGTAGTTCTCAACCTTTTTCTTTCCACTCACAGACCACTTTAAGTAATCCCTACGCCATCGTGCTCTGATTAGTAAGGGATTGCTTAAGGTGGTATGTGAATGGGAAGGGAAGGTTGAGAATCAATGCTCTCAACCCAATTGTTACTGGAATATTTTGCTTGAGAAAAATTGTCATTGGTCCATTTCCTTTGGGGTTATGAAACTGTGCACATAACGAATCAATGAGGTACTATTAAAACAGTGGTTTTCAAACCTTTTTCTTCCCACCCACACGTCACCTTAAGTAATCCCTTACTAATCACGGAGCATTGATGGCATAGGGAATACTTAAAGTGGGATGAGAGTGGAAAGAAAAAGGTTGAGAACCATTGGTCTTGTCCTTTGACGTAGGAGAGGTGATGTGTCTAGGTATGTGTGGTCCAACAGTCAAAATGCTTAAAAATTCTTCTCTGGAATGCTTCACACCATCCATCTCTGCATCAACACAGTGAGATAGATTTGTATTTGGTGCATTCTGATTTGGTTGAGATGATGTAGCCAAGAACCTCAGGTTGCAATGCATCATGATGTACACTGGCGGTAAGGTTGATTACATGAACCCCACTGTGCTATTGGATCCTGGATTTCCTCACTTCCAGACCACAATCAGTGAGGGTTGGTACAAACATCTCCTGCACAATCTCCATCAGTACCAGAGCACCACAGGGGTGCCTTCTTAGCTCCCTGTTCTACTCGCAATATACCTATGACTGTGGGCTTGGTATGAGAACAACACCATTTATAAATTCACTGATATTCCACAGTAGTGGATTGTCTAAACAGTGGCGATGAGGCAGCATACTGGAGAGAGATTGAAAACTTAGCTGAATGGTATACTAAATACAACTTCTGGAACTTATTACACACATCTTTCCCGTTCCTCCCCTCTCGGCCTACCGCTGGGATCGCTCCCTTTGTGATTCCCTCGTGCACTCATCCCTCCACACCCATCGCATCTCTGGCACCTTCCCCTGTGCCTGCAGGAGGTGCAACAATTGCGCCCACATCTCCTCCTTCACCATGGTCCGGGGCCCCAAACAGGACTTTCAAGTGAAGCAACATTTCATTTGTACATTCACAGGACTTATTTACTGCAGCCAGTGCTCCCTTTGTGGCCTTCTCTACATGGGAGAGGCTAGTCGCTTCATTCAGCACCTTCTCTCAGCCTGCAACCACAGCGACCTCCCAGTGGCCAACTACTTCAATTTTGGGTCACACCCTCACGCTCACATGTCTGTCCATGGCCTTATGCATGGTCCCACCCAGACCACCTGCAGATTGGAGGAGCAACACCTCATTTTCTGTCTGAGCATCCGTCAACCAAATGGCATGAACATTGAATTCACTCCTTTCCGTTAAACCTGTTCACCTTTTCTTCCAGCTGCCCATTTTCTGTCTTTCCAGTTCTTTCACCTACACAGCTCTGCCTTTCCACTCACCCCCCTCAGTGCTGCTATCCCTTCCCTTCCTTCTCCACCTATCATCTCCTGCCCTGCCACCCCCCACCCTTCACCCTCCCACTCTTTTACTCTGATGCTCACCGGGCATTTTCTCATACTTTGATGAGGGGCTCAGGCCCGAAACGTCAGTTCTATATCTCTGCCTTTGCAACGATAAAGGACACTGTTTGACCTGCTGAGTCTCTCCAGCATTGTGTGTTTTTATGGTGTCCACAGAATTCTGTGTTTTACCCCAACTTCATTTTCACTAAAACCAAGGAGCTGATTGTTGACTTCAGGATGGGAAAAACCAGAGGTGTATGATCCAGTGATCATTGGGTGATCAGAGGTGGAGAGGCTGAGCAAATTTAAGTTCTTGGGAGTCACTATCCTGGAGCTAACATACTAATGGCATTGTGAAGAGAGCACGTCAGTGCCTCTACTTCCTCTGGAGTTTGCAGAGACCCTGGAAAATCTCCACAGAAGTATGGTGGAAAATGTTCTGACTGTCTGCATCACCGTTTGGTATGGGAACACCAATACCCCTGAGTGTGAAGCCCTGCATAAGGTCATGGACACAGCCCAGGACATTACAGGCAAAACCCTCCCCATCTACGGGGAACGCTGCCACCGGAGAGCGGCAGCGATCATCCAGGATTCACACCGCCTGGCACGCGTTCTATTCACACTGCCATCTAGAAGGAAGTGTAGGTGCCACAAGACTCACACCACCAGGTTCAGGAACAGCTGCTACCCCTCCACCATCAGACTCCTCAACGACAAACTCAATCAGAGCCTCACTTAAGGACTCTTTTGCACTTAATTTGTTTGCATTTTTTCTCCTCTCTGCATTGCACAGTCAGCTATTTACATTTGTTTGGACGTGTACAGAATTTTTAGCACTGCCAATAAGTGGTAATTCTACCTAACCTTCCTGGAAAAAGAATCTCAGGGTTGTATGTGATGCCATATACATACTCTGACAATAAATCTGAAATCTGACCAATTACTCCATTGACTGTCAATCAACAAATAAAATAGAAAAAAAATTTGATGAATTGTAGCAGGAAATCAATCTGCTGATAAATCTAGTTGCTCTATTTTGCAGGTTTCAAATTAACCTTCCCAGCGATGGTCTATAGAAGGCTAATTAGCCACCGAAATTACTGAGCACTCCAAATTCAACTGTCTGTACAAACAGTTAATTATTCAGCCAGAGAATCCCTGTCTCCACATCTTTCCATTGCGACCTGGTTAGCAGTACCTGCTGCTGGCTTCTCCTGTCTGTCACCATGGTTACCAAACATTCAATCTCATCCCTACCTCATTCAAATTCTGTCAAGTGCCACAGTCATACTTTGAACATGCTCTTCTGCCCGCATCTAATCTCAAATCTCATGCATTTCGACACTGAGTCGTGACTGGAATATTCCGAGGCGTTTGTTCGGAGAAATCAATTCCTCTGGCTGAAGTGGCCAAGCGTTCTCAGCGTTTGTTCTTCCAAATGGGGCGGGGCGGGGACACCTCTTTTGAATGTTGAAGCATCTCTCGACTCTCATGTTCTGAATCTTTGAAGCAACCTCCGTTCAAGATCGAGCCAATCCATTAGGTCATATACATTAAATGGTAGGTTATTGAGATGTGCAGAGCAACAAAGGGATTTAGGAGTTGTGGTAAATAGTTCCCTCAAGGCTGATACTCAGGTAGATGGTGTGGTGAAGAAGGCATTTGGAACGTTGGCCTTCATAAATCGGAGTACTGAATTCAACAGTAGGGAGGTTATGATGAAATTGTACAAGGCATTGGTGAGGCCAAATTTGGAGTAGTGTGTACAGTTTTGGTCACCAAATTATAGGAAAGATATAAACAAAATAGAGAGAGTGCAGAGAAGGTTCACGAGAATGTTGACAGGATTTCAGGGTCTGAGTTACAGGGAAAGGTTGTGCAGACTGGGGCTTTTTTCTCTGGAGCGTAGAAGATTGAGAGGGGACTTGATAGAGGTGTTTAAGATTTTAAAAAGGACCGACAGAGTAAATGTGGATAGGCTTTTTCAATTAAGAGTGGGGGAGATTCAAACTAGAGGGCATGGTTTAAGATTGAAGGGGGAAAATGATAAGGGGAACATGAGGGGAAATTTCTTTACGCAAGGGTGGTAGGGATGTGGAATGAGCTTCCGACAGACATGGTCGAGGCGGGATCATTGGTTATATTTAAGGAAAGACTAGATAGGTACATGTATAGGAGAGGACTGGAGGGGTATGGACCGGGTGCTGGTCAGTGAGACTAGGAGGGTGGGGATTTGTTACGGCATGGACTAGTAGGGCTGAACTGGCCGGTTCTGTGCTGTAAGTGGTTATATGGTTATATGGTTATACGGTTATTTCCTTTCATTTCCGAGCAACCTCAACGTTGATGATAAGTAAAACCTGCTAGAGGATCTCGGTGGGTTGAGCAGCCTCAATGGGAGAATAAGAACAGTCAACATTTAGAGCCCAAACCCCTTTATTGGGACTGCTTGAAAGTCATAGAGAAGCCAGTATAAAGGGTGGGAAGGGAGGCACAACTTATATTCTGCCTTGGCAGTCCACAGCCCAGTGGTAAGAGAATAGAATTTTCTAATTTCAGGTTTTGAGTCCATAGGCCCTTCAGCCCTCAATGTTGTGCCGACCCATATATTCCTTCGTAAAAAGAAATACTAAGCCAGTGGTTCTCGACCTTTTTCTTTCCACTCACGTCCCACTTTAAGTACTCCCTATGTCATCGGTGCTCTGTGATGAGTAAGGGATTGCTTAAGGAGTGGAAAGAAAAATTTGAAAACCAGTTTTAATTGACTCATTATGTGCCCAGTTTCAGAAGGAAATGGGCCAATAACAATTTTTCTCCCGCAAAATATTTCAGTAACAATTGTGTCTAGAGCAGTGATTCTCAACCTTCCCTTCCCACTCACATCCCACCTTAATCAATTCCTTACTCATCACAGAGCACCGATGGCATAGGGATGACTTAAAGTGGGACGTGAGTGGAAAGAAAAAGGTTGAGAACTACTGATTTAGACATATAGCACGGTAAAATGCCCTTCTGTCACACTGCCAAAATCCACCCAAATAACCTACAATCCTTGTACATTTTGAATGAAAACCAGAAGATTTGGAGAAAACCCACATGGACTTGGGGAGAATGTACAAACACTTTGCAGACAGCGCTGGATTTGCACCCCAGTCCCGGTTGCTGGCGCTGTAACAGTGTTGCGCTGACCACTACGCTAACCGAGTTGCCCATGTTTCACCTCTGTCTGGTTCTCCCTATCCCACCCAGTCCTCTTTATACTGGCTTCCCTATCACATTTGACCAGTTTTGGCTCGAAATGTCAACTATTCTTTTTCTCCCATTGATGCTATTCAACCCATCGAGTTCCTCCAGCAGATTGTGTTTTGTGTTTAGCCTCAAATTCCAGCATCTGCAGGTGTTTCCAGTTTAATCCAAATATTTAAGGGCTATAGCATCCATCCTTGTGGTGAGACAACCCACAGCACTGGACCGTGTGCCCACTAGCCTACTGGAGTACAATGTTAGTAAGTGTGAGGTTATCCACTTTGGCAAGAAAAATAAAAGAGCTGAATATTATTTAAAGGGTGAAAAACTACAGCATGCTGTTGTGCAGAGGGACTTGGGAGGGCTTGTGCGTGAATCGCAAAAGGTTAGGTTGCAGGTGCAGCAGGTTATTAAGAAGGCAAATGGAATGTTGGCCTTCATCGCGAGAGGAATTGAATTCAGGAGTAGGGAGGTCATGTTGCAACTGTATAAGGTACTGATGAGACCGCACCTGGAGTACTGTGTCCAGTTCTAGTCTCCATATTTGAGGAGGGATGTACTAACTTTGGAGACGGTCCAAAGGAGGTTTACTAGGTTGATCCCTGGGATGAAGGGGTTGACTTATGATGAAAGATTAAATCGTCTAGGATTGTATTCGCTTGAATGCAGAAGAATGAGAGGAGATCTTATAGAAACATATCCGATTATGAAGGGTATGGATAGGATAGATGTAGGAAGGTTTTTTGAGCTGGCCGGGGAAACTAAAATGAGAGGACACAGTCTCAAGATTCGGGGGAGTAGATTTAGGACAGAGATGAGGAAAAATAGTTTTTCCCAGAGAGTAGTGAATGTTTGGTATTCTCTAACCAGGGAAGTGGTTGAGGCTGCCTCATTAAACATATTTAAAATTCAGTTAGATAAATTTTTACATGATAGAGGAATTAGGGGATATGGGGAGAAGGCAGGTAGGTGGAACTAGGTCATAAATTAGATCAGCCATGATCGTATTGAATGGTGGAGCAGGCTCGATGGGCCATTTTTGGCCTACTCCTGTTCCTACTTCCTATGTTCCTATGTACTGCAGGGGGCAACCTCTGTATCTGTAGGAAGACCACCTGGGAGGCTGACTCCACCTGGCCGGCTGTCAATCACCGACCTGTATATAGAATCGAGACTACTACGGGTGTGCGACAGAGTTTAAGTGGATTAAAGCCTATAGTACAGTCTTTTCTGTGCTTTGTGCCTGCTTGCTGTACCACAGCCCTATACACCCATGACCTGCTAACCCCATGCATCTTTCGAACATGGGAGGAAACCATGGCACCCAGATGAAACCCACAGACACAGGGAGAACGTGCAAACTTCTTACAGGCAGCGGCAGATTCGAACCAAGGCTGCTAATGCTGTCAAAGGATTGTCCTGCCATGCTAACCGTGTCACCCGAAGGGCAAGAGAAGCAAGAGGGAGTCCCTTCATAAACACCAGGTGTCTGGGAATTCACCTCCAGCCCTCCCGCAGCCTCTGCAGCTGCACTGCCTCCCTGCTCTCAGCTCCGAACCTCTGTTCTTTCAGCATCAAAGCCCTCATCAGGAGCCCACCTTACCTTCAGCACCCTTTCAAATCCCAGTCCCAATATCAGGTCCCCGAGCAAGTCTCCAACAGCCTGGTGAGTTCCCTACAGCTCCTCACTCGTCCGTTTCCATGATCACCCTACCTGTCATTTCATCTCCAAGGCTTTTCCTTCTTGGCCGTGGTGGTGGGGAGGGTGGGGGATGGGTGGGAGGTAGGGGGCGGAGAGGGTGGAATGGTGGGTTGGGGACTTCTCCCACTTTTGGTGGCCGGCACCATCACTTCTTGGAGAGGATAGAGCTGGAAGTATTACCTTGTGTTGTGGTTTATGAGCTAGATACTTTCTCAACAATGGGAGAATATCGGTCCCCACCACCTTCTCAGGCTGTAGGTTTCACATTCCAGTCACCCTCAGAGGGTGAACCTCCTTCCTCAGTCCCTCTCTTACCCCGAACCCATGACAAACCGACTGAGATCCTCCTGAATGGGGCAGGTGAGAGTTGCCTGTGATCAATAAATTAATCCGCAGTTACTTCTCTTGCCTTGTTAATTAAATGTCAAACTTAACGATCCTGACCACACTGTAATTTATACAAACTGCAAATATAATGCTTTTAACAATAATTAGTTAATTAAAGGTCTATTAAAGGCAACATGCAAATGTAGCCTCATTAATTACCATGCAACACTTTTAATGAAGACAGAATTGCTTCTTCAGTATCTGAAATAATTATGAATTTTAATGCAGTATCACATCATCCAATATTTAAGAATTTTAAAAAAAACTTGGGATCTTGGGGATTTGGCATTTGATATCTATCCTCTTGAAGCCAGAATATGGTGATAAACTTCATCTGAACAGGGATGCTGTTAAGATTTTCGAAAACAAGACGATATCACTCAACAGCTTCTGATCATAATCAGGACTAGATTGCTTGGATCCGGTGACTGCATCACCATTGGACAAGATCACACCTAATCGTTAATTTCCAGCACCAAACTCATATCTCTTGATGTTTCTTAAATTAAATTTTAGACAGACCACAGGTAACAGGCCCTTCCGGCCCACGAGCCTGGTGCTGCCCAACTTTTGAAGGGTGGGAGGAAACCAGAGCACCCAGAGGAAACCCACGCAGACATGGGGAGAACGTACAAACTCCTTAAAGACAGCAGCAGATTTGAACCCTGGTCGCTGGCGCTGTAACAGGGGTTGCGCCAACCGCTACGCTAACTGTGCTGCCCAAGATCTTAAAAAAAAATCAATCTGGACCACTTCAGAGAGCTAAAAGTCCCATCTCTAACTTCGCTCACATCAGAGGTTTGGATCTCAGACCTTGGGTTCACCAACGGATCAAACAAGAGGCTGTGTGGTGTAAGGTAAAAACATCATGAGATGGGACCGGAGAAGGAGTCACCCAGTACTAAGGAGTAACAGGATGCAGGTGTGACCTTGTACACTCAAGATAAGTTTGGCACTAACAAGCTGATGAGCAGCAGACTAACAGTGAAGGGTAGCAACAGCTTATTCATTGGACAGTGTAATGGTATGATAATTTACTAAGTGTGTGTCCTGAGGTATAAAAAAACACCACTTGCTGATATCGGGAGAATGCGCCTTCTCCAACTAACACTGTTAGTTGCAAGTGTTACAATCCGGCAAATAAAGAACCTTGATTTCGACTCAGTCTGGTGTCTGACTCACTCATTCTTGAACAAAGCAGACCTAACAGTGGCTGCAGGAGTGTGCTGGAAGTGAATCCACACACACTCTTTGTCTCTAAAGGCACTCTCTTTTGCTGGGCACTTCTGGTTGAAATCTTTAATACTCCCTTTCCAAGTCAAGTCACCTTTGTTTATCATTCATACCATGCTCGCACGGTAAAGACGAGATAGCGTTTCTTCAGGAGCATAGTTACATAAATATAAGTTAAACCCATTAAAATATTAAGACGTATAGAGAAATAGCCCACGGTACACTATCCAATTTTCTGGAAATTCAGGAATCTGATATAATGTTCTGGGACATCAGGAGTCTGATGTCTTGCGGGAAAAGCTGTTTCTCAATCTGCACACAAGGGCCCGAGTGTTGCAGTATCTTCAACCAGGACTAAGCTGGGCATGGGATTAGTATAGAAAGCCCTGCTGGTTGACAGAGATGTGATGGGCCAAATGGCCTTTCTATGCAGCACTTTGACTCTATTTTGTTTTTTAATGATATGAAATGAATTACAATGAAATGGAAAATAAATGGATTGTAGCCAATAGATATCAAAAAATAACAAGGCAGAGTGCCAAGGAATATTGGCAGTGAATTCAACACCCAGGTGGAACTGAATGACACATACTGGACCAGATCAACACAGGTTGATATGATGTATTAGACAGGAAAATCCCCAAACCAACGTCTGACCTCTGGGGAGCGTTCAGACGATGATTAAAAATTCATCTGAGCCCAGCTTTGTGCCCACAATCTTCAACAAGTTGCGAGGAGGTGGTGAATGGCTGCGGAGCCAGCACAAAGCAGGTGATTGTTATCAGGGTTTGGGTGGAGAGGATAGTAGAGCTGGAAGTATTACTATCAAAGACCCTTGTGTTGTGAGCTAGTAGTAAAGGGTTCTTTAAATCAATTGTTCTTCAATTGCCCCTCCAACATAGTAGAACACAGAAACAGACCATTCAGCCCACAAGGAATGCCTCAGACATGATGCCTATGTTAAATTAGAACTCCGCTGCTTGCACATAATCCATATCTTTCCATTCCGTGCATGTTTAAGTGTCTGTCCAGAAGCCTCGGAGCGGTATGGTTAGCAACCTGAATTGAATCCTGTGTTGTCTGTAAGGAGTCTGTACATTCTCCCCATGTCTGCATGCACTTCCTCTGGGCCCTCCAGCTTCCTTCCACCCTTCAAAATGTACCGGGGGCTGTCAGATAATTGGGGTATTTGGACAGCACAGGCTCATGGGCCAGAAGGGCCTGTTACCATGCTGTAAGTCTAAATTTAAAAAAAAAGCCTCAAATGCAACTATTGTTTCTGCTCATGTCAGCCCGTTTCAGGCAGCCACCACTCTCTGTGCACAATTACATCTCATTTAAACTCACCACCACCCCCACCCTTTACCTTATGCCCTCAAATGTTTTTCATTTTTAACCCGTGAATAGATTCTGACGCTCCACTTTGTCGATGTCCCTCATAATGGTGTAAACTTCTATCAGGTTCCAGTTCTCCAGAGAAAACAACTCAAGCCTTTCCAACCCCTCCTTACAGCCCACACACTCCAATCCAAGCCACGAAGCATGAAAGTCCCTAGACACTGTGATCTAAGCAATGTCCAAATGAATCTCTTCTCTGCCCTTTGCAAAGCCCTCGCCTCCTTCCAGCAATGGGGTGACCACCATTGCACACAGTTCTCCAAGTGCCCTTTGCACCAATTGGCTGATTGGATGATTTCAGAGGTCAGTTAAACTTGGCACTTCCTGTTCCTGTGTTCCAATTGAAGATGAGATAACATTTCAGGGAAAGAAATCGAAGCACTGAACTCCATCAGAGTCACCTTGAGACATAATGTTCTCTTGGCCAGAGGAGATACAAAGATTGCAGATGCAGCAATCTGGAACCAAAAAATAAACTGATGGGGAAAATTAGCAGGTCAAACAATGCTTCTTGGGGGGAAAGCAATTTTTGGCACTTCAGGCCGAGACTCTGCATCAGGACTGGGAGTGGAGAGGGATGATAGCGGAGTGAAACAACGGCCAGTTGATGATAGCTGGGCTGGTGAGAGGTGGAGAAAACTGGACAGGCAGATTCAGGTAGGGGAGGGGGAGATAGAGGCAGATGAGGTGATGGGTGTAAGAAGATAAGGAGACACAAAAAAGACAGATGGAACCAATTGGTGGGAGGGGATGGTAGAGGTGGAGACAGATTTTGGAGAGTGATAAGGGAGCATATAGTAGAATCCAATGATATCTCCTTCTCTACTCATCAGAATCCAGAATTATGGCTGGGGCATCAATCGTGGGCATCTTTGAAGGACTGAGATGTACCCTCATGCTCTGGACATTTTCTGTGCACTTCATGTGTAACAGCACACGTCGTAAGGGGCTGGGTGCTAAATTATCATCAAACACCAGCTGAGCCTTGTAAAGTTGGAATCTCATCCTCCAATATTTATCTTGATGACATCTGACAGGTGTGTGAGCGCAGAAGATTAGAATTTGGACAGGGGTCTCAGTTCACCACGATAGATTGAGGAGAGAAAATTAACTGGGCAGGATCTCAGTTGAAAGGATGACACTCTTCCTGGAAAGGTTAGCAAGATGATTGCAAACTTTGCAGCACCTGATTTAATTTTTTTACGTGTTTGAGGATCATTTTAATTAGCACGAGTGGAAGTTTTGACAGAAGTGTGGGCAGAGCGACCTGTCACGGGAGAGTGGATGACAGCCAAGGCCATTAGCGTTGAATGTTAACTTGTGGCACTTATTTGTTCCCTTGGATTTATGAGGTTGTGGGAGAAGGAGCATGGGCTGACAGGGGATAATTGGGCATGGACAGGAGAAACAGGGAGAGAATTCAATGTGGGAGGGAGGTGGCTCTGTGAATGCAGAGCTGGGGAGAGGGAGAGAGAGAGGGAGAGAGGGAGAGAAAGAGAAAGAAAACAAAGTTAGGGGAAGCAAAAGAAGGGTTGAAGGGGCTAATGGAAACCTCGGAAGTCAATAGGTCATTTCAAATTGTCATGTAAAATGGGGGATAACCAGGCAAATTTCCCAGTTAATACCCCAGTTACGTGGCAGTTCGAAAGGGTCCAACCCGGTCAACCCCGTCGGAATCTAACTGGGTCCTTGATCTTGCTCAGAGGTAGTCAGGGAACCCAGTTAAGCTTATCTAGGTCACGTCCACAGGTAACTTGAAAACAAAAATGGCCAACCCACTTATTTCGGTGACGTCAGTGCTTGTGTGAATGTGTCACCATGCAGTCAGCATCTGAACATCTGGCAGTACTTCCGGTGAGTATGTGATGTGACATTGTGGGGGGTGGGATTCCCCCCTTGAGGTTGGAGATTTAATGGGAAGATCGCCCTGCAAATTTAAAAGGTTCTTCCAGCACCTTTGCCCCAGTAATTGCACCCGGGCCCCAGGAGGGCCACCCATGTGCTGCAGTTTAAAAGAGGTTAATGTTAATGGCATCTGTTTGGAGGGTTCCCAGATGGAATACGAGGTGTTGTTCATCCAATTTGCAGGTGGTCTCCATCTGGCAATGCACAAGACCATGGACAGAGATTTCACCATGGGAGTGGGGCAGGGAAGAGATCAGAGAGGTTTACCTCAAACAGCAAAATGGGATCTTTAACACCCAGCTGATGTTGATGGAAATCTAATCTATGATAAGACATCATTTCCTTAGACACAGTAATTATATCGAAGGAAAGGCTTGAAGCATTCATGCTCGGATGAAGATATGAGTGTGCCACCTCTAACCTCGTTTGATAGAAGAGCTTGCTAAGTACCCAATGACATGCGAACCAACCTTCCTTTGAGCTTTGCTTGCCACGTTTAAAATTGCATTATTTGGTCCTGCACCAGACTTCGAGATGGATGACCTAACTACATTCCCATTCACCATATCCACTTTCAAGTTTAGTTCTGCCACCTACTAACAGCCAGGTCTTCAAGCACTTCAGACAAGTTTATGGGTCTGCTCCACACTTCCACAGATCAAAACATTGAGAGGTCAGAATTCCGAAAGTAGCAACCTTGTCCTCGGCCAATAAATACACCCCCCCCCCCGAGACAGGTTAAAATCACCATTTGAGCAACACCCCCCACCAAGCCATTACAGAAATAAAAGGTAATACATGCAACTCAAATCCCATTAAAGTTTTGTCACTCTCTCTAACAATACCAAATAAAGTAGTTTAAGGGATTAGGTTTAAAATTAACTTTAAAAAGTGCAGAGAAAGTTCAAAATACTTTGTTCCAGTATTTCTCAAGACTCTTAACATATCCAAAACATATGAATTAATGAAACATCTCTGTTGCTGCATTTATTACAACGAGGAGGTACATCCACTTAAAAATAAGATAGTTTGAATTTGGACATGCGAGCCCAATGGACTACTTTAAATTGTAGGAGAGAGTGGTGGGGACATAAAGAAGAGGTATTAACCAATTTGAAAATTACATTCCAAGTTTCTTCAGATATTAAAAGCAATAGATTTTGTTCCCAGGCTTCTTTAATTTTATCTGAGGGAGCCTCTCTTATTCCCAACAACATATCATAAATATAAATTAAAAATTACATCAATTAGATTCTTATCAGTCCTCTTAGGAAATGTATGTAATTGAGATTGTTAAAAATCTCTAATCTGTAGATAATGAACAAAATGAGTATTTAGTTGACCATATTTAACTGAAAATTGTTCAAAGGAAGTGAGACTCTCTCAACAAATAAATGTTTAAAACATTTAATGTCCAATCTATACCACTCTTTAAAAGGTGCATCAATCATGGAAGGTATAAAATTACATTTTCGATCAGGCTCATTTATAGAAGTGCTTTTGTTGGCTGAATTGTTCATTCGTGTTTTCACTGGAAATATATTCTTCATTTCTTTTTAAAAAATCTAAACTTTAATCATCCAGTCCAGTATAGAATAGCCCCTTCCGCCCTCAATGTCATTGCCGACCATCTCTACTAGCTGCAGCTGCAGGCTTCAATTCCACATCCCTCTATGCCCAGACTCAGTGCCAAGGAGGGGCATAGCCAGGCATTGCCCCCCCCCGATGAGTTATTGAACCCCCCCCACCTACTGTTCTAGAGTTATAGACACCTGCATTTGTCTGTTACGTTGGAGGGTGGAGAAAATGTGACGACGGCGCACGGAGGAGCTTTATGGCAGGTAGGCATCTGCTCCCCCTCCCCTGATAACTGAGTTTTGTAACATCAGCTTGTTTCCCCCCCACCCCCCCCCCCCACCACCACGGTTACCCTAATGTCCCCAATTAAACTTGTTCTAACACTGACTTTCAATGCCCCACTCATTCAAGTACCTGTCCAGATGCCTCTTAATTATTGTTCCTGCCTCCACCACTTCCTCTCACAGCCCATTCCTGATGCCAACTGTATTTTGTGTGAAACATTCACCCTCAGGAATCCTTCTTACCACCACTTTCTCTCTCTTTAAATTAACACCCTCATTACTAATACCGCCTGCCACCTTGAGTCCCTCCATGTTCTCATTGCTTGCTCAAGATTCCAGCATCTGCAGTCTGGGCATTTCCTTCAGGGCAGTACAGTTGGTGTAGCAGTTAGTGCAACGCCGTCACAGCGCCAGTGATTGGGACTTGGGTTCAAATCCCACGCTGTCTGTAAGGAGCTTGTATGTTCTCCCCGTGTCTGCGTGGGTTTTCCCCATGGGCTCATTTCCTCCCAACGTTCAAAACCTACCGGGGGGGTGCAGGTTAATTGAGCAGCTCGGATTTGTGGGCTGAAATGGCCCGTTACTGTGCTGTATGTCTAACTTTAAAATTCTATCCCTTTCCTATTCAAACACCTGTCCCAAATGCTTGTTGATAATCAGTGACTGGGCCTAAAACTGTCCAAGGTTCAGGTGTATTGTCAGGCATGACATCACGTACAACGCTGAGATTCTTTTTTCCTGCAGCCCAGGAAGAATTTCTACTTATCAGTAGTGTGAAAAACTGTACTCAAGAAAAGATACAAAGGAGAGAAATATAATCAAGAAGGAATTGTAAATAAAACTGCAATGATTCAGGATAAAATGTGCAAAGAGAGAGTAAAACCTGAAAGTCTGCAGACACCGTGGTTGAAGTAAAAACACAATGTTGGAGAAACTCAACAGGTCAGTGTCCTTTATAGAGCAAATATAAACATACATAACCAATGTTTCAGGCTTGAGCCCTTCATCAATGTATATGCAAAATGAGAGTCCTTAAATGAGTTCCTGTTTGAGTCGGTTGTTGAGGAGTCTGATGGTGGAGGGGGAGCAGCTGTTCCTGAACCTGGTGGTACCTAGACCTCTTCACTGATGGCAGCAGCGAGAACAGAGCATGTGCTGGGTGGGGTGGATCCTAAATGATTGGCAAATGGAATTCTGGGATTTTAAAATACAACTTACTCTAGATTATCCACTTACTTACAATCAGAAGATACGTGGACTTGTACAGTTGACTGTGTGTTTTCCGGTGTGTTGGCTGACATTGTCTGTCCCACCAGAGTCCCCTCGGTAGTGTGTGGTGAATTGTATTTGCTGTCAGACAGATTGCACATGATGGCACACAGGAGATGCTGGAATCAAACAATCTGCTGGATCACTAGGAAATTTGCCTGGTTATCCCCCATTTTACATGGCAATTTGAAATGACCTATTGACTTCTGTGGTTTCCATTAGCCCCTTCAACCCTTCTCTTGCTTCCACTAACTTTGTTTTCTTTCTCTTTCTCTCCCTCTCTCCCGCTCTCTCTCTCCCTAGCTCTGCATTCACAGAGCCACCTCTCTCCCACATTGAATTCTCTCCCTGTTTCTCCTGTCTGTGCCCAATTATCCCCGGTCAGCCTATGGTCCTTCTCCCACAACCCCAACAAACAATCTGCTGGATGAACTCAGTGAGTCAAGTAGCACCAGTGGGAGGAAATGGTCGTTGTTTCAGGTGGAACCCTTCATTAAGACAGTCAGAATCTGGGACGGACAGTCAGAATCTAGGATGGACAGTCAGAATCTGGGGTGGACAGTCAGAATCTAGGACGGACAGTCAGAATCTGGGACGGACAGTCAGAATCTGGGACGGACAGTCAGAATCTAGGATGGACAGTCAGAATCTGGGGTGGACAGTCAGAATCTGGGACGGACAGTCAGAATCTGGGACGGACAGTCAGAATCTGGGACGGACAGTCAGAATCTAGGATGGACAGTCAGAATCTGGGGTGGACAGTCAGAATCTAGGATGGACAGTCAGAATCTGGGGTGGACAGTCAGAATCTAGGATGGACAGTCAGAATCTGGGGTGGACAGTCAGAATCTAGGATGGACAGTCAGAATCTGGGGTGGACAGTCAGAATCTAGGATGGTCAGTCAGAATCTGGGGTGGCCAGTCAGAATTTTTTCCCAAAGATAAAAATATTGCACCTTGGAAGACATGCATTGAAGTTGGGAGTTGTGGGAAGTTATCTTACACAAAGCTGCCTCGTTTGGGTTGTCAAGCATAATCGGTGATGGGGATCCAATTATAGATATAATAGAGGCTTCTCGATTGACACAGAAATGTGCAGAGAGGGCTACGGATCTTGTGCAAGCAGTAAAGAGTTAGCATAAATTGGGCATCATGTTCAGTATAGACACCTAGGTGGAAGGGCCATTTCCTGTGCTATGTTTCAAGAATGCAGTTGTTGCCTTGTGATGGATGTAGTGAGGTAAGGTGTGGTGAGAGCTGATACGAGGGTTGGAACACCAGAGATCAGCAATGTGGATCTAGAACATGTACTGAGCATGCAGCTGGAGTCAGTATTGAGGACTGGGACTAAGGGATGTGAGTAGATTTGCAACCAGATCCAAGGGTCCAGAGTGCTTGTTTTACCAAGCTGAAGCTTCAAAGCAGAAACTTGCATTGTATCCATATCCATGGTGGGGTCAAGCACTGTAGGTCATTGCAGCTTTGTGATATACTAGTGGCCGCAATGGTATCAGTGCTTTAGTCTCCTGGGAAGTCCAAGCCTCCATCCCTCATCCACAGTGAGGGCTTGTGGATGACCTCCAGTCAGATTGCATTAACCTCTGGTTTCTCTTACAGCCCCAATACTCATATTTCCCCATGCTTCCTTTTCATTCTTTCTCCCTTTCCTTTCTCTCTATCTCTCTCCTTTTACAAAGCAAATCCCACCCCCAAACTCCAATCCAACCCATTCTCCCTCCAACAAACATCCACTCCTCCATCAATTTCCTCTTTCCTGACCTCCCATCATATTCAATTTATCTGCAGGTCTGTACTCCTCCTCTTGCCTATTCATCCCTTCTGCCCAACCTTTCAATTCAGGAGTCTGCCTGCATTTTACTCCTACCTTGAAGTGCTCAGGCCCAAAATTTTGTTTGTATACAGTATCTTTACCTCCTATGGATGCTGCGAGACCAGCTGAGTTCCTCTCGCATTTTTTGTGTTTTTACTACAATCACAGTGTCTGCAGAGTTTTGTGTTTCCCTCTGTATAGGATACCTTGCAGCCTCTGTCTCGACCTTCCCCCTCCGCTCCCAGCCTGCCCTCCTCTGTCTGCTCAGTGACAAATTTAGTTTGACAATGCTCCTGTGAAATCCTGTGGAACATTTGGCTATATCAAAGATGCTCCAAAGATACAAACTCCTGTTATTCAGTCATCACGTGCACTCTGCAACAAATTTATTATCCTCTAAGCAAACAAAATAAAATTGCCTTTGGTAAGAAAAAAGATTCACCCAAGGCCAATGCAAGCAGCTTCTTTCAGGGGTAGATAATTCAGATTTAAAAAGCTTATTACTTTAATTATTAAAACAAGTAGCAAGAATGACAATGAATATTGAACAAAAATCAGTCTTTTTTATCTTGATAACCAGACCTCAAAGAAAATAATTATTTCAAGATGCAGAGAGAGTTCTTTCCATTGCATGGCACCAGGATGTAATTTCTCTCATTTATTTTACATCAGAGGTGTGTCATTATTTGAAATGTGGAGGAGTCTATGCTGTAAGAATTTATTCTACACACGAACTCAGAACACTGACACCAATTAGGAAATAACTGTGTTAATTTCAAGAACTCGACAAAGAGAAGAAAAACAACCCATTTCACCAGAGGGTAAAAGAGGGTAAAAGCTAGATATAAATTCACAGCAAGTTAAAGAAAAAAAGTCTTTAATACAAAAATCGTATTGTGATCGGCCAAATTTAAGAAAGGTTTTGTGGAGATGAAGAGATTAAAAGCATAGAATCATGAAACGTTTCGGATGAATAATGAATTCATTCAGCCCATTCTGTCCATGATGAAAAGTATCCTGTTTAATTCTACTGCCCAGCACCCAGCCCACAGTCCTGAGGATCACAGCTCTCTAAATCCACATCCGAATACCATCAAAATATGATCAGGGTTTCTGCCTTCACCACACGTTCGGAGAGTGAGCTCCACATCTCCCATGGCATTGGAGCGACAGCTTTATTCTCATTGTTTCAGGGATCAAATTGCATTAAATCTCAACGCTCTTGTCCTCGACAGATGGGGAATGGATCCTTCTGTTCAGGCCCCTCAGAATCTCAATTAAGCTTACTTCATGACCAAGATTATAACTCGAGTCGATCCATCCAATCTTTCCTCATCGCGAATGTTTACCTGACCCAGCAGCCTCCTCATTAATCCTCTCCGGGCCATCTCGATCCCTTCACGAGTTTCTTCTGTGGAGTGACTAGGAAAGCACGCAGTTCTCATGCTATGGACTGTGCATGGGCTATAGTGCTGTGGATACAAGTTTCAGGAAGGGAACACGCTCAGTATGGAGATAGAATTCCAAGACCACATTTTTTGGCTGGAATAGCAATCAATTATAGAGGCAAAAAGAATTATGATGGGCATGGATAGAGTAAATGTAAGCAGGTTTTTTCCGCTGAGGTTGGGTGAGATACAAACCAGACGACATGGGTTAAGAGTGAAAGGGAAGAAGTTTAGGGGGAACATTAGAAGGAATTTCTTCACAGAGAGAGTGGTAGGAGTATGGAATGAGCTGCCAACTGAAGTCTTGAATGCAGGCCCAATATTAACATTTAACAAAAATTTGGAAAGGTGCATGAATGGGAGGGGTATTTAATTTTTAAAATGTAATTTATTGCAATTTTACACTGTAATGCTGTTGAAAAATAATGAATTTTGTGACTCATTTTCATGATGGTAAATTCTAACTCTAGACTTTAGTAATGTAAGCCCTCTAAATAGAGCATTCTCAAAATCCCAGTAGGTCAGACACCACATGAAGAAAGAGGAACAGAGCTAACCTCTCAGGTCGAAAACCCTTCAAGGAAATGAGTTTCTTTCTCTGAAACTGGATGGATTCGTACAGTCATCCAGTAATATCATTGAGATATAATATGTGGATGAGACAGTGGTGCAAATACTCCCACTGCTGCCTCACAGATCCTGGTTCAGTACTGACCTCAGGTAGCGATGGTAGTGTGGAGTTTGCACATTCTCCCTGTGACCGAGAGTGCTTCCTCCCAACCCCCAAAGGCATGCAGCTTTGTAAGTTAACTGGCCACTATAAATTGCCCCAAGGAAGTGGAAGAATCTGGGGCATATTTTAAGTTTAGGGAGAACATTAGGGGGAATTACTTCACACACAGAGTGTGGAATAAGTTGCTAGCTGAATGGTGAACGTGGGCTCAATTTTAATGTTTAATAATTTGGACAGGTGCATGGATGGGAGAGGTATTGAGGGCTGCACCAACTATAAGGGCCGAAGGTCTTGTTTCTGGGTTGTAATGGTCTATGGTTCTATGGAACTAGTGAGATGAAGGCCTTGGTGTAGATTTCTTTAAATTCCTCAGTGGCTATGTTTCAGGGAGATAAAATACAAGGTTCAATTAATGTGATGTAATAATGGAAAAAAAAATTATATGTCAACTTTTGCATGCCGACTGCAATAATAAGTGAAGGAGAATTGTGGTACAAGCATGTGTATATGACTATGTATATATGACTGTCAATGGATAGCTGGCCCGTCGCCCACTGGTGACTCACTCCCTGGTAACTCCTCCCCTCGTGACCCTGGAATAAAGGTTGACCTCCTTCTCACTGTCCTCAGTCGAGCACATGGAATCGGGCCAGCTTCAAGTCTAAAGTATAATAAAGCCCATCGTTCCTCATTCTACTGCTTTGGAGTCATTGATAGAGCCCATCAAGGATTTTTTTTAAAAACTTGAATTCTGAGCTACGTTTGTCTGTTGCTTGAAAAAAGTCTGCAGAGAATTCTATGGAAAGGCTCTCCAAGTAAATGCCTCTTTAATCCTCTCATGAAATGGTTGGAAATTGCAGTGATTTTTTAAACTGACGAGTATTTGTCGTCCTTTTCTCCAATTAATGACTAGATTTGGGACTTAACCTCTTGTGAAAGCTAGAAATGTTTGAAAAGTTGCTGATTACCTTCCTCCCCTATATCTGCCAAGCCGAGCACAGTTTTTATTGCTGTGCTTTGATTTTTAGCTTTCACTGGAAAATTAGGATAATTCAAAAGAAATAGGGGATGTCTTCTGTGTAACCATGAGTAGTTTTACACAAAGCAGATTCTAAGAATTAAAATAAAATTATTAACACTGTATAAGGCAATTCTGACCATGGAAATCACTGCCGCCCAATTACACCCAATTAACCTACCAAACCCTTACGTGTTTGGAACGTGGGAGGACACCAGAGAACAAGGAGAAACCCATGCAGAACATACAAACTCCTTATAGACAGCAGCTAATTCAAACATAGATCATAGAAAGTAGAACATAGACCTCAAAGTTGGTTATCTTGGAATTGCTGCCTGTGGCAGTTGCCTGAGAGGGTAGAAGTAGGAAGTTGAGGTAGACGAATGCGTGGCTGAAGAGTTGGTGCAGGGGTTCAGATTCATTGGTCATTGGGATCTCCCCACCCAATTGCATTCAGTTAACCTCCCAACCCCATACGAGAGGAAACCGGAGAGCAGCAAGTCATGGGGCGGGATGTCAGCTGTTCAAGATTCCTACAGCATTTCTCAACTGAACATAATCCATTTCTCTGCATTATTGA
Source organism: Narcine bancroftii (assembly GCF_036971445.1). Lineage (NCBI taxonomy): Eukaryota > Metazoa > Chordata > Chondrichthyes > Torpediniformes > Narcinidae > Narcine > Narcine bancroftii. The sequence continues at coordinate 118,382,689 of NC_091477.1, read as the reverse complement.
CTGAGAAAGAACAAAATAAAAAGCCTATTCTTTGAGTTCATTCTGCAGGGAAATGAGTAATGACTCAAAGCACTCAAAGATTGATATATTTCAATATCTAACTGTATATAGTTCTGGCATTTCCTGATGCACAGCCCCATTCCCATGCCACTCAATCTTCCATTCTGTAATTGGAATGCATGCATGTGAAGCTGGCAGGAACAGCAAAAAAAGCAGTGGGATTCTAACATGCTGTTTAAAACCAGTAATCTGCTAATTCCCTTCCCCTCTTTACAATCCCATTTCCCCCCTCACTTCCTCCAAATGCATTGACATCTCCCCGCTTTGCCCCAACCTGCCTTCAGCTGAATTATCAATTTAGCCAATACCCATGGACACAGGAGCAGGCATAGACCACTTGTTCTTTCACGCTGGCCATAGTAGAGTTTAGACCCTTCTGCCATTTTAGTCTGTGCTGAACTAATATTCTGCCCACTCCCATTGACCTACACCCGAACAATAGCCCTCCACACCTCTCCCACCCAAGCACCTGACCAAATTATTATTATGTCAAAATTGGCACGTTCCATATCTCATCACTCTCTGTGTAGTTCTCGATAATGTTTGCTGCCTAATGAATGTGATCATGGTGGCTTCCTCTCTTCTTCTATCCCAGTTTCCATCATGCTTGAGTCCCCTCTTTCAGAAACATCCACCTTCAATACTTCCAAAGATATGACTTCTACCAGACCCATTCACCACACCAAGGCTCCTTGTGTGGCTTCCTCGACATAGGGAGGCTGAATGCAGATTGGGGGATCATTTCGCTGAGGACCTTTGCTCAGTCTGCTGTAATGCCCAACATCTCCCAGTGGCCATCCTCATTGATCCCACTTCCCATTCCCATTCCATAGCCTACAACTGCAAAGTTGGGCCCACTCTCCAGTCAGTCCATCACCCATCTTCCCACCCCCTTCCCTTCCTTCCTCCTATCAGAGTGCAACCTCCTCAGCCCTCTGCTTCTTCCTCCAATCACTAATTGGTTCTTGCTTTATTTTCCATTTCATCTTCCTCCCAACTTCATTCACCTATCACCAGCCAATCGATGCTTCTCCCACCCAACCTTTTGTTCCGGCCTCTGCCCACTTCTTGCTATTCCCGATGAAGGGTTTCATCCCAAAACATCAACTCTGCTTCACTCTCCATGGATGGTGCCTGACCTGTTGAGTTCTTCCAGCATTTTGTACCTTTTCCAGCATCTGTGGTCTCTCTTGTTCACCTTAGGGATTCAAGACTATTGTCATGTAATCAAACAGAAAATGTGATATTACACAAAATTTCCTTTGGTCAACCAAAAGGTAAATAAAGATTAGCAAAAATTGCTCCGTTCCCCTTACAGCCAGAGAAAGAGAAGCAAAAGTGAGCTCCCCTCCAGGGTCACTGAATGTCCACAGTTCCACCTACAGCCTCCGCAGCCAGACAGACTTCAGTACAAACCATCAGCAACCCAAGCTCCAGATGCTCACCTCTGACATGATCAGGAAGCCACCAGTGCCCTCTCGCTTGATATCTGGAATCCCCTTCAGCCAGTCTCAAGTCAGTCTCCAGTCATCTGCAGCCTGGTGTGAATCCCTTGACTGCAGTCACCAGCAGCCTGCACCCTGCGTGTGTTCCTCACCTTGAGTTACCGTCAGCCTGCGGCCTGTGTGTTCTTCAGCCTCAAGAGCCCCTCACTCGTCCACTGCCAACACCATTGGTTATCTCCTCTTCTTCAAATGGGGGGAAGGGGGTGGGGGGGCTGCTCTCCCAATTTTTCCTGGTGTCCTGCACCAATCCTCCACTTCCCTGGAGTCTCCAATCCCTCACGGCCACCGCCGATCGTAGGCGTCGCCATCTTGGGCCCAGATGCCGTGGTGGCAGGAATTTAAAATAAACCGCCAGCTCCTTTAACAGGCCATTTAGAGCCTGTTCAGAGAAGTCGGACTGGGTGGTTGGACTCCATGGGCGAACGCAGAGACTTCGCTTCCCACTCTCCTGGGTCCACACCACTGACAGCACTGCCATTACAACAACTCCAGCATTGCCACTATGTTTTTTTAAAATAATATACAGGGATAGAGAGTTCCAGAGATTCATCCTGCTCTCAAAGATTCAGAGAAGTGCCTGCACTCCCAGTTTCAAGTGATTACCCCTTTATTCTCCAGTGATAAACCTTCTTTCAAGAACCTGCCCCTGGTGAAAACACTTCAAGATCTTCCTTATACATCTAAATAAGATTATCCTTTATTTTTCTAAACTCCAAAGGAAACAGACCCAATCTGCTTAAGTTGCAAAACCTTGAAAGTTGTAGAACCCTGAAATAAACCAGAAATTCTGGTAATGTGCATGAGGTTTGAGATCGCCTGTGGAGTTAATGTTTTTTGCATCAGTAACAACATAATGATGGAGAATCTCAGCAGGTCAAGTAGAGTTCTTTATAGAGCAAAGGTAAAAATACATAACCGACATTTCAGGGTTTAGGCTTTATCAAGGTGGGAAAAATGTCAGCAGGCATCTGACAAAAACAGTGGGGGAGGTGGGGAAGGCAGGGTCACACAGGCAGGAAGTAATAGGTGGAGAAAGGGAAGAGGGATGGCTGGGTAAATAAAGAGGGAAGTGGGGAGGAGAACTGGAAGGAGGAAGGGAAGGAGAGCAGGTTAGGAGGAGAACTGGAAGGGGAAAGGGAAAGGGGGGGGGGGGAAGAGAGCAGGTTAGCTGAAACCGGAAAATTCGATGTTAATGCTATCTGGCAGGAGAGTGCCCAGATGGAAAATCAGGTGTTGTTCCTGCAATTTGCAGGTGGTCTTGATGGGATAGTACATAAGGCCATTGACAGACATGAGTGAGGGAGTGTAAAGTAGAACTGAAATGGTTGGTGTAGTGGGTTTGGAACAGAATTACACACACCCATACAAATCATTCAGAAGTGAGGTAATCTTTCGGAGTCAGGATGTCTGCAAGCCAGAGTTATGAAGGTTGCATGGTTTCCAAGAAATCGGACCTGGCAACTATTAAAGATTCCAGTAATGGCCGCATGGTTTCCAAGAATTGACACTGATTTCATTGATGATGTAATGTCACATGATTTTGAGAACTAATTTGCGGGATTTCAGAAGTCAAGACCCTGTGGAACACACAGGAGTTGGACCCTTGTGAAAGACAGGGTTGAATTGCAGTAACCGGAATAGGTCCTCTTATGTGTTACTCCTAATAAAAGGGGGAATCCAAAAATAAGTGGATTTCAAAAGGGAGACCATGTTCCAACTGCTTTTCTTTTGAAAATAAGGTACGCAGCCTCATCGTGGAAGGAAATGCTGTAACTCTTAAGATAAGAGGGAGTTGAAGATCACCAGTGTGAGAGATTAAGTAGAAATCTCTTTCTGGAAAACAGTTCAACAAGATGAGTGAGTTTGGGAAAATCTAAGAACTTGAATGTTAAAAAACAATGGTTATTGCTTTTAAGCAACAATTTAAAGAAATCAGGTGCTTCACTCTTGCTTTACAATGACTTCTGAACCACGATTTAAAAAGAATCCTCAAAGTTTAACAACATCTTTGAAACTGGACTTTAAAGTTGACTTTTTCAGAATCAATCTTAAGCTTTAATGATTTTGGACTTTAACATACACACACATATTTACATTTGCACATCGTGGGACTTTAAGATAGAGTTAAGTTTAGAGATAACTAAGAAATGTTATGTTATTAATGGCTTAATAAAACCTATTATTTTGAATTTACCATTGTCTGGTGAATTTTCTATTGCTGCTCCTTTGTTAATACTAATAAGATTTTATTCATTTTTAACAAGAGGACTGTGCTCTGGACCACCCTTGTCTGCGGGTTTGACGATGAAGGTGGGATTGTTACAGAGAGACTGAAGGGCAGAGTGTTTGGAGGAAGTAAGATTAGAATACGACAGAGGAGCGGGGAAGTTGAGACGGTTAATACCTCAACAGTAGTTGGACTTATTCTTGCAGGAAACTTGCTCTGAAACTGGTGGTATTTAAAATTATGAGGGGTATAGACAAGAGTAAATGCAAAAGTAGGCTTTATTCCATTGAGGTTTGGTGAGATACAAACCAGGGGATATGGGTTAAGGGTGAAAGTGGAAGAGTTTAGGGGGAACATGAGGGGCAACTTCTTCACACTGAGAGTGGTGGGGGTGTAGAACAAGCTGCCAGCTGAAGTGGTGAACACAGGCTCAATTTCAACTTTGTGGAAAAATTTGGATGGGAGGAGTATGGAGGGATATGGACTGGGTGCAGGTCAGTGGGACAAGACAGAATAATAGTTTGGCACAGACTAGAAGGGCAGAAGGGCCTGTTATCTGTGCTGGTAATGTTCTAAGGAAGCAAGCAAAACCTAACTGTGTTGCAGGAAAGGGGGCTCATAATCTTTGAACAGATTTCTACAGATTTCTACACGCCCTACGGCCCACAATTGTGTTGAACTACTCTTAATACATAACCCTACATTTTTCTCAGTTCAACGTATCTAACAGTCTCTTAAGAGATCCTATTGTACCGGCCTTCACCACCATTGACAGGAGCACATCACATGCACACCACCCTCCCACCATGCTTGCTCGCAAACACCTCAAAACTATGCCCCCTCGTGTTGACCTTGATCTTGTCTTCACCTAATCGTTTCTTGACTGGCAAGGTGGTGCCAAAAATCGAGCAACGAGGCCTTGAGCAACTGCAGGCCCTTGAGCGAGGTAGAACAAGCCTAGCCTACACATTGCCACTGGAAACCTTTGACTGACAGCAAAGCTCATCTGCCAGCTTTGTCAGGGTGACGTCTCTGACATTGAAGCAGATTAAAAAAAAACTATTAAATATTAACCAAAATTGATAAATGATTCATTCTGAGAAAATAATGTATTGAAAGCACTTAAACTCACTTCTGAATAATGAAATAAGTTGAAGGAAAAATAATTACAAGTCAATGTACGGAGTGTAAGAGACTCTTGTGATCGTCGTGAAAATGCAAAAATGCTGGAGGAACTCAGTGGGTTCCACAGCTTCTCATTTTTCTTGCAGAATTCAAGCAAATGTATTCAGATTTTTTTTGTCAAATTACTTACATGACATCACATATAACCCCAAGATTCTTTTTCCTGTGGGCCAGGTAGAATTACCACTTACTGGCAGTGCAAAACAACTGTACTCAATGCACGCATGTAAAAAGGTAATGTAAACAAACCTGCAATACAGACAGAAAAAAAAAATCAATAAAGTGCAAAAGTAAAAGTCCTTAAATGAGTTTCTGATTGAGTTTCTTGTTCTCCTACACCAGATCTAACCCAAGGTAGGATCCTAGAATTGAAAACCCAGCCTACTCATTTTTTGGTGGGGGGGGGGGAATATCTCGGTGAAATCCAGGAGTTATGAGTGTCACTCAACAGAATCCAGGCCAATTGCCTTGACGACCCGCAACCCTGAGATGATCATTCCTCGGCTTGGAATGTTTCTCCTTCGGTTTCCACCTTAATAAGTATATATAAGTGCAACCCTATTACAGTGCCAGCGACCTGGGTTAGAATCTGGCACTTCCCGTGCCCTATGTGGGTTTCCTCTTACCCTCCATAAATATACAGGATTTGTACATTAATTGGAGTACTTAGGAGGCACAGGGCTTGTGGGCCAGAAGGGCCTTCAACTGTGCCATAGCTCTAAATTAAAATAAATTAAATATTTTAAATTCAAGTTTATTATCATCTTAGTGTACATATACAGCAAATATAACAGCGTTTTTCCAGACCACAGTCCACACACAGACAACGCTCTTGGTGAATGTTATCAGTAGAGGAAAGGGAGACCCCAGTGATCTTTTTGGCCGTTTTGACGATCCTCCGGAGACTGGCTCATGGGACCCAGGTATCAGAATGGGGATTTGAAAGGATGCTGGAGGCTTCCTGATCGTGCCAGAGGCTTGGATCTGGAGCTCGGGCTGCCGATGGTTTGAATTGGAGTCTGTGCGGCTGCAAACACTCCAGGAGCGCTGGTGGTGAATCCACAGGCATTCAGTGACTTTGAAGGGACTCTCATTCTCTTATTGTTTGGGGCGTCATGCTGACTCTTTGTTTGCCTTACGGCAGGTAAAAGTTGAAGTATATAATTTTAGGTGACAATAAAAGGAAACTTTGAAATAAAAAGGGACCAATGTAAGGGGTGCTTGCTGACCAACATGGTCAGGTTGGGTTAAAGGGCCTGGTCTGGTTCTCCCTACCACTCTGTAAATGGTGAGCTAGCTTTTTCAATGTTTATTTTCTATTGGAGCCCTGGCCACGACTAGAATGATTACATTCAGGAGCATGTAGTGAGGGTTTAAAATCACCATCTCTGGGCTAACCATCCCGACTTCTCAGCCACATCCGTGAGATTGATGTGTCATCTCTGAGTAAGAAGGCTGTGGATTTGTGCTTTACTGCAGGCATTCCAGCGCAGCTTCCAAGTCAATTATCCGGTACAACTTTGGAGGAGTGCAAAACAGTTGAAGGCATCTCAGTTTGGACACAAGAAATGAGAGGAGACCCATCAAGCCTGTTACATCATTTAATAAGATCATAGCTGATCTCAAGTTCAAGTTTCTTGTCATCTGATTGCAAAAGTACAACCTGACGAATCAGCGTTCTCTGGTCCTCGGTGCAAAATACACAGACATAACAATACATACGCAGGACAAGTATACATAAACCAAATAAATACTGTTGGGTAAAGGTAAGAGTCTCAGATGCTCAGTGTGAGCAGTTCCTTTGGTCGTTCAGCATTCTCACTGCCCGCAGGAATAAACTGTTCCTCAGCCTGGTGGTGCTGGCTGTGATAATCCTGTATCTCCTTTCCAATTAGAGTAGTTGAAAGGCACAGTGTAGGGGTCCTCCATGATTTTGTCGTTTGGAGTGATCCTGCCTGCCACTCTTATGGTCCTATGGACTGATCTCTGACCCATTTCTCTGCAGCAACCATACCATACCGTGATGCAGCCGGCCAGAACACTCTCAATAGAGCTCCTGGAGAAGGGTGACATAATGGTGGCCGATAGCCTTGCCTACTTCAGTTTTTGTGGGAAGTGTAGTCGCTGTTGTGCTTTCCCGACAAGTGAGAAGATGTGTGACCATGATAGGTCACTAGTTAAGTGAACGCCAAGGAACTTGGTGCTCTCCACTCCTGAATCATTGATGTGTAGTAGATACCTAACCTCCTGTTCCCCATGATCCTGAACTCATCCACCACACAAAAATCTGTTCTTAAACACAGTTAACAAAATAACTTCTCTTGCCTCCCTGAGCAGTGAATTGCACAGATTCATTACGTTCTGGGAGAAGCAGTTCCTCCTTATCTCTGCCTTCAGCCTAGTATACTGGATTTTGAGGATTTTCCCTCCACCGTTCTAAACTCACTTGCCGGTGGAAACAACCTCCCTGCTTCTGTCTTATTGATTGGTCTAGTTGGGTTTTTTTGGGGGTACAAGATGGAGTTTGTCTGTGTTAACCTTACGGTGAAGTGGGCTTTCTGCGCGTCTCAGAGTAGATTTCAGATTTATTGTCAGAGTAAATACATGACATCATGTACAACCCTGAGATTCTTTTTCTGTGGGCCAGGCAGGATTTCCACTTATTGGTAGCGCAAATAAAAACTGTATACAATGTACACATGTAAACAAAGAAAGAACTGTAAACAGATAACAAATGTAAACAAACTGACTGCAATACAGAGAGAATAAAGAAAATCAATAAAGTGCATGTAGAAGTCCTTAAATGAGCCCCTGTTTGAGTTTGCTGTTGAGGAGTCTGATGGTGGAGGGGGAGCAGCTGTTCCTGAACCTGGTGGTGTGACTTGTGGCACCTACACCTCTTTCCTGATGGTAGCAGTGAGAACAGAGCGTGTACTGGGTGGTGTGGATCCTTGATGATTGCTGCTGCTCTCTGATGGCAGCATTTCCTTTAGATGCCGTCGATAGTGGGGAGGGTTTTGCCTGTAGTGTCCTGGGCTGTGTCCATTACCTTTTATAGGGTTTTACACTCAGGGATATTGGTGTCCCCATACTAGACTGTGATGCAGCCAGACAGTACACTTTCCACCACACATCTGTAGAAATTTGCCAGGGTTTCTAGAGTCATACCAAACCTGTGAAAACTCCTGAGGGAGTAGAGGTGCTGACGTGCTTTCTTCACGACGCCATTAGAGTGTTGGGTCCAGAAAATATGGAAGAATTTAAAGTGGAAGGTTATGTGGGAGGCAGGATGTGGGCACCACATTTTGGGCCAAAAACCTGTACTGCTGTTCTACATTCTAAAGATCCTCTGAGATCGTGACTCCAAAGAACTTAAATTTGCTCACCCTCTCCCCCTCTGATCCCCCAAGAAAACACTGGACTATATACCTCCGGCTTTCCCTTCCTGAAGTCAACAACCTGCTGAGGCTCATTATCTCAGAAAGCAGAATAAAAGCACAATCAACATGTTTGCACATTTTAAATTAACGTGCATGTTTGGCATTTCAATGTTACAGGGCTTCACAGCTCTGAGCCAAACAAAAGGAAACTTGCATCATTGTTACCTGAAAGGGTCAGCTCATGTCAATGGAGGCTAGATCATTGATTCTGTCATAAGTAGGATACCTTTTAAGATTCTTTACCAGTGGGCCCCTCCTGGTGACAGATCTCACTGAAACCCCTCACCAGCCCTGATCATCCTTTATTCAGCTTGCTCTGAAGCATTTGCTGATAGAACAAGCTGAGGGAAGAGTAACCTCATCCTGCTGACCCATTCATCCTGCTGCCTGCCAATCACAGTGGCATGCCTGGTAGAGCCTCACGACTCGTGACCCACTATTTGTGAGGAGTTTGCACGTCCTCTCAGTGTCAACATGGGGTTCACCCTCCCCCCCCCCCACCAGCCCCTCTAGTTTCCTCCCACTTCCCGAATGAAAGTGCTCGGCAGGTCATGCAGCTTCAGTGGGGAGTAACAGGCAGTGACATTGCAACCCTGAAACTTTCTTCAGGTGCACGGAACATCAGGCAGATGTTCAAATGAGAAGGTGCGATGGTGGGGTAGGGGGTGGGGGAGAGCGGAGGTTAGCAGCTGATAGGTGGAGACAGGTGGGGGGAAGAGAAAGAGGCAGAGGTGATGGGAGGGGGCAGAGGGCTGAGAAAGATGCTCTCTGATAGAAAGGGAAGAGGTGGGAAGCTGGTGGAAGGGACGCAGACGAATAAGGAAAATGAGAGACCAGGGAAATAGGAGATGGATATTGATTCCTTCTGGTTGGAGGCTGCCAACATGGAAAATGAGGCCTCAACCTTGCATTTTACGAGGGCTATGGACAGACACTGCTGTAAAACTGAAGTGGTTTGGCCACTTCAGGTGGCCATTGCAACGAGCAGAGTGAAAGTATTTAACGAAGCATTTCCCCAGTCTGCATCCAGTAGGTTAATTAGCCATTTTAATTTGTACCTAATGTGTAGGAGTGGATGGGAATGTGGGAAGAACAAAAAGTTTATTTTAGGATTAATATACATGAGTCCTTGATGGCTGGAACAGACTTGGTTAGCCGAAAGGTCTGTTACTAAGCTGCACAGATCGATGACAAATACACCCCCCCCACAACATATGCTTGTCACCATCCCCTCCTGAATCCCGGTGCTCTTGTGGAAGTGGAGGCTCTGTTTGTATTTCATCCAATTCCATTCCATTAGAGTGTTGGGTCCAGGAAATATGGAAGAATTTAAAGTGGAAAGTTATGAGGGAGACAGGATCTTAGGGTGGGCACAACATGTTGGGCCAAAAGACCTGTACTGTGCTGTACTGTTCTAAAGGTGGTAAAAAATGAATGTACTACTGGGGCGCTGCTACAAAACACCAAGCTTCATGACTTGTTCATGGCAAATCCTGTGCCTTGAATGTGGAAGAATGCAGCTGCAAGTCCACCATGAAGAATTAGAATTTGCCATGAACAAGTCATGAAACTCGGTGTTTTGCAGCAGCGCCCCCGTAGTACATTCATTTTATACCATCTTATTATATCGCTAAGAAAAATGTACATAGAGTACAAGGATCGGTTTGTACCTCAGAGATTTAAAGTTCATAGTTCAGATTTATCGTCAGAGTGCCATATAAATTCAAATACAATCCAAAGATTCTTTTCTCTGTGGGCCAGGCAGAATCTCTACTTATCGGTACTTCAAATTCAAGAAAGGATGCAAATACAAAAGAGAGAAATGCAAACAAAGAAAACTGCAAACACACTGACTGTGCAATGCAAAAAAATAAATATTCAATAAAATATAAAGTGCCAAACAAAGCATCCTTAAATGAGTCTCTCGCCCCTTTTCCCCTGGAATCTTGTCCCAGGAAATACTGGTTAAAGGTTTAGTGGAAAAAGAAAACAATCAGCACTCAAGCGTCAAATCAGCCTGGGGATTGACGGCCTCTACCCCTATTCATATCCCCAGCGTCAGCTGATGCCAGCGTGCTGATTAAACCAATGGACAACTTCCATCCATTCCATTCGAAGATTTATGGAGGGGTATGTCCACGTCTGCTGCAGGCTCGTTGGTGACTGACAAGTCCGATGCGGGACAGGCAGACACGGTTGCAGCGGTTGCAAGGGATGACCGCCCACTGGCGGTGGTCAATGTGGCAGGCACCAAGAGATTTCTTTAGGCAGTCTTCTTTGGTGCACCTCTGACACGATGGCCAGTGGAGAGCTTGCCATATAACACGATCTTGGGAAGGCGATGATCCTCCATTCTGGAGACGTGACCTACCCAGCGCAGTTGGATCTTCAACAGTGTGGATTCGATGCTGTTGGCCTTTGCCATCTCGAGTACTTCGATGTTAGGGATGAAGTTGCTCCAATGAATGTTGAGGATGGAGCGGAGACAACGCTGGTGGAAGCGTTCTAGGAGCCGTAGGTGGTGCCGGTAGAGGACCCATGATTCGGAGCCGAACAGGAGTGTGGGTATGACAACGGCTCTGTATACGCTAATCTTTGTGAGGTTTTTCAGTTGGTTGTTTTTCCAGACTCTTTTGTGTAATCTTCCAAAGGCACTATTTGCCTTGGCGAGTCTGTTGTCTATCTCGTTGTCGATCCTTGCATCCGATGAAATGGTGCAGCCGAGATAGGTAAACTGGTTGACTGTTTTGAGTTTTGTGTGCCAAAAACCACATCTATATAATACTTCATCATATAACATTACAATGTAACAAAAATGATATAATTTTTTCTTTTTATTCCACCTCCCTCACCAAAAGAAAAAGAGAGAAAAAGAAAAAAATTACCTGAATTTATTTATCATTCACTATTCATACATTCCTAACATATTAGTCTATCCTGTACATATTAATTGGGAGGAGTGGATGTTATGGATGATGTGGATGGCCTCCTACTGATGAAATCCATATATGGTTTCCAAATCATATAAAAATTCTCAGGTTGATTCCTTAAATTATAAATAATCTTTTCCAATGGTATACAATTTTTAATTTCTATATGCCATCTATCGAACCTTATAAAATTATCTGACTTCCATGTTATTGCCATACATTTCTGTTCCAACTCTAATGCTACACTGAAAAATTTTTGTGGATATTTGTCTAAATTCAATTTAGTATCAGTGTCTTATAAATCACCAAGGAAAAATATTCTGGGGTCTTTTGGTATCTGTATCTTCATAATTTGTCCCAATCATATATTCAAATCTTCCCAAAATTTTTCCACTTTTTCACAAAACCAAACTTCATGTAATAAGGTTCCTGTTTCTTTGTTACATCTGAAGCATTTGTCAGAACAATTTGAATAAAGTCCATGTAATTTATACAGAATGTAGTATAATTGGTGTAAAAAATTATATGTACCATTTGATATCTAACATTAATTGTATCGGTTACACTCTCCTGGCACAATCTTGACCAGGCCTCATCATGAATTTGTATATTTAAATCTTTTTCACAATTTTTTTGATATACATTTCCTTTATCTGCATTGTGTCTTGTAATTGAATATACATATTAGTAATAAATGTCTCAATAAATGTGTAGATTATTTAATATTCAAATAGGCTCTGTTCCGGAAGTCTAAAATTTGCACCTAATTTCTTTTTTAAACAGGATTTAAGATGAAAGTTTTATTTGGTATATTGTATTTCTCTCTCATTCATTCAAAAGTCTAGAAAAAAGAACCAAAGAAACAATCTTTTATCCTCTTTATTCCATTATTATGCTGGATATCAAGAAAGGATTATTTAAAGTAAAATGAATGTGGATTCTGCTTTAACAACTTCGCTGTTTGATAGTTCTTAATTCCTCTTTCTATATGAATTCCATTCCATAGCTCGAATAAATCTTTTAAAATTGGTACTCCTTTCAGAAGTTCCTCATTCCATTTATACAAAAATATTCTGGATTAGTTTCTCATATGTTATTCATTTCAATATGTGCCCATGCTGTCTTCTCCCTAGTTTGATAACAGGAGGATAGAAATCTTAATTGAGCTGCTTTATAATAATTTTTAAAATTTTTCAACTATTATCCTCCCTGATCAAATTTCTGTTAGTTTTATCACGCCAAATAAATTTTCTTACACTTTTATTTAATTCTTGAAAAAACTTTATTGGTGTAGGAATGGGTAATGACTGAAATAAATATTTCAACCTTGGAAAAATATTTATCTTTATACAATTTACCCTTCCTATTAAATTTATAGGTAAATCTTTTCATCTCTTCAAATCTTCATTAATTTTTTTTGTAATGGTTGGTAATTCAATTTAAATAAATTATTTAAATTTCTATCAATATTAATTCCTAAATATTTACTTGCTTCCTTCTGCCTCTTAAACTTCATCACCTGCTTACTTAATGTATAGTTACCATCATTCATAGGCATCATCTCACTCTTTCCTACATTAACTTTATAATCTGATATCAAACCAGATTCTGCCAATTGTACATTTATTTTCTTCAATGATATTTCTGGTTCTGTAAGTAACATCATCGGCAAACAAGTTAATTTTATGTTCTACATCTTCTATCATAAAGCCCTTAATCTCATTATCTCTTCTTATCATTTCTGCCAATGGCTCTATAGCCAATGCAAATAAAAATGGTGGTAATGGACATCCTTGTCTAGATGAGCTTTCTAATGGAAAAAGTTTAGATATTTGCCTATTCATGACCACCTAAGCTTTTGGATGATTTTAAAATGCTCTTATCCAATTTTAAAATCATTTGGAATTCCAAAAACATTCAATACTTTACACAAAAAGTCCCATTCTGGTCTTTCAAACACTTTTTCCACATCTAAAGCCATTGCTACTGCTGGTATCTTTTCTTTCTGGGCTACATTTAATAAACATAAATTTAATTATATTTATATTTAATTATATTGTCCATGGATCTAAAGCCAATCTGATCCATATCTATTATTTTAGGTAAGTATTTAGTTAATTTGTTAGCTAATAATTTGGATACAATTTTATAATCTGTATTTAATAATGATATTGGTCTATAAGAGGATGGTTATAAAGGATCTTTCCTGTTTTTTGGAAAAACTGTTATTAATGCTATTTTAAAAGATTCTGTTAAGTTGTTAGAGTCCCTCATTTGATTCAAAAGTCCCATAAAAACAGGAATTAACAATTCCTTAAATTCTTTATAAAACTCTGGAGAGAAACTGCCCTCTCCCAGAGCCTTATTATTTGGCAAAGACATCAAAATATCATATACTTTGACATATACAAAGGAATTTGATAATTCAGTTTTTTTCATCGACATTTAATTTAGGCAATGTAACTTGTGATAGATATTCATCTATTTTTTCTCATCCTTTAACGATTCAGACTGATATAATTGTTTATAAAAATTCATAAAATCATCATTAATTTCTTGTGTTTTGTATGTAAGTTGATTAGTTTCTCTTTTTGTTGCCATTATTGCTCTTGATAATTGCTCTGCTTTGAGTTGCCGTGTTAAAACTTTATGGGCTCTATCACCTAATTCACAATATTTCTGTCGTGTGTGCAGTATATCTCTTTCTACTTTATAAGATTGTATAAAGTTTCAATTTTTTTGATTCCAATAATCTTTGTTTCCCTTCATTTATATGAACATGTAATTCCTTTTCTAAATACAATATATCTTTGTCTAATTGATCTACTGTTTTCATATTCCTTCTTTATTTTAGATTGTAACTTATTATTTGTCCTCTTAAATAGGTTTTCACAGAGTTCCATATAATAAATTTATTTGGTACTGAATGTTCATTAATTTCTTTAAAAACTTTATCTATTGTCTCATAAATTCACAAAAGTCCTTCCTCTTTAAAAGTACTGTATTACATCTCCACCTATAACCTACATTTTGTTCTTCTCCCAATGCAATTGACATGACTAAAGGTGAATGATCAGATAATATTCTTGCTTGATATTAAATCTTCTGAACTCTAGCTTCTAATTTTGTTGAGACTCAAAACATATCAATATGTGAATATGCCTTATGTCTAATAAAAAGAATAGTCCCCATCATTAGGAGGAATTTTCCTCCATCAACCAAGTCTTATCTCATTCATTCAATCTGTCACAATTTTAACTACTTTATTTTTAACAATATTTCCACCTGATCTATCTAGTTATGAATCAAAAGTAAAATTAAAATCTCTACCCATTATTATTTTCCCCTGGACACTTGATAATTGCATAAAAATAACTTGTATAAATTTCCCGTCTTCTATATTTGGTGCATCTATATTTTCATTAATGTCCAATATTCTGAATACATTTTACAATTAATCATTACATATCTCCCTGCTTTATCTATACTCTTATCCAATATTTTAATTGTTATTTTTTTATTTATTAATAGAGCCACTTCTCTGGCCTTGAAATTAAATGAAGAAGCCAATACTGATCCAACCCAATCTCTATTTAACTTCCCATGTTCTATTTCAGTCAAATTAGTTTCCTGCAAAAAAGCTATATCTACTTTAATTTTTTTCATGTAATTTAATGTTTTTTTTCCATTTTATTGTATCATGAATTCCATTAATACTAATAACTTTCAATTTTTCTGCTATTAAGTACCAATATTAAATCTTTCATCCTTCAATCGTCCCTTTCCCACTCCCACTAAAATAACAGCAAATGTTACAATAATCTTAGTCAATCCAGGTGTAAAACAAGAAAAACAAGATAGAAATAAGAATTAAAGAAGAAAAAACCCAAAAAAGGGTTCTAATTGAGTTTGTCATTGAGGAGTCTGATGGTGGAGGGGTTTCACCTGTTCCTGGTGATACGATACCCCTTTCCTGATGGCAGATTTAACAGAGCTTTCAAACATGGAGCAATATCTTGCCCATTGTGTGGTTGATTGTCTCACCATGGATGGTGGGGTGTTACTTGGGGCATCTCAGCTACACAGTACCACAACAGGCAACACAGAGAAACCACAGCTGGTCAAACAGCATCCATCACAACTGGGGTTACAATTTGCTGACATTTCCTCAAGGTTTCTTTGATTTAGGGCTCAGGCCCAAAACGTTGGTAATGTATATTTACCTCCTGTAGACGCTGCAAGACCAGTTGAGTTCCTCCAGCATTTCTGTGCTTTCACCTTCTTTTACACTTCTTGACTCAAAAGTCCATTCCACAATCTCAATCCATATCATTTCACCACACAGAAACTGCCATTTGACCCAAAGTTTTCATGTTGGTGTTTGTGCCCTATTAGAGCCTCTTCCCACCATATTCCCATCTCCCTCTTCAGTATATTTATATATTTATGTCATGCTCCTCAATAATTCCATCTACTAAAGATGTTCCACAGCCTATTCATTACAACAATATCAAGTCAAGTTTATTCTCATTTGAATGTACAAGTACAACCCGACAAAACAGCGTCTCCGGTCCTTGGTGAAAAACTTGCAGACACACAACCAGACATTACACACACACACACACACACACACACACACACACACACACACACACACACACACACACAATACATGTGAAGAACTAGTATTAATCTATACAAATAAATAAATGCATACTGTTTCATGAATATGAGAGTCTCGGATGGTTATTATGAGCAGGTCCTTTGGGGAAATTGGGAGTTTCTGCTGAATTCCCCATTGTGATTCTAGTAATTATATTGATGGCTGCCTATTCTCAATTTTGGAGAAGGTAAAACCATATTTTCTGCATCTACCTCATCAAGGTAAGGTGAGTTATTCCCCTAACCTTCACACTGGTAGGAATGTGTGAAGCTACCCATCATCAAACCCATCACCAGTGCTATCTGGAAATGAAATTGTCTGCGAGGGTGATACCCACCACTATCAAAGTTCAGATTTATTGTCAGAGAACATGCATAACATCTCGTACAACCCTGAGATTCCTTTTTTTCCTGCAGACCAGGCAGAATTACATGTAAAAACCTGCATTCAAGATATGTATCTAACAGAGAGAAATGCAAACAGTGTAGCATGTTGTGAGCAAGCACAGTGAAGAGACTGAGAAACAGTGTAACATGTTGTGAGCAAGCACGGTGAAGAGACTGAGTGAAGACATTGAAGAGACTGAGAAACAGTGTAACGTGTTGTGAGCAAGCACGGTGAAGAGACTGAGTGAAGACATTGAAGAGACTGAGAAACAGTGTAACGTGTTGTGAGCAAGCATGGTGAAGAGACTGAGTGAAGACACTGAAGAGACTGAGAAACAGTGTAACGTGTTGTGAGCAAGCACGGTGAAGAGACTGAGACAAGAGGCTGTGAACTCAGGTATCACAATGCTTTATTTTTAATTCCGCGCCGCAGCCTTTAAGCCCGCCCTAGGTCCCGCCCCTTGTGTCCCAATGATGCAAGCATGTACGTGACTTTCCGGACAGAAAATAAATACACTAAAATCCCTGGATCTGGCACCCATGAGGATTGGTAGATGCTAGATAAATGACTTTTCCGGTTGCTTGAGATTGCTTGTTGCATGATTGCCGAACTAACGGGGAGGCATGCCAATTTTAACCTTCCCTATGTTTGTTCTTATTTATTTTCTGCAATTTATTTTTAGTTGCTTGAGGCTGCAGGTTGCTTGAATTCCGAATAACAAGGGTTTTACTGTGTTTAACAATCAACACTTTCCTGAGAAAAGTCAACCCTCCGTGCTCTTGAGATTTACAGGAGGCTGATTAGTCCAAAGCCTCTGTAAAATTTACAAGTCACATCTGAAATGGCAAAACCTTTCAGAGTTGGAACGCTTCCAATGTTTACTGCCGGGGCCAATTTCCTGTTTTCTTTTACTGTGCTGCCAGTGACATACTTCTGTGAACTGTAAGGTCTGGCATGTTTATACAAATAAAATTGTTCAATTTATAGCATTCAAAAGTTAAGCCAAAGCTGCTCAAATGTGCCAGCTTTAAAAGCTAATAGAAATATTGTGTATAACACAATAGGATAAGTACGTAAGAGGGTAAAGAGTCAACCCAGTCATTTTATGTAGGTGCTTCCTGTGTGGCTGATAACTTCAAGGACCAGGCTCGGTATCTGGCCCAATTACACTGGAAATGAAGATCTTGCTCCCTCAACACTTTAAGGTGTGTTTTATGAATTTTGGGCTGGTGATCCTGAAAATCACCTTAAAATTTTCCTATCCTGTACCTTTTTAAAATATATAATTTATTTTTCTGATTCCCTGGCATATTTGAAGTCCACTCGTATATTGCCCACAAAGCAAGCTGGTCAGTCCAAGTGTGCCTGGGCATGCACTCAGTGCAGGTGCTCTGCAAGTGATGTCTTAGGCAATGGAAGGCATTTAAAGATGTTGAGAATTTCATTGCCAGTTACTGGGCATCAAACTATATCCCTGCTGATTGACAGCATGCTTCAAGCGTGCAAATCTATGAAGTGTAACATGTCATTGAAAATTCATTTTTTGCTTTCAGTTTAAATTTTTTAAATTTAGTAACAGGCCCTTTCTGCCATGACCCCACGCCGCCCAATTGATCTACCACCTCAGTACGTTTCGAACGGTGGGAGGAAACAGGAGACCCAGGGGAAAACCCAGGCAGACATGGGGAGAATGTACAAACTCCTTCCAAAAAGCACGGGATTCGAACCCCGGTCGGTCCTGGTCGCTGGCACTGTAAAGGCGTTGCACTACCTGCTACGCCAACCTGGTCTTCTCTGCTGATTTTGGTACAGTCAGTGACAAACAGGGTAGAAAGTTTCACCAAGGCATTGCAACTATGGAAAGTGCTATCAGGGCAACTGGAATCCATCGATGCTGGCCAGTTATTGTTGGACACTGACATGAGAGGCATCAGATGCTGAGTACAAATAAAAATCAGCACCAAAACGTTTTTAGGTCAGTTGAACTAAGCAATGTGCCAGTATCATGATGCGATTAAATTCAATAAAGGTCAATTTAGTATTTCTCCAACATTCTATGTGATACAGAATATCTGAAACGATTTGTGTTCAGCTTGAAGTCGCTTATCGTAATCCCCAATTTTTTTTTCAGAAAACAAACCTTTGGGAAAAAAATTGTTATCTAGTGTAGTTGCTCTTCCTGTTTTTTGTCTCTCTTTGCACAATACATGCCTTGAGGTACATGATGAGGCAATCATAAAGAAAGCATACAAAAATATCCCAGAAGGGTGAGGAGATTTACCACGTCATTGCATATGGTACAGTTGAACTGTGGAAAGTATATTGACTGATTGCATTGCAGTCTGGTTTGGTCATACCATTGCCCATGATGCAGGCAAATGGGACTTTCCCAAAAGCCAACATGGACCAGTTGGGCTAAAGAGCTTGTTCGGTGCTGCACGGCTCTCTGACTCTCCCACTTAGTAGTTCTTTTTAAATAAATCTTGTTTGCTTCAGTTTGAGCTGTAAAGGAAGAAGGCTCGCATACTTCCAGATCCGATAGAGAGTAGTAAAGCAATTCCTAGGATCAACACAGCCCTTTCTGCTGGATGCTGACTGTCATGCGCCACCAAGACAGAATTGGCCTGTGTCGGGGCTCATACTGTAGACCAACAATTCTCAACAGTCCCCTGTCTTTCCCCCTTCACTCCCCCAACCTTGGGAACCACAGCACATTTAAGGGGTCCCAAGATGTATAGGGGGTAGGAGAGAAGTATAGAAAAACCAACTAAATTTGACTGCTTCACAGGGAAAGGGAGTCATAAACTTTGCACAAAGTCCTAAGGCAGTAGTTTACAACCTTTTTTTTAATCCATACCACCTACTAATCCCCTACTAACCACAAAGCACCTATGGCTTGTTGCCCAGTACAAATGCCGCCATCTTGGGTGCAGACCTCCGAGGCAACAGGATGTTAAATAAAAAACATCTTTGGCCCTTCTAACAGGCCGCTTAAAGCCTACACAGAGCCATTGGCATCAGAACTGGACAGTAAGACCCTGAGGAGCAGCAATAGGTGTTTATTTAACCATTCCTCCATTTTTCCATCTCAAACTTCATACCAAGCCCTAATTTAACCTCATTATTGTCCTACCCATTTGATACAAAGGTTTAACCATCAGTGTTGTGTTGTTGTCACATGTTGCTCAGGATAAGGATGATAGATTTCCTTTCCTCAAGGCCCCAAACGAATAATTTGGACGAAACAATGACTGATGGGTTTACAGAACAGTGATGTATGGAACTGGCTCTCTCGGCCCACGAGGATGTTCCAACCCATATAAATTACTCCATGACAATCGAATCTTTCCCAACCTCACAGTTTTGTTCACTATTTTACAGGCCAGAAAGTTCAGATTTATTGTCAGAGTACATGCATGACATCACATACAACCCCAAGATTCTTTCTACTGCGGGCCATGCAGAATTTCTACTGATTGGCCATAGAAAATAGACAGCACGGTTAATGTAGCAATTAGAGAAACATTAATACAACGCCAGTGACGTGGTTTCAAATCTGGTGCTGCCTGCAAGGAGTTTGTATGTTCTCCCCATGTTTGTGTGAGTTTCGTCCGGGTGCTTCAGTGTCCTCCCACCTTTCAAAACCTACGGGGTTTGCAGGTTAATTGGGGTACTTGGTTGGCATGGTCTTGTGGGCCTGAATGTCTAAATTTAGTTTACTGTGCTCAAGAAAGAAATGTATACAAAAGAGGGAAATGTCAACAAAGAAGGAAGTGCAAGCAAACTGTGCAGTACAGAAAATAAATATTCAATAATAAATAATGTGCAAAGTCAGACTCCTTAAACGAGTCTCTGACTGAGTTTGTGGTCAAGGAGTCTGAAGGTGGAGGGGAAGTATCTGTTCCTGAACCTGGGGGTGCGAGTCTTGTGGCACCTCCACCTCTTTCCTGATGGCAGCAGCGAGAACAGAGTGTGCCCTAGGAGGTGTGGATCCTTGGTCATTGTTGCTTCTCTCTGACGACAGCGTCCCATAGAAATTTTCTCGATAGTGGGAAGAGTTTTGCCTGTGATGTACTGGGCTGCATGCACGATCTCTTGCAGGGCTTTCCGCTCAGAGAAAATGATGGAGCTTTGAGCAGTTTTAAAACAATGGTGAAATCCACTCGAGTCCCAATCTCTGGTTTACCAATCCTAAATTTCAACAGATGGAGCTAACAACTGAAGTGATGCAGTAACAGAGGAACCTCAATGTACCTTCTTTTGTTGCAAGATCACGAGCACCAATGTGGCACAACTCAGACAAGGAGCAAGAGGAAGGTTTGTGGAACACACAACCATCAGGCTCAGAAATTTGACTTGGCTCCAAAGCAGAATTACAGTGTATAAATCTATTCAACACATGATTTCCATCTCATTCTATTTTAATCACAGTTCTTCAGAGAATTAAACCAATTATAGAAATAATAACAGGCTACAAATTGTGTTTATACTCTGCCTTTCTGTTTATTTTGGCAGAGGTTGTCAAAAGAGTGAAATCACAGCTGAAGTTTCCATTGGTGGTAAAGTTCCACCATAGCCTTACCTTTGAATTTGACAGCATGAGCTTTTCTATAGGTCCATCCATATATTTACTTAATAAGCATATCACATGGCAAGCATTGCATTAAAAAAAATTGTCAGTGCTCCTGTAATGGCAATGCATCTACTGCAGTGAACCCGGAAGAGTGGGGAGCAGAGACATCACACTGCTCTGAAGGGTCCATCCTCCGGGTTCTAATTCCGACAGCTCAATGCAGGCTTTAAACCCGCTGTTAAAGGAGCTGACAGTGTTTTTAATTAAAATCTTGCGACGGCATCATGGGGGAGGGGGGCATTCGCAGCACTAGCATCACTGGGGGTGGGGGGGGGTTGCAGACTGCACCTGGTGACACCATTAGAGGAGATGTCACCAAAATTAATCTTGTGGTTTCATCTCCTCATGCTATAAACGCATGCAATTGACCGAACGCCGGAGGGAGGGGGAACGTGTGGCGGACGGAGAAGGTCTGTGGCAGGTATGGTGCCCGCTACCCCCCATGCCCCCACTGAGTGAGTTCTTGTACACCAGTTTGTGCCCACCCCCCAAACAGGGGTTACCCTAATGCCCCCCCCCATTAGATATCTTGTGATGCTGACACCGACTGCAGGGTTTGTGCCCAGATGGCAGCGACGTGCTTGACAGCGTACCCTGAGGTTGCAGATTCCGTGGGAGAAACGGTCTTCTACAAGGCACCAGATATGGGGAGAACATCCAGCCTTGTCGAGGAGAAGCATCGGACATGGCCCTACAGCTACTGAAGCACCGCTGAGGGCTGTTGGCAACTTGTAGTCAAAGGACTCACATAGGCAGTGAGCTGCTAGAGACTGGTTCCTGGGAACCAGGTATTGGAAATGGGATTTGAGTGGGCGCTGAGGGCAGAAAGAGCTCCAAAAGGCCTCAAGTACTGAAGGCTTCCTTGAAGGTTTAAATCTGGAGTTTATATCATCAATGGATCAAACAGTGCAGCTCCAGAGGCTAAAGGAGTGCTGGAGATGAATCCACGGACACTCAATATCTCTGATGGGAGTATCTTTTGCTTCTCTTTCTCTTACTGTAAGGAGCGCTGAACAATGCTCATTGCAATTTTTTGTTTGCCTTGTGGCAGGTAAAAGAAAATTCAGGGCAATATTACATTTTCTGTACTATTACATGACAATAAAGGAGCTAGCGCCTGTACTGGGCAACCTGCCACGAGAGGTTGTGGACCCCAGGGGAGCAGCAGACGGGAGTAGGGCATCAGAAATGGGAAGAACACCCCTGCATTTAGCAGGGGAAGCCTGGGAGGTGTGCATCAGGTGGCACGGTTAGCGCAATGCTGTGACATAACCAGCGACCTGGGTTCAAATCCAGCAATGTCCATGAGGAGATTGTATGCTATGGATGGGTTTCCTCCAGGTTCACCAGTTCCCTCCCACCCTCCAAAAACATACAGGGTTGCAGGCTAATTGGGGTGCAATTGAGTGGAACAGGATTAAATGGGTGGAAACAACTTCCACCGTGCAGTAAATAAAATTTTAAATTTCCCTGCTGGATGGTGATTACGGCAGCGGATCAGCAAGGGGCTGAGGGACCTGCACAGACTGTGGGCAGTTGGCGACTTGCGATCAAAGGACCTGCACAGGCTGCAGGCTGCTGGAGACGGGCTCTTGGGAACCAGGGATTCGAGAGGGCAAGAAGGGCGGACAATGGGCCTCGGGTGCTCAAATCATCCCGATCGTGTCGGAAGTTTGGACCTGGAGTTTGCTCGGTGCCAGAGGCTGCAACAGCACTGAAGGCGAATCCACATGCATTCAGCATCTGGAAGGGACTCTCTTTTTCATCTATTGTTAGGGGCAACGCTCATGGTGACTCTTTGTTTGCCTTTACAGCAGACAAAAGTTGAAGTATATAGTGTACATTTTTAATATATTATTATGTGACAATAAAAGGAACCTTTGAAAATATATCACTGTTTTTTTTAATATAAGGTTCCTCTTGTGCCCAAAGCTCTGTTAAGCCTAACTAATTAGCTTAGATTATTAAGCAAAGCATTAATGGATTCTAAAAACAAAAGTGCAATTTGCTCAATATTAATCATTCATAAGAGTCCAGATGGAAAATGTAGCTTGTACAATAAGAAGGGACTTACCAGTTTTCAGAGTTGCAGAAGCCTCCCTGTATGTTTTCAATCAGTCTGCAAGAGTCCAGCATGGAAATGTTAGTTGGATACATTCATAGCAGTAAGATTATAAATTAATTTAGTAAACGAGGTCCTTTTTGTGATTCTCAATACAGTTAAATCGTTCCTGCGGTGATGCTGCCAAATGTGAGATTGTGGACTTTTCACTCATTTTGAATGGAAAGGAATTTTTTTTTTAATTTAAGACTTCACTATGAACTACTTCAATAACAATATATAGGAATTGTGAAAGTCAGTCTGCGCTGTAATAAAACAAACAGCAGTACCCATGAAGTGCACAACAGTTTCTTTAGCAGTCTTGATAACTCTAGCAGGAGTGAAGGGTACAAAGAAAGAGTTCAGTAACTCATTCTCTACGCTGAGGCCCACTCAAAGCATCCTATTTTCTATACACCTTTGGGCCAACCGACTAGTTTCACACAGCTGGCGATTCTTGTTTTTACAACAATATGTCTGACTGTGGCATCTGCAGACAAACTGGCAAAAACAGGACGAACTTGCTTCTCTACCCCTTTGGTTTTACTCCATTCTGTGTGGTGTTAGTTCCTATCTCACTGTAGCAAAGGGAAAGAAGGCAGTCACATTCCCACCATGTAACAAGGCAACTAGATTCTCACCTAACTCATTAACTCTTTGTTAAGCATATTCGTTAATCTTATTCTTTCACAGTATTTTAAATCAGTGGTTCTGAACCTTTTCACTTCCCCACCCCCCACTAACCATTGGGGTTAGTAAGGAGTTACTTAAAGTGGTATGTGAGTGGGAAGAAAAAAGGTTGAGAACCATTGGTTTAAACTGTTAGAATAATGGGGGAAATTCTTTTGTGCAAATTATGCATCAGGAGAGAACTGTTTAATTTTAAATCTAAATCTCACCAAAACCACTGTTCTAGAACCATAATCACCATCAAATGGTGACCATCAAACTGCGAGATTTTTGCATGAACCTTTGAGGTTCATTTTGGTCAATGGGTGAAGGAAGGAAATCTTTCACCCACCTGAAATGGTCTCGCAAACCACTGAGTTAGTCCAAAGCATCGTGAAGACATTCCCTGTGGGGACCATGGTGAAGGAAAGGACCTCTTTACCACCCAGCTGCTCAAAGACAGTGCCCATTGACCTTGTGAGACATTGAACTCATTCACAGGATGTGGCCTTCAGTGACAGGGACAGGGCCAGCCTGAATTATTACTCAGCCTGCTCAAAACAGAAAAAGCTAACTGCATTGATGTGGGTTCTTAGTCACAAATGGCCAAGGGAGCAGAAGTTGCGGGTGGAGCCAACGTTTATCATGCACTCTCTCTGCCGTTGAGCCACATGGTTTGCTTGGAACCTCAGGGGAAACAAGAAAAAGGAGTTGTGCTGGATCTGGTGTCACTTACAGCTGAGGAGGACAGCAGAGAGTGTTCTCCAGAGATTATTAAGTCAACCAAATGGATTTTAATACTCTTAGATTCACAGTTAACATCTACATTAACTTTTTTTCTTCAAGAATTTGGCTAGGCTGAAATTCCATGGAGCCCCACAACAGAGAAACAGGCTCTTCAGCCCATCTCATCTGTGCCAAATTATTATTCTGCCTTGTCCAATTAACCTGCATCCAGACCATAGCTCTCTGTACCCCTCCCATCCATGGTCCTATCCAAGTATTTCCCAGATGTTGAAACCAAGCCTGCATTCACCACTTCACCTGGCTGTTTGTTCCACACTTCCACCACTCTCTGCTTGAACTTCCCCCCCCAAGTCACTTTAAACTTTTCACCTTTCACCCTTAACCCATGTCCTCTAGCTCTTACCTCTCCCAACCTCAATAGAAAATGTTTGCATTTACTCTACCTGCCCACCTCATAATTTTGTATTCACCGACATGTGAGGAGTTTGAACTCCTATCTTTGGATGAAGGGTCCATACCTATGGACTCTATCTCAGAAATCCCCAGGCAAGAAATAAAAACACTTAATAACAACTCCATTTTTTTTTACAAAAAAGGGTTGCTGGCAGCTCAATGGTTAGTTATAAGTAACCATGGAACCTAGACTAATTTGCTGGAGATTGAAATTCAAATACCATGCATCTGTGGAATTTAAATTTAGTTAACAATCTGAAATTGACCAAAAAACATGGCCTAAGGAATAAAACTACTGGACTGCTGTTAAGAACCCCTCTGATTCAGAAATAATTATTTGGAAAGGCAATATGCTGTCTTTGCTTGGTTTGGTCTATACCTGACCCCAGAGCTACTGCAATGTGCTTGACTCTGAGCTACCTTGTTCAGAAACAGTTTGTTCTGGAGAATAAATCCTGGGCTTTCTCTCAATCCACACATCCAGAGGAGAAAAAAAGATGGATTGATAAGTAAGCCACACTGTGGCTGAAGTAAAAATGCAGTGCTGGAGAAACAGGCTACTTTATATAGCCAAGATAAAGAGACATAACCAATGTTTTGGGTTTGAGCCCTTCATTAAGGTATGAGCAGAACATATTTTGCAATTCACAAAAGGAAATGACTCCAGCAGGATGTCTGACTGTGCGTTATGTCTGGTGGTGTGTCTGCGTGTTTTGCATCGAGGACCAGAGAACACTGTTTCACCACGTTGTACTTGTACAATCAGAAGACAATAAACTTGAACTTAAAGGCGGATGGTGCTCTGGTCCTGACAGGCATTGGCAGGATTCGGCACTCGATGCCCCTCCATACCCCCGAGACTGACCAGTCAATGCTTCCAAACCCCAGTCTTTTCGTGGCACATTCCTCCTTTCCCCATAAAACTCATCATTTGTAAACATTTGTGTACCAGTGTGGTTTGCATTGATTCATTTAGAAGCAGAAGAAACAGATATTTTTTCATTCTTTGTTCAATCGTCCATACTGTGTCATTGAACAAACTGTATGGCGGGGCGGACTCGATGGGCTGAATAGCCTATTCCTGCTCCTATCTTTTATTATGGTCTTATATAATTACAAAAATGTAATCACCCAGGAGGCTCTAAAATACTCAACAATAACTTGGTAGTGTCGACCATGGCCAATTCCAAACCTAATCCATGTACAGACAGCAAGGCAATAATGATAGATCTGTGGGAATGAAACCAACTCTTTGGTTCAGCAAATCCATATCAGTTTCTTGCACAATCTATTCTGTCCCAATCACTCGATCCAGCTCTACAACTGTGCAAATTGGATGAGAGGTGACTTAAAAGGGGTACACAAGATTATAAAGGGGAACAACCAGCCCCTTTTTTCCCCAGGATGACAATAGCAAATGTCAGAAGACATCAGTTTCATGAGAGAGGCGGAAAGTTTAGGGCAGATGTCAGAGTTAAGTGGGGTTTTTTTTAAACACGGAGAGTGGGTGCCAGGAATTTATTGCCAGGTGCTGGTGGAGGCTGGTACAATAGGGGCATTCAAGACACTCTTAGACATTTTTCCAACTTGATAACGTGAACATTTAATCAAAATAGAGCATGGGGATTGTGGTGTCTTGGTTTCCACAGCTAAATAGTTGAATGTTTCTTAAGTGATGTCCTCTTTCTTAGTGGGTAGAAGGGGGAGGAGGGTGGGTGTTAGTGGAGGGGGGGGGGATGAGGGAGGTTGGGGGAGGGGGTTTATTCAATTATATACTTTCTGTAGGAATATATTATATATATGATTTAAAAATTATAAATGAAATATTCAAAAGAAAACTCAGGCAGGCATACAAATGTCAGAAATATAAGAGAGTTTGGAGTGTGAAGTTGGGAAGGATTAGATTGTTGTAGAGTAGGTTTACATAGGTCAGCACAACACTGTGGGCTGAAGGGCCTATGCAAAATGTTTCAAAATGTTTCAAAATGTTTCCTGGAACTTTCCCATCCAATCTCCTTTTGAAAGCTTTAATCAACTCTGATTCTCCAAACTTGCAGGGAGTGTGCACCATATCATTACTACTCCATGCCATCTTTCCTCCCAAGATCCCTCTAGATTTTAAATCTGTGTTCTGGGTGTTTGAAAATGGGAACAGCCTCCCTTTATCTAGCTTCTAGAAAGTTGTCACAATCACATCCATCTCACTGACATTGTCTGCATACCTTGCTCTAAACACAATCATCCCAATTTCCCCAGAACCTGAACTTCCACGTCAGTGGAATTATTTTAGATAATAATTGAACTCTTTTTGTTGTGAATTGTGGGGGATGAGAATTGCCCAGGACCTCATCTACTTTCTTCCAAAATAGTCTCTGGTTTGGTTTGGAAACTCGAGTGCCCAGGAACATAGAAGGCTGCAAGTAAGTGGCGATGCTCACCAAGTCCATCACAAACACCAGCCTCCTGACCCACATGGAACACTGCCTCAAGAAGGTAGCCAACATCATAGAAAACCTTATCACCCAGATCTCAACCTCCTGACCCACATGGAACATTGCCTCAAGAAGGTAGCCAACATCATAGAAAACCTTATCACCCAGATCTCAACCTCCTGACCCACATGGAACACTGCCTCAAGAAGGCAGCCAATATCCTAGAGAACCTTATCGCCCAGATCTCAACCTCTTCCCACTACTACCTTAGGACCAAAGGTCTGGAAGCATGAAGTCTGTTACCTTCAGGTTCAAGAACAGTTTCTAATCCAACAACCTCCTTGTATTACCCTGACCATAAAATGTTCTTGCACCCACAAAAGAATCAGTCTGAATTATTGAAACATCACTTTTTTTCCTGCAGTAACTGCATCTATGAATATTTATTGACCCATCCTTTTATACAGTATTTATTACTTCAATTTCCCTCTTGGCAGATTCAAGATTCCTTTATTATATGTACATAAATAAACAAACCTTGTCAACTTTTGCTTGCCATAAAGGAACTATTGCCACTATCGTGGCAACCCCATCAGTAAGTGAAAGAGAAGCAAAAGAGAGTTGCTTTTAAGACACCGTGTCTGTGGATTCACCACCTGTGCTCCCTGCAGCCGCAAAGGCTCCTATCTGTTTCAATGGTAAGCCTGAGCTCCTGGTTCTGAACCCCCAATATGATCAGGAAGATGTCCACATTCGAGGCCCATCTTGCCCTCGGAACCATCATAGATACCAGTTCCACAAGCTGATCCCCAGCAGCCTGTGGCCTGTTGGTGTCCTCCGGCCGCTAAGCCCCTCGCTGGTCCGCTGTTATGGTTACTTTCTCTGAAAGACCCTTCTCAGAGTGGTGCCCTGATACCCTGCACTGGACTGCGGCACCCCTAGAGCCTGCAATCCCACATGGTCTGCTGCAAATCATGGGGGCTGCCCTCTCGGGCATGGATCTCTGTTTTGACGAGTACAAATACACCTGTCACCTTCTTTGGGCTGTTGGTTTAATGACCGAGCAGTAGGACCTAGCAAAGGAGTGCTGTGTCTCTGCCCTCCTGAGTCCACACCCAACACCTGCCATTACAGTGGCTGCAGCTGCGCAGACATTTTCCTTTTCGATCCCAACCTGTGCCACATTCACACTTTCTCCTTCTGATCATGGTGGGAGTGGTGGCGGAGCGGGGGGGGGGGGGGGTGTCCTCCTCCATGTACTCTGGTTTCTTCCCAAATTTTGATTATTGCAGATAACTCCTAGAGGAGGTGACTGGGAGGAGAATCACTTAAAGTAGACTCTTTATCTGCCTTATGATAGGCAGAAGGCAAATTCATACAATATTAGATATTCTGTACAATGACTTGACTATAAATGAGTCTTGTATCATAAATGTTGAAGGGCAAGAGAATAGGGTGACAGTGTAAACAGATGGTTGATCAACAGTTACAGGGTTGTTTCTGAGCTGTATCTCTCAATCACATGATTACTGATTTTCTTATGACGTGGACAGAGGCCGTTCAGCCCACTGAATCTATGCCAGCTCTCAGCAATCCATTGAAACTTCCCTTGTTTCCCTGCAACCAATTCTTCCTCACGCTTCCAGTTGCATCAGGGTCAATTCTGTCATTTAGGAGGAGGTTAGATGAGTACACGGATGAGAAGGGGTTGGAGGGTTATGGGCAGGAAGTGGGTAGGTGGAACAGGTTGGAGTTTCACGTAGATCGGTGCGGACTAGATGGGCCGATGTGGCCTGTTTCCATATTATAAATTGTTATATGGTTGTTAATGTCAGCATCTGCGGTAAATAAGCATTATGTCCTGAAATAAACAGGCAAAATCGGATCACAGCCAAGACCAACAATTCTGGAATTCTTCATCTCGCAACTTGAGGACGGAAAGCCACCTTGAACACTTGTGCTGGTGTCACAGTCGCGTATTGACCTGCGTCGGGAGCGATGCCGGTCACCACTATGATGCAAGCGAAGCGACACGTGGAATAAAGGCACGCAGGTACGGGTTCATTCAAAATCAGCACATGGATGATGGATCACGGACACAGGAGGAAGAGAGTGAGAGCGTCAGGATCACCCGTGTGGTGAGCCGATGAGATGGCCAGAGGGGTTTGGCTGGGTGGTGTTTGGGAATTGATGAATGCAGTTTTGAGGAATCCATAAGTTAAATCTTTCAATTTAAAAATAGATATTCAAGAGAAAACTTGATTAGAACTTTGTTAGGATTGTACGACTAATACAATTAATGTCCGGTATGGAATGGTACAATATAATTTTTTTAACATCAATTGTATCTTACTCCACAGAAATTAAATAGATTAAATTCTAATTTTTCAGATAAATATTTTAGATGTAATAAAGAAATAGGTCTTTGGCTTGGCTTCGCGGACGAAGATTTATGGAGGGGGTAAAAAGTCCACGTCAGCTGCAGGCTCGTTTGTGGCTGACCAGTCCGATGCGGGACAGGCAGACACGATTGCAGCGGTTGCAAGGGAAAATTGGTTGGTTGGGGTTGGGTGTTGGGTTTTTCCTCCTTTGCCTTTTGTCAGTGAGGTGGGCTCTGCGGTCTTCTTCAAAGGAGGCTGCTGCCCGCCAAACTGTGAGGCGCCAAGATGCACGGTTTGAGGCGTTATCAGCCCACTGGCGGTGGTCAATGTGGCAGGCACCAAGAGATTTCTTTAGGCAGTCCTTGTACCTTTTCTTTGGTGCACCTCTGTCACGGTGGCCAGTGGAGAGCTCGCCATATAATACGATCTTGGGAAGGCGATGGTCCTCCATTCTGGAGACGTGACCCATCCAGCGCAGCTGGATCTTCAGCAGCGTGGACTCGATGCTGTCGACCTCTGCCATCTCGAGTACCTCGACGTTAGGGGTGTGAGCGCTCCAATGGATGTTGAGGATGGAGCGGAGACAACGCTGGTGGAAGCGTTCTAGGAGCCGTAGGTGGTGCCGGTAGAGGACCCATGATTCGGAGCCGAACAGGAGTGTGGGTATGACAACGGCTCTGTATACGCTTATCTTTGTGAGGTTTTTCAGTTGGTTGTTTTTCCAGACTCTTTTGTGTAGTCTTCCAAAGGCGCTATTTGCCTTGGCGAGTCTGTTGTCTATCTCATTGTCGATCCTTGCATCTGATGAAATGGTGCAGCCGAGATAGGTAAACTGGTTGACCGTTTTGAGTTTTGTGTGCCCGATGGAGATGTGGGGGGGCTGGTAGTCATGGTGGGGAGCTGGCTGATGGAGGACCTCAGTTTTCTTCAGGCTGACTTCCAGGCCAAACATTTTGGCAGTTTCCGCAAAGCAGGACGTCAAGCGCTGAAGAGCTGGCTCTGAATGGGCAACTAAAGCGGCATCATCTGCAAAGAGTAGTTCACGGACAAGTTTCTCTTGTGTCTTGGTGTGAGCTTGCAGGCGCCTCAGATTGAAGAGACTGCCATCCGTGCGGTACCGGATGTAAACAGCGTCTTCATTGTTGGGGTCTTTCATGGCTTGGTTCAGCATCATGCTGAAGAAGATTGAAAAGAGGGTTGGTGCGAGAACACAGCCTTGCTTCACGCCATTGTTAATGGAGAAGGGTTCAGAGAGCTCATTGCTGTATCTGACCCGACCTTGTTGGTTTTCGTGCAGTTGGATAATCATGTTGAGGAACTTTGGGGGACATCCGATGCGCTCTAGTATTTGCCAAAGCCCTTTCCTGCTCACGGTGTCGAAGGCTTTGGTGAGGTCAACAAAGGTGATGTAGAGTCCTTTGTTTTGTTCTCTGCACTTTTCTTGGAGCTGTCTGAGGGCAAAGACCATGTCAGTGGTTCCTCTGTTTGCGTGAAAGCCGCACTGTGATTCTGGGAGAATATTCTCAGCGACACTAGGTATTATTCTATTTAGTAGAATCCTAGCGAAGATTTTGCCTGCAATGGAGAGCAACGTGATTCCCCTGTAGTTTGAGCAGTCTGATTTCTCGCCTTTGTTTTTGTACAGGGTGATGATGGTGTACTGTTTTTACATTCCACGTGAGAATGTTCAAGATTAAGACCCTTTTGGATACAATTGGATCTAATTTTGGAACGAGCTAGTAAAGTCAAATTTCCACAAGATCCAAATTTTTTTTAACCTGGAAATATTTTGACACCGAATTGAAATTTAAATTAAATAAATACCAAAACGAATTTGTTAAAATAGCCTTAGCAGTAACTAGAAAATGTGTGGCAGTAAACTTGGAAGTCAGATGCGTGTTTGGGAATGGGTAGATGGCCAGACTGAAATAGGTTGTCATTTATCACTTGAAAAGATTACATATAATTTAAAAATAAGATTTGGAAACCATACATTCAAATTGTAGGAATTAGGTTGTAATCTTCCAACTCCGAAAAATTGTTAGGATTTTATTTGATAGTTTTAGCAAGTTTTTATAAATAATATCCAGATGTTCCCTTTTTCTTTTTTTTCTATTGGGGGGCTGTATGGGGGGAGGAGGTGCAGGATTAGGGGGACTTTTTTTCCAAAATCACTAATATTTTTGAACAAGAAATTTATGTACAAGTTTTAATGCATATGGAAATAAAATTTTCAATAAAAAGAATGCGTGTTGTGTCTGAAGAGAATAAAGAAAGTCATCTCCATTCTTGTGCCAAAAAGAAATGAGCAAGTTTATTCTTTAATTGTGTGTAAACTGAGGGTAAATCTGGAAATGTTCCCATAGTCTTGCTCGTTAAAAGGATCCTGCTTCTTTTCCGAGTTACCTTGAGTTATTGATTCTTTGTAGTGCGCTAGTCATCTATTGACATTTGCAGAATCTTCATGTTTACATCCAGTATAAAAGGCTGACTAATGTTCCAAACACAAAATCATGACCAGAAAAATGAATGGCTAAAGGCAAGCAGATGGATTTTGTTGTGGATGTGAATCATAGTCGAGCCAAAATGAATCCTTCTTGCATTAAAAAAAAGAAAAACATAAAAAATAAATCTAATCTCCGAGGTCCCTCTAATCAAGGTAACCTTGTAAAACGAAAGGAAACTTATGGAGTGAATAGCGACCTCCAGACTTTTGGATTAATTTGGTAAATATGGGTCTAACATGGTCATCATTGATTAATTCATAACTTGTTTCACATGTGGATTAAGGAACAGTTTAATGTTCTTTTTTATCACTGTACTTGTATCTATATGAGATGACTTCTTAGCATTTTGAAGGTAAGTTTATGTTAAACAATAAAAATAAGATTAAAAAAATAATAAAATAAAGAAGAATGCTTTTTGCAATGAAATGGCCACTGACAACTTGCATTTCTTTGCATCTAAGTTAAAGACAGAACTTGCATTTATATAGAACCTTTCAAATCCCCAGAACATCCCAAAATGCTTCTGGGAGAACAATGTTCCTTGCTAGGGAGCTCAGCAGCTGACACAAGCTGTGCGTGACTTACCATCGGGGGACCCACACGGGCTGCAGGCTGCTGGAGACTGGCTCGTGGGCACAAGGAATCGGAGCCGGGATTCAAGAGGGTGTTGAGGGCAAGAAGGGCTCCCGATGGGCGCTGAAGGCCTCTTGACCATGTCAGAAGTTTGGATCTGGAGCTCGGGTTGCCAGTGAATCAAACAGGGGTCTGTGTGGCTGCAGGAGTGCTGGACATTCAGCGACTCTGAAGGAAATCTCTTTTGCTTCTTAGGTAAACCATATGAACCTTGTTGCTGTGCTAACATTGCAGAAATTTCATTTTGTTTTGCCATGGTGGACAGACAATATGTTATTCACAGCAAAACAAAATGAAATTTCTGCTATGTTAGCACAGCAACAAGGTTCACGTGTTTTACACAAGAATGTTCGATTTCAAAATTGTGCCAGGTTTCCTTTCCCCTCCACCTGAGTTAATTCAGGTAGGGATCTTGGTTTAACACTCCATCCGACAGGATGATCGTAAACCAAGGAAGACTTGTGCTAATTGCTAATTATCCGGTATCACAAGCTTTATTAGTGAGAGATGAACTTAGTTCCATTGACTAAATGTGCCTCAGAAGCACGGTTTATTTTCATAGCTGATCTAATACCCAACAGGATAATCAAAAGTTCCCCAAAGAGAGGAGCAGTAGACTTTCCAAATAAGGACTGAGGACAATTTGCATTTAATTTTGGTTTCTCCTTTGCTTTATTTAAAAAAAATATTCCATAAGGCACCATTATAAACCGAATTTCTAACCTAAAATATAATAACAGTTCCTTTCCACAGCTGTATCCAGGAGAGTAAAACACATGATCACAGGCAAAGTGACTCTCCTCTCTCCAATACCATGGGATGACTTTGATACCTTCAAGAAAGAGGTGGAGGTGCCCCAAGACTCGCACCACCAGGTTCAGGAGTAGCTGCTACCCCTCCACCATCAGACTCCTCCACGACAAACTCAATCAGGGACTCATTTCAGGACCCTTATTTGGCCACTCTTTTTTTTTCATCTCTGCCTTGGACAGTACGTTTACATTTCTTTATTTGTTTACATTTGAACGTCGAGTCCGGTTACTTTTTGCTCTGCCAATAGGTGGCAATTCAGCCTCGTCTGCAGGTAAAAGAATCTCAGGGTTGCATGCAATTTCATACATTCACTGATTCATCTGAATGACCTGCTGTCACTCCGACATTATCCCTCAGCCAACATGATCGCAACAGGTCACGTCAACATCAATTCAAAGAATGAAAATGATTTGGGATTTAACAGCTGTGTCAAAGGAATATTGACTGGAGAACCGATGAAGGGCTCAGGCCCTTAACTTCCCATGGATGCTGTGTAACCTGCTGAGTTTCTCCAGCATAATGTGTGTTGGACTCAAGACTCCAGCTTCTGGAGTCTGGAGCAAAATAATCAATCTCACGGAGGCAGATTTGGGCCTCCGCACCTCCCTTGGCAACTGGATCCTTGACTTGAGATTTCAGATTTATTGTCAGAGTACATGGTATCACAGACAACTCTGAGGTTCTTTTTCTGTGGCCTGACAGAATGACCACTAATTGGTAGTGCAAAAAAAACTGTACACAGCGTATACACATAAACAAGAACTGTAAACTGATAACAAATGTAAACAAATCGACTGTGCAATACAGAGAGAATTTTAAAAATCAATAAAGTGCACAAGTAAGAGTCCTTAAATGAGTCCCTGATTGAATTTGTCGTTGAGGAGTCTGATGGTGGAGGGGTAGCAGCTGTTCCTGAACTTCGTCGTGCGAGTCTTGTGGCATCTACACCTCTTTCCTGATGGCAGCAGCAAGGACAAAGCTTATGATGGATGGGGGACTCCTTGACAATTGCTGCTGCTCTCCGACAGCAGTGATTCCCGTAGATGTTTCTCAATACTGGGGAGGGTTTTGCCTGTGAGGTCCTGGGCTCTGTCTACCACCATTTGGAGGGTTTTACGCTCAGTGGTATTGGTGTTCCCATACTAGACCATGGTGCAGCCAGTCAGCACACTTTCCATAATTTGCCAGGGTTTCCGATGTCATACCAAACCTCCGCAAACTCCTGAGGAAGTAAAGGCGCTGATGTGCTTTCTTCACGATGCCATTGGGTCTAGGAAAGATCCTCCAAGTTTTCAATCTCCATCCTGTAAGCTGACTCAGCCCCTTCCTTTATACAGCCCACGACCATGTATCGTCAGCAAATTTGTAGATGGTGTTACTGTTGTACTGAGTCACACAGTCGTAAGTGTAAAGTGAGTAGAGCAGGTGACTAAGAACACTCTATACCCATGATTGTGTGGCCAGGTACAATTCAAATGCTATCTAAAAATTTGCCAATGACACCACAGTTTCCAAGAGAATCACAGACAGCAATGAGGAAGTGTACAGGAGGGAGATGGATCAGCTTGTTGAGTGGTGTCACAATAAAAACCTCACACACAAGGTTAGCAAAACTAGGGAACCGATTGTGGATTTCAGGATGGGGAGACAAAGAGAACACCAGTGGATAGGGTAAGGAATTTCAAATTCCTGGGTGTCAAGATCTCTGAAGATTGATCCCGGGGCTTCGTGTTGATGCAATCACGAAGAACACTTGCCAATGGCTAAATTTCATTAGGAGATTGAGGAGATTTGGTATGTCAGCAAAGACTCTTGCAAATTTCTATCATAGAGAGCATTCTGACTGGATACATCACTACTGGTATGGAGGTGCACAGAAAACACTACAGCACAGAAAACAGGCCATTCAGCCCTTCTAATCTGTGCTGACGATTATTCTGCTAGTCCCACTGACCTGCTTCCACTCCATAACTCTCCCATCCTCCATAACTCTCCCATCCATTTATCTATCCAATCTATTCTTAAAACACAAGATTGAAACCGCATTCACCACATCAGATGGCAGCCTATTCCACTCTCCCGTCACTCTGAGTGAAGAACTTTCCCCTAGTGTTCCCGCTAAATCTTTCCCCTATCAGCTTAAAATTATGGCCTCTCACATTTATCTCCACCAATCTAAGTGCAAAAAGATTACTTGCATCCATTCTATCTATATCTTTCATAATCTTGTAAACCCCCTCATTCTTCTAGGCTTCAAGGGATAAAATCCTAACCAGTTGAATCCTTTCCTGTAACAACTCCTGGAGACTCAGCAACATCCTAGTGTATCTTCTATGCACTCTTTCAATCTTATTGATATCCTTCCTGGAGTTAGGCAACCAGAACTGCACACAATATTTCAAATTTGGCCTCACCAATGTCTTAAACAACTTCAACATTACATCCCAACTCCTATACTCAATACTTTGATTTATAAAGGCTAACTTGCCAAAAGCTTTCTTTATAACCCTGTCCACCTGTGACACCACCTTCAGAGAACAATGTACCTGTTTTCCCAGATCTCTCTGCTCCCCCACACTCCTCAATTACTACCACTTACAGTGCATGTTTTACCTTGGTTTGCCCTTCCAAAATGCATCACCTCACACTTGTCTGCATCAAACCCCATCTGCCATTTTTTGGTTCATTCTCCCACTGCAAGCTTTGAAAATCTTCCTCACTGTCCATATTTATGTAATCAGAAGACTTGCTGATCCAATTTACCACATTATCATCCAGATCATTGATATATACAACAATGGACCCAACACAGATCCCCGAGGCACACCACTAGTCACAGGCCTCCAGTCTTAGAAGCAACCATCCACCATGATACTCTGTTTTCTCCCACACAGTCAATTGCGAATCTGGTTTACAACGTGTCCATGGATACCTAGTGCCTTAACTTTCTGAACTAACTACGATATAGGGCTTTGCCAAAGGCCTTATTAAAGATCATGTGGACAACATCCACAGCCTTTCCTTCATCTACCTTCTTGGCAACCTCCATGAAAACCTCCAGAAGTTTTGTTAAACATGCACAAAGCTATGCTGACTGTGCTTGATCAGCCCAAGGCTGACCAAATACCTAGATATCCTATCTCTCAGAACTACTTCCAATAATTTATCTACTATTGACGTCAGGCTCACCGGCCTATAATTACCCGGTTTAATTTGGGGGCCATTTTTAAGGTACAGGATAACATGAGCTACCCTCCAATTCTCTGGCACCTCACCAGTGGCTAAGGATATTTCGAATACATCTCCCAGGGCCCCTGCAATTTCTACACCAGTCTCCCTCAAGGTCTGAGGGAATGTCATATCCAGTCTGGGAGATTTATCTACCTTTATTAACTGTAAAGTAGCAAGCGCTTCTTCCTCCTCCCTCATTTCCAAATGTTTTATACTGGCATAAACCATAAGGAAGGAAGGGAAACAAACTTACGTGAAGGTCCCCACATAGTTGACCACTCTGATCCTCCAGGGGTCCAATTTTGTCCATTGCTATCCTTTTAATATGCTTGTAGAAACTTTTCGGGTTTACCTTCCAGAGAAGCCTCATGTCTTCCTGATTTCCTTCTTGAGCATTTTCTTGCATTTTCCATATTCTTCAAGTACCCCATTAGCTCCTTGTAATACACCTCTCTCTTTTCTCTTGCCAATATCCCTTGAAAACCAGGGTTCCCTATGCCTATTAATTTTGCCTTTAATCCTAACAGGAACATGCAAACTCGCACTCTCAAGATTCTGTCTTTGAAGACCATCCACTTACTTAAGAGACCCTTGCCAGAAAACAACATATCCCAATCCACTCTTTCTAGATCCTTTCTCATTTCCACAAAATTTGCCTTCCTCCAATTCAGAATCCCAACACGAGGACCAGACTTACCCTTTTCCATAATTAACGTGAAGCTAATGACATTATGGTCACTGGACCCAAAATGTTCACCTGCACATACATCTATCTCCTGACCTGTCTTCACAGGAAAAGGCTACATTGAGTTGTGAACTTGGCCAGCACCATCATGGACATCAGTCTTCATCCCATTAGGACATCTACAGAGGTGTGTTTCAGGACAGCCACTTCTATCCCATTAGGACATCTACAGAGGTGTGTTTCAGGACAGCCACTTCTATCCCATTAAGGACATCCACAAGAGACAGTGTCGTAAGAAAGCAGCCTCTATCTTCAAGGGCCCTCATCATCCAGGCAATACCCTTTTCCCCCTGCTACCATTAGGGAGGACAGACAGGAGCCTGAAGACAAATATCAAATGGCATAAGGACAGCTCCTTCCCCTCCATCATCACATTTCTGAATGGACAATTGAACCACAAACACTGCCTCACTTTTTTCTCCCCTTTCGCACTAATTTATATATATATTTTTAAATAGCACGAAAACTGAAATACCAATTTTTGCACCCCTAATGCACAATACTACTGCCACAAAGCAACACAATTTGTGACGCATGTTCGTGACAATAAACTGGATTCTGATTTTGAACTCAGCTGGTCGAGCAGCTGTGTGTGGGTGGGGAATGAATTGTCAATGTTTTTGGATCAAGCCTGTGGGTTTCCCCCACAGTAATGACATGTACCCAAGGGCTTTATTGCAGGGAAATTTGAATGCAAAATACCATTTGCCTCCTTCTCCCGCACGTCAACTTTTCCTGACGTTTTCACAAAGATGCCCAAACATCTCCCAAATAGCTACAATCTGATGAGCGCTGGAGCACCTTGATGGATTCTTCTTTTTACCTCCCTGGAGTTAATTCTCCTCATGATTTACTATGTCTTCCTTTCTTCTTGTATCATCTAAAAGTTTGAAGATGGTGTCCAAGTCCAAATTGTTTGACCAATGCACACACCTACACTCAGTGTAGGTGTCTAAACTTGAACTTCCTGTTGCCAACCATTTCAACACCTTCTACCATCCCTATGCAGAGATGTCTGCCCCTGGCCTCCCCCATTGTTAAATGGAGGCCTAAAGTTGAGGAACCATACATCACATTCCTCCTGGACAACCTTCAACCCCAAAACATGAACATCAATTATTCTAATTTTAGGTAGCCCTCATCTGTTTCTACTGATTCTATCTCTATCTCCTCCTGTACTCCCTGTTTTAGCTACCATTCTCCCCCCCCCCCCCCCAACTCCACACCCCTCAGCCCCACCTCTCCCTCCTCCAGCCGTGGTCTCTTCGCCTCTCCCACCTTGTGTCCAATGCTCTATCACCTCTATCGGGGCTCTGTGATTAGTAAGGGATTACCTAAGGTGGGATGTGAGTGGGAAGGGAAGGTTGAAAACCACTACTCTAGACCCAAATGGTACTGAAATATTTTGCTTGAGAAAAATGGTCATTGGCCCATTTCCTTTGGGGTTATGAAACCGTGCACATAACAAGTCAATGAGGGACAATTAAAACAGTGGTTTTCAAACTTTTTCTTTCCATTCACACCCCACTTTAACCAATCCCTTATAATCACAGAGCAATTATGGTATAGGGAATAGTTAAAGTGGGATGTGAGTGGGAAGAAAAAGGTTGAGAACCACTGGGTTGGACAGAGGCCAGTAGGCAATTGGTGAACCATGGAGGGGGTGATGGATGACAGGCAGATGGGGAGGGTGAAGTATTTCTGTTAAACAGAGATAGAGCAGAGTAATTAGGTCCTCCCAGCCCATCAGTCCGTGCTGCCCAAATTCACCCTATTAACCCACCCACTCCGTACATCTTTGTAACTTGGGAGGAAACCGAAACAGACACAGACAGAGGAAGAAAGTACAAACTCTTTACAGAAAACTCCATATTCGAACCAAGATCACTGGCGCTGTAATAATGTTGCTCTAATTGCTATGTTAACCGTGTCACCCCTGATTGGCAGGGAGAGAAAGGCAAGAGGAAGAAGGGGTGTGGGGGGGGGGGGTGGAGACGGGTTGTCTGGTGAAAGAAAATGAGGGTGTTAAGTGAAGACACAGGCTACCAGGGCTGGAATCCCTGGTAGTGTTTGGTGGTCAGCAGCTTTGTCTGCATTGCTGGCTTTGGGATGAGCTGTTGCTTGCTATCCCCCTCGGGTGGAGCTGTGTGTAGAGGTCGTCGAAAGAACCAAAGACTTGTTGATCCAAACCAAGGCTTTTATTAGCAAAAGACAGGAGCTCTTCACAGGTGGCCAACCAGTCCGGAATGATCCGACCTGGCTAGGGACACAACCATTTAAGGCCCAGACAGTAGGCGTGGCTAAGCTCTCAGCCAATCGCTGTAAGCACAGTCGTTGCCCTCTAGATACTGTAACCATATACATTGGTGATAGGTCTGTACTATCACACTGTGTCACGGTTAGCACAAAGCCATTATAACGCCAGTGACCTGGGGTTGAATCTGGCACTATCGGTGAGGAGTTCTCGCTAAGTTTACATGGATTTCCTCCGGGTGCTACAGTTTCCTCCCACCCTTCTAAAACGTATGGGGTGAGGTTAATTGGTCACATGGGTTCGTTTGGGTGGCATGGGCTGGAAGGGCCTGTTACCGTGCTGTCTGACTAAATTTTAAAAATGTTTAAATTAATATATCATCCTGTTTTTATCAAGTTCAACATTATTGTCACATTTATCAAAAGAATGATTTGTGTGCAAGCCAGTAAACTTCTCATACATAATAAAAGAGCAGAGTTCAGAGAGAGATCAGTTGGTATGGAGTAAATGTACCATAATTTTTACTTACTCTTTTGGGGTTCAATCAGGATCTGATAATGACAGGAAAGAAACTCTCCTTCAATCTGATATTTCTGAGAAAATAAGGGTGATTATAGGTCACGTAGTGGTTAACATGATGCTGTTACAGCCCCAGTTACACATGTTGGAATCCAGCACTGTCTTTAAGGAGTTTGTATGTTCTCCAAGTGACCGCATGGGTTTCCTCCAGTTTCCTCCCATGCAGGATTCGTAATTGGGCTGCGTGGCCCGATTACCCTGCTCTATCTCTAACCATAAAATAAATGTAAAATTATGCTGCAGAAGTATTTTGCTGGATGCACACATAGTTTAAAACTATTACCAGTGATTAGTCCTTTCTCCATGTTCAACCAACCCTGGCCGTGTTTCTGATGACTATATGTCACTGTATAACAGGCAGCTCAAAGGCAAACAATGGCACCATTTTAAAGATTCTATCAGCCAGTGCCTTGTACGCATGCTCAGGCATGCCACAGGAGTCTGGTGTGAAGCCCCGATACTTTCTGACCCCTGCCACACCACCCCCTTCTCCCAATCCCTTCAAGATGCGAAAGGGTTGTTTAATGTAAATCTTACGGGTGCTCAAATTTAATTTGCCTCTGAGTATTTGGATTCCAACTTGACAGTTATACAGCCAAGTTTAACTAACTTTTGGACTGCGGCCAGCTACCAAATCACTGCACAAAAGCAGAGAACTGGCCGCTGGCAAAGACCTGCATGCATATTTGCAACTATGACGGATGCATATATTACAAAAGAAGAGTTACTCTTTATGCGGCAGAGTCCAGGCGCTCACACCATTCAATTCAGAGGGTGTGTGGGTGGGCAGAGGTTGGGGGTTGAGTCCATCTTCCACCACTGTCCAACACTCACAGACTTGCCCTTCGAGCTAATGCAACACCAGCAGTTTCTTTGCAGTCACCCAGGTGCACTTGCCAGAGAACCTCCCATCGTAAGATGGGACCCTCTGCTGAGGATTGATGCGCAGCAAGATCCAATGGGCAGTTTACAGATGAATTGGTTCCTCTGTCAATAGCAGTGGAATTGGTAGGGGCTTGTCAAGGGATAGCAGATGGAGCTTAATGGATAAACAGTGCCCTCAATAACACTGGACAATGAAGATTTTGTTTCCTGAAGATTTTTGGGTCTATTTAATTGATTTTGGGCTACTGATCACTGAAGTCACTTTAAAATTTTCAGTATAACCTATTTTTATGACTTCCTGTCAATTTTAAGTCTTCTTTAAGCATCCAAAACCATCAGTGCAACATTTCATTTCCTGCATTCACACTTGGATTCACATATGGAACTGACCGACTCGTGTTCACACTGGCACGAGAGGCATCAGATGCAGAGTACAAATGAAAATCAGTGGCAAAACATTTTCCGGTCAGTGGAACTAACGCAATGTGCCAGCATCATCATGTGATTGAGGATGCTAAATTCAATCAAAGTTAATTTAATGTTTCTTCAACTTCCTACGTGATACCGCAAATCTGAAATTGTCTTTGTCTTCAGCTTGAAGTTATCCCTCGTAATCCCCAATTTATTTTCAGGAAGCAAATCTTTAAAAAAAAATGTTGTCCAGTGTAATCCCCCCTGGGCTCCAACTTTCATGCTCCCTGGGGCCCAGGGGGCAAGATTGCCTTCACCCAGAGCTTCAAGTCTGGGTTTAAAAACAGAAGAAAAGTAAGGCTGCTGAGACCGTTGATGACCTATTGATGACATTCACTGGGAGCGATGCTTAAATAGGGCTTAAAGAATTACTGGACTCCTTCCATCCTGCTCACAGTACCTTCGATTCACTACAACCAGGAAGGAGGTACAGGAGCATCAGAATCAGGGCGGCCAGGCTGGGAAATAGCTTCTTCCTTCAGACTGTGAGATTGATGAACAGTTTCCTAAAACCAAGTAAATCATCCCTAAATCTTTACGTACTCCCGTTACCTGGAATTCAAGCAAACGACAGCCTCAAGCAGCCAGCAAAAAAACCCCCACAAAATTGCAGAAAATGAAAAGGTAAAAAAAATCCAAAGTTTTTCAAGTTGGCGTGCCTCACTGTTAGCTCCCCAATCGTGCAAAACACACAATCTCAAGCATCCAGAAAATTCACTTATCCAGCATCTACCAATCTCCATATGTTTTACTGTATATTTATTTCAAATGATACCTTGAAGTATACAGGGGTGGCACAGTTCGTGTAGTTACAGGGGTATATAGGGGTGTATACAGGGGTGGCACAGTTCGTGTAGTTCTGCTGCAGGGGTGGCACAGTTCGTGTAGTTCTGTTGCAGCGCTAGCGACCGGGAACAGGATAAAAATCCCTAAGGCGTTTGTACCTTCTCCCTGTGTCTGCATGGGATTTCCCCAGGGGATTCAGTTTCCTCCTTCCGTTCAAAACATACCGGGGGGAGGGGGTTGGGTAAAGGTTATTTGGGCGGCACAGACTCGTGGGCCAAAATGGCCTGTTACTGTGCTGTATGTCTAAATTTTTAATAAAAAATATATGATGTGGTAAAACACAGGATTCTGTTGACACCGTGGTGAAGTGAAAAAAATACACAAATGCTGGAGAAACTCAGCAGGTCAAACAGTGCCTTTATGTAGCAAAGGTAA
This sequence comes from Narcine bancroftii, assembly GCF_036971445.1. NCBI lineage: Eukaryota > Metazoa > Chordata > Chondrichthyes > Torpediniformes > Narcinidae > Narcine > Narcine bancroftii. The sequence continues at coordinate 118,339,537 of NC_091477.1, read as the reverse complement.
AGATACAACATCAATGTTTTGGGCTGGAGCCCTTCATCAAGGTGATTATTATGTGCTGTGTATGTGTGGGCACCTAGGTCTGGAGAAAAGTTCCTTCATGCAGTTCTATATGTACAGTCAGATGATAATAAACTTGAACTGGAACTTGAACTAACCTTGAGTGGCAGGGGAAAGAGCCCAAATCCTGGCCCTGCCACGTCTCCAGCACCGAGCCCAGCTCTGAGCAGTGGTCAAAGGTGCGGCAGGCCTCCAGCCAACTGCCTGCCAACAAGGCTGCCCACCTCGCTAGGCCATTGAGTTCCTCGAGGGACAGCCCAGCCCACACCCAGCCCACCTTCCAGCATGTGGGCTTTCCTTCCTGCAGTCGTGGCCCTGGAGGGGAGCTCACTCCTGTTCATTCTCAGCTGGACCTGAATTATTTATCTTGGGCTGACAGTTTACAGGAAGGACTTGGAGTTACTGAAGCACTCCATCTAAATCCCCTTCCTGCTCCATGTGCAAAGCAAGCTCGACAAGAACAGACAAAGAACCAGCTGATATTAAACTCGCTGTAAATCTCATCCCAACTCAACCAAACCCAAGGAATTTGAACTGAAGCCCGAACCTTTGCAGACACTGTGATTGTAGAAATGCCAGAGGAACCCAGCAGGTTTCGCAGCATCCTTAGGAGATAATGATATTGTAGCGGGCGCACAGCGCAGTATTGCAAACTGCCACCGTCAGTTCACAGACTTACCTGACACATCGCGAGCTAGCAGTGCTGGGCTCCAAAGTACAGCGAGTGGATCAGATGAAGCCTCTGCCTAAAGGGGCGGGGCAGCACTAATGGCTCATAGCTTTAACCTGGTGGTCCTGTGGACCAGCAGCTGTTCACTAACAAGCTCAGAATAAAAGGTCTGCGTATGTCTGCAATAAGCCAGTCTTGAGTTGACTACCCTTGTCTTTATTTAGTGGCATCTACTGTAGTAGCAGCTACAATATAGTTAAATCCCTGTTATCTGGAATTCAAGTGACCGGCAGCCTCAAGCAACTGGCAAGAAAAAAAATCTCAGAAAATAAACAGGTTTTTAAAAAAACACGAAAGTTTTAAATTGAACCCCCCCCACCCCCCGGGTCTGTTCGCCAATCACACAGCACACAATCTCAAGCAACCGGAAAATTCACTTATTGGGGGTTTTCACTGTATATTCAACACTTCTGGCCTGAGCCCTTCCTCAAAGTACATAGGTTAATGAGAATGTGTAAGAGCTTCAGAAGGGATGCAAGGAAGATTTTTTTCCCCCCACTCAGGGGATAGTTGGGAACTGGAGTGCACTCCCTGAAAGCACGGTGGAGGTAGGGACTCTCACAGGAGCATCAAGGCAATCACTTGAAACAACAATAGGATGGACCTGTGGACCGAATGGCCTGTTTCTCTGCCTTATAACTCCGTGACTATTTATTTCTTTGAAATTCACTTTCAGAATCTAGGTGATCTTGACAAGGCCCGTGTTTATGGCTCATTCAAAATAGCCCTCGAGACGTGTAATGTAAGCTTCCTTCTTCAACTACTCTAATCCTCCTGTTGAAGGTGTTGTTGGGGAGAGAGATCCCAGATTTAGATCCAGTGACGACAATGTTATTTCTAAGTCAGAACTGCGTGCAACTTGGATGGTGGCACCCCCTGCAGACCGCACAATCTCTCGTTTCCTCCGCATGGGCTGAGCAGTGAGATCCCATAATTCTACACGCTCTGTTCTTGCTGCTGCCATCTGGAAAGAAGTGCCCCAAGACGCATCCCACCAGGTTCAGGTGAATTGTCCAACACTGAAATGCTCATCCAGTAACTTACCCACTATGCTAATCACACCTACTTTATCTGAATTGAAATTAATTTGCCAATTACCCCTTCCTCTGTGGTATTGCACCTTTAACTGTGCATCCTGAGAGCCTGGAGAGAAAGCAGAGGAAATTTTCCAGGATGCTGACTGGATTGGAGGAGTTTAGTTATGGGAAGCGATCGAACAGTTTGGATTTTATTTCTCTGGAGTGAAAGAAGCTGAGGGGTTAACTGATGGAAGCTGATAACCTTTGAGAGGCATGAATCGGGCAGCTATGTCAAAGCGTTATTAATACGATGGAGGTATCACAGACAAATGGATAAGTTTAAGGAAAGATCAAGGAGTTTCCAAAGGGAACCAAGAGGTGATTTGTTTTTTCTTCACAGAAAGCGGTTGATACCTCAAAAACCTTTCCAGAGAAGGAGGTGGAATCAAATAAAAATCACATTCATGAGGCATTCAGACAGACCCTTAAATAGCCAAGGCAAATGGTCCAAATTACACTGGACAACACATCTTTTTCAAAAGGTTTGCTTCTGAAAAAAAAATGTGGATTATGATAGACAACCTCGAGCTGAAAACAAAAATAATTTCAAATTGACTGTAGGAAGTTGCAGAAATATTAACTTTTATTGAATTCAGCCTGTTTAATCACATCATGAAGCTGACACATTGCGTTAGTTCAACTGACCTAAAAAATGTTTTGCCTCTGAGTTTCACTTGTACTTGGCATCTGATGCCTCTCGTGTCAGTGTCCGACAATAGTCGGCAGTGACGGTGGATTCCAGTTGCCCTGTGTTGGGCACTATCAGTTGCCCCAATAGTTGCAATGACAAAGACTGAAGGGAACAATAAGCTTTATTGCACAGAAGAACTTGAGCTGGCCCACATCCAAACTAGGGAAGTGCAGGGAAGGAAAAGGTGGTCTGACCTTTGTAGCCTGGGTCCCAGGGGAGGAGTCCAGGAAAGAGCATCATCAGGGGGCGGGCCAGCCCGTGCCAATTAGCATACACAATCCATACCATTACACCCTGATATCACTTTTCCATGGTCGCAATGTCCTGGTGAAACCTTTCAGTGACTGCACTGAGATCAGAGGGGGAAGAAGCCCAAGTGCGAAGGCAGAAAATGAATTTTCAATGACACGTTGCGCTTCCTGGTTTTTGGATGCTTGAAGTAGACTTAAAACATGACAGGAAATCACAAGAACAGTGTGGTGGAACACAGTACTGCCGCCATGTCCGGGCATGTCCTCACTGGGTTGTGCAAGTTGGCCTGCCTTCTGTACCTGTAGCCCCTCCCCATAAGATCCCCCAGTAAAGGCTGAGAGCCCTAGTCTCCTCCCTCATACCTGCCTTGGATGTGAGCCAACTGCATGACTGGGTCTTCTGATCAATAAAGCCTTTGACTCTTGCTTTGTGTCTGCGAAGTGGTCATTGATCACGCCACAAAGAGATTACATCTAAAAGACAGGATGTGATAGGAAACTTTTAAAGTGATCGTCATGACCAGCAGCCCAAAATCCATAAAATACGCCTAAAAGTGTTCAGGATGCAAAACCTTCATTGTCCAGTGTTACGGGCAAATTAGAATAATAAAGATGGACCAAAAGGTCGGTGGGGACATGGGAGACTGAAGGGCCAGTTTGTGTGCTGTCCAACTCCATGACATGATAGAATTTATGCAGGGTGGCTTGGTTCTCAATAACGACAGTACCCAAGTAGTTGCCAAGTTGCCAATGGATGCAAGAAGTAAACTTACGCACCGATCATTACTTTTCGCTCCGAAATGAAAGCTGTTAATGCAACTCATTACTTTTCACCCAAAACATTATATTCTGGCAAGGTTTCACTTTGGGATTCCATTAGTTATTTCACGCAACCAGATGCATTTGGATACTTTTGGATTGCCCTGTAAATTACGCTGACGTACAGCGAAAGAAAAGCACTCCACTTGTCCCAATTGAAATCTACTTGCTTCAGGGAATTTAAGTAAATCTTCACTCTTGGCTGGTCTTGATGACTCTGCTTTGGGAGCATGCATGGAGCTTTTCTAATTAAAACTTAAATGCAAGGTACAACTGGCAGTTCCACAAAAAATCTGCTGATGCGGGGGTTTCTGGTGTAGTGCTGGAGTAACTCATCAGGTCACGCACCATGTGCAAGATGTAAGGGGGGATGGGGTCAACAGTATTTGGCCACATCAGCAACAACAATGAGTCACACTAGAGAGGAGAGGAGGAAAATCTCGTGATATGGCGCGAGAGTAACAAGCCGAGTCTCAGCGCGGACAAGATGAGGGAGTTGATTATGTACTTCAGGAGGACAAGGAATGACCACCCTCCACTCTGCATCAACATCTCTGTAGCAGAGAGTGGAGAGCACCAAGTTCCTTGCAGTTAACTTGATTAGTGACCTATTGTGGACACTCCACATCTCCTCACTTGTCAGGAGGCGCAAAAGCGATTCCTGAGAAGACTGAATGGGGCAAGGGTACCGGCCACCATCATGTCAACCTTTTTCAGGAGTTCTATTGAGAGAGTTCTGCCCCACAGCATCACAGTGGTGTACGGTTGCTGCAGTGAAATGGATCAGAGGTCAATCCACAGGACCATAAGAATGAATCGCTGTCGTCTCCCTTCCCTCCGTCGACAGGATCTAGTGGGATCGACATCTGAAGAAGGCATGCAAAATTGTCGAGGACCCCTTCCACCCCGCACACAGCATCTTTCAGTTGCTCCCATTGGGAAAGAGGTACAGGAGGATCAGAGCCAGAACCACCAGGCTGAGGAACAGCCTACGGGCAATGAGAATGTTGAATGACCAAAGGAACTGCTCACACGAACCATTCGAGTCTCTCATAGTCACCAAACAATACTGATGTATTTATTTTTATATACAGTTTGAATACATGTCCTGCATATGTATTGTCTGCATGTGAGATATTTCTGGCTGTGTGTCTGAATGTTTTTGCACCAAGGATCAGATAACACTGTTTCATCGTGTCATACTGATACAATCAGATGATAAATAAAGTTCACTTCACATGTTCATCTCTTTTCCTCGTTCCTCCACTGAGGTGCCTTGGTATTCAGAATCAAAATGGTGGGCAAAATCTGTCTCCATGTCGACAGTCTGCACCTTACCACTGGAGGGCACTAGAGACCACACAGGCAGGACCACTGTACATCAGTCGGCTCGGATTCAGAAGGGCACGAGTAGAAGAGCATTCTGGCTGGTTGCATCACTGTCTGGTACAGAGGTGCCAATGCACAGGACGGGAAAAGGCGACAGAGAGTTGTGAACTCAGCCAACACCATCTTAGGCACCAGTCTTCACTCCATCTGGGACATATACAAGAGGCAGCATCTCAACACGTATAACATATATATTCTGGTTCTCCATCCCGTAGGGCGATGATGGTTCCTTTCAGTCAGTTTGTGGGGTTTGATATGAGGATACCCCACTCCTCAGAAAGGAGCAGCATGTGCATGAATGGATTTAGGTGAGGGGGTTTCACACGTCCAGACCCTACCTTCTCGAAAGCCCCCTTCCGGATCCAGTGGCATGGTGAGGTCCAAGATGGCTGGGGCAAGTTCTGTTGCAGTGAATAGCCAGACCAAGCTCCAATGCAAGGGATGCCCTTTCTGTGCTTCACAGCACGCGTTTGCCAGGCGACCGCTGACCCTGCGAGAGGGTTCGTCCGCCCTTTGACAGGTCTTGCTTTCGTCCTGCAGGGTGTCTGGCTACCCTCCGCACTAGCCAAGCCTGGTGGGGGAGCCAGTTTAGTCGCCAACCACCCGACCACGCAACAGGTAGTATTGGGCTACATGGTACCAGTAGCACTCAGACGAGTGACCTGAAATACTACAGATATGGATATACAGGTACTCCACGACTTGTGACCTGCAACCATCCGCACATATGGCAGAAAATTTGTTAGAAAAATATGAAGAAAAAATATAAAATTTACGTGGTTTATGTTGTATTTGACAAACTATAACAGGGATACAGGGCATGCAAAAGACAAAATGTAGATAGCTACCTTATTAGTCAGCGTCCCAGGGTCCGTAGGCTGGGCATGGCCATCTTGATTCCTCTGCACATGTGCCAATCTTTGGTTGGCGCCTGCACGGTTCATTTATTGGCATTTGGTTGGCTCATACATGAGAGTTAAGGGCGCAAATTCATTATTGTCAGGGCGCTTAACTCTTGCACATGGGCCAACCGAACTCCAATACGTGAACGGCACAGATGCCAACAGAAGACTCACTTGAGCACAGGAATCAAGATGGCCATGTCCAGCCTGCAGACTCCAGGATGCTAACTAACAAGGTAAGTACACAATTCCAACATACACCCATTCCAAGATAATGATCGAACCTTCGGTCTGAATTACGGTCGCAAGTCGGGGAGTAACTGTATCACATTTACAAGAGGCGGTGTCTTAAGAAAGCAGTCTCTATCCTCAAGGATCCTCACCACAGAGCCCATGCCCTCTTCACTCTGCTACCACCAGGTACAGGAGCCTGAAGACTAACACCCAAGGGTACAAAAATAGCTTCTCCCCCCACCCCCCCACCACCACTATCAGATTTCTGAATGGACAATGAACCATAGACATTTTCTCATTTTTTGGACTTTTAAAAAAAAATTAATTTATAGCATCTGTGATGCTGATGCAAAACAACGAATTTTGTGATGTGTTCATGACAATAAATTCTGCTGCTGAAGTCCCCTACTAAACACATTCACGCCCCACGCATTGGTGCATTGCTGAGGGCAAGAATCCCAGTGCCTCCTGCATTTCAGTCGCTGTGTTAAACCCAACTCAGGCACATGGAGATAGACGACCCCCTGGTGCCATTTTGAGGGACATTCTCTTCAGTTTCCTGGTCAAGTTCCTCAAATAAATTATTAAAATAAATAACTGGTTATCCAAGCATCTGGGGTCAAACACAAAAAAGCTGGAGGAACTCAATCAGTCTCACAGTGTCCTTGGGAGGTATAGGTTAAAAAGGTAAATGTTCCATTATTGTCACGTAATACTACATTTAGAAATCTTCAACTTTTGTCTACTGTAAGGCAGGCAGAGAGCCGCTACTTTGTCCAGCACCCCTCACAGAAACCTACAACACCTGGTGTTCCTAGGCCGTCTCCCCTCCAAGTACTGACCAGGCCTGTGCCTGCTTGGCTTCCTAGATCAGACAATCTCAGGCATATTAGGCTTCCAATAAAGATATATTACCGACGCTTCAGACCTCAGCCCTTCTTCAAGGTATAAGCAAAGCACAGGAAGGCATTTGAATAAGGACTGACTGGGGGAGGAGTCCAGACCAACAAAAGTTTTTTTTTAAAATTGGATTTGAAAGGAGGAGAGTTGAGCATTTATTTTGGCTCTGTGAAAGGAGACAGAGGGAAAGAGCACGAGAGCAAGTGAAAGAGCATGAGACAGAGCGAGCGACAGAGCAAGACAAGGGGAGTGTCTAATGGAAACTGAACAAGTCAACGTTAATGCCATCTGGTTGGAGGGTGTCCAGATCAAAGATGAGCTTTTGTTCCTCCAATTTACATGTGGCCTCAATCTGAATAAGAATCAGAATTTATTATCTTGAACGTGTCGCGAAATTCATTGTTTTGTGGCAGTATCACCAGTGCAAACATTTCTATCAACCACATTTCGGTGGCGCAGACAGACGTTTCAATCGTCTCACAGTAGTTAGGGAGTGCAGGGAAATTCAAGGATCTGATGCCTATTGGAAATGTGTTGCGTCCGGGTTGTACCATCAGAGGTCTTAATAAACACTCGAAGGCTTGTAAGTTTAACAGCACATTTCTTTACCCACATTCAGCTACTGGGTCGTGTATTGATACAATCTGTTTCACTGCTTACATGAATATAGGAATTGGAAACACCCATTCAGCAGGTTCCACCATCCAGTAAAATTATCCCATAGCTTAGATCCAAATTTCATCCAATCCCATTAAATAGGATAAATCCATCAATCCCAATGTTTTTTTTCTTTCTTTGGCTTGGCTTCGCGGACGAAGATTTATGGAGGGGTATGTCCACGTCTTCTGCAGGCTCGTTGGTGACTGACAAATCCGATGCGGGACAGGCAGGCACGGTTGCAGCGGTTGCAAGGGAAAATTGGTTGGTTGGGGTTGGGTGTTGGGTTTTTCCTCCTTTGTCTTTTGTCAGTGAGGTGGGGTCTGTGGTCTTCTTCAAAGGAGGTTGCTGCCTGCCGATCTGTGAGGCGCCAAGATGCACGGTTGGAGGCGATATCAGCCCACTGGCGGTGGTCAATGTGGCAGGCACCAAGAGATTTCTTTAAGCAGTCCTTGCACCTCATCTTTGGTGCACCTCTGTTTCGGTGGTCAGTGGAGAGCTCGCCATAAAACACGATCTTGGGAAGGCGATGGTCCTCCATTCTGGAGACATGATCCACCCAGCGCAGTTGGGTCTTCAGCAGCGTGGATTCGATGCTTGTGGACTCTGCCAGCTCGAGTACTTTGGTGTTGGTGATGAAGTCATTCCAATGAATGTTGAGGATGGAGCGGAGACAGCGCTGATGGAAGCGTTCTAGGAGCCGTAGGTGATGTCGGTAGAGGACCCATGATTCAGAGCCGAACAGGAGCGTGGGTATGACAATGGCTCTGTACACGCTGATCTTTGGGTGTTTCTTCAGGTGGTTGTTTTTCCAGACTCTTTTGTGTAGTCTTCCAAAGGTGCTATTTGCCTTGCCGAGTCTGTTGTCTATCTCTTTGTCGATCCTTGCATCAGATGAAATGGTGCAGCCGAGGTAGGTAAACTGGTTGACCGTTTTGAGTTCAGTGCACCCGATGGAGATGTGGGGGGACTGGTGGTCATGGTGGGGAGCTGGCTGATGGAGGACCTCAGTTTTCTTCAGGCTGACTTCCATGCCAAACATTTTGGCAGTTTCTGCAAAACAGGACGTCATCCGCTGGAGAGCTGGCTCTGAATGGGCAACTAAAGCGGCATCGTCTGCAAAGAGTAGTTCACGGACAAGTTGCTCTTGTGTCTTGGTGTGAGCTTGCAGGCGCCTCAGATCGAAGAGACTGCCATCCATGCAGTACCGGATGTAAATTTGAGATCTTTATTAGCTTGTTTCAGCATCATGCTCAAGAAGATAGTAAAGAGGGTTGGAGCGAGGACGCAGCCTTGCTTCATGCCGTTGTCAATGGAGAAGGGTTCGGAGAGCTCATTGCTGTATCTGACCCGACCTTGTTGGTTTTCGTGCAGTTGGATAACCATGTTGAGGAACTTGGGGGGCATCCAAGGCACTCTAGTATTTGCCAAAGCCCTTTCCTGCTCACGGTGTCAAAGGCTTTGGTGAGGTCAACAAAGGTGATGTAGAGTCCTTTGTTTTGTTCTCCGCACTTTTCTTGGAGCTGTCTGAAACTCAACAAATTTCTCCTCTATCCTGTTCCAATTGACCATTCTTTATTGATCTTGTTGCATTCTGTGGACCACTGGACCTCTGAATAATCTCCATGGCACCCATTAATGTTTACAGTAAATATTAATTAAAAACCCTTTTCAGTGACTGATAGCTTTCAATGTGCTCCAGGTAGCTGGAGTAATACACAAACTTATTGAACATTGGTTGAGTGAACTTGATTTTGCCTCCTTGGAGTCACGGAGGAAGAGTGACCTGATAAGAGGTGCATTTGATGAGAGGTGTTGATTATGTAGATGGCCAGAGAGGCTCTCTTCCGGACTAAAATTAGATAACATGGTGGCAAAAGTTTGAAGTTGCTTGGGAATAAGTAATTATGGAGGCGTTGCTTGATACTTGAAAGAGTAAAAGTGTTGCAAGGGAATACCTGAGATCCACTTTAAAGTCAATGGCCCAAATTACCTCCTTCTGTGTTGCAAAGAAAACAAGAAATGATGTTAAGCAAGAATGTTTGCAGATGCTGGGGTCAAGTGCAGTACATAAAAGTACTGGGGAAACTCAGCAAGTCACACAGCGCCAATAGGAATCAAAAGGCAGGCAACATTTCGGGTCTGAGACCTTCATCAGGAAACTGAATGTGAAATGATGCTGCCTTGTCTCCTGCCAGGATGATGAAAGTTGTGTCTAATTGTCTAATATGGAACTTTCCAGCAGGCGGAACACATGAAGATCAATTCTTTTCTTTTTATTTACAACATGATAAAAGTTAATTCTGACCATTAAAACCAATTATATTCAAATTAACCGACAAGTTCATACTTTTTGGAGGGTGGGACGAAACCAGAGCACCCGGGAAACCCCATACAGGTCATAGGGAGAACATACAAATTCCCTACAGATGGGGCCAAAGTCTAACCCAGTCGCTGGCACTGTAATAGCATTAACCACTACACTATCCACGCCGATCTACAACATCTATAACATTGAGCTGTGATGTGGAGGAGGTCAACGAGTCATCTGGTCAGAAGCTGATGAATAACGTTCACTTGTTCCTGTACAAACGCCTGAGGACCAGCACCTCCAGATTCAAGAGCAGTGTTTCTCCAACAGCTATCAGTCTCTTGAACCTCTCCTTGATACACAGATCAGGGACTACTCTGACACCCACCCAAAGGACTGTCTGCACTATTGCCAAGTCACATTCTGTGTGTACTTGGATAAATGAATATTTAAATTGTTTGCAATTATGTATGTTATTGTAGTTATATTTATTAGTAGTTTATGCAGGGGTTTTGTTTAAACAAAGCACTGTTCAGCTTGTGCAGGTAAGAATTTTGGTGCATAAAAAACATTGTACACTGTGTATGACAAACTCATTATTTGTTCTGACAGAACAACAACCTTCCTTCTCACTTGCAAAGGTCTAGAGCAGCCATTCTCAACCTGAATTTTGGCTGTGGCCCCCTTAGGACACTGATCAAAGTTTATGGGCCCCCTTCCCTGTAAAGCAGTTTAGTTGGTTTCTCTGTATTCTCTCCCACCAACTGCAAATAAAATATTTTACAATGTCAGTTCTTCCCCCCTGCCCCCCTCTAATTGTGCTCTGGGCCAACCATTCTTGGGGGGGGGGGGGTTATGCCTCTCTCTGTCTCTCCCCCTGCATTTAAATAAAAGCATGATTCATGGCACAGTGAGCACAAAGCCGTTACAGCATTAATGACCCAGGTTCATAACCCGTGCTGTCTGTAAGCAGTTTCTACATGCTCCCCATTTCTGCATGAGTTTCTCCGGGGCTCTGGTATCCTCCCACTGTTCGAAATGTATGGGGGGGGGGTGGGGTTTAGGTCAGTTGGGTGTAATTGAGCAGCATGGACTTGTGGGCTGAAATAGCCTGTTACCGTACTGTATGTCTAAATTTATAATTTAATTTTTTTTAAAATGTAGACAATAAGGGAGAAGAATGGAATAAATCAACTAAACTTGACTGCTTTGCAGAGAAGGGGGTCCATAAACTTTGAGCAAGAGTCCCAGAGTGAAGCCATAGCCAAAAAGAAGGTTGAAAATGCCTGCTCTGGTCCTTTTATCACAACAAAGAAAAAGCTGAAGACCATTTCTCTGGACCTTAATAAAGGGTCTCAACCCAAAATCTCGACTGGCCACTTCTACTCGCAGATGCTGACCGACCTGCTGAGTTCCTCCACAAATTCTTTGCCTGCCCAAGATTCCAGCATGTTCAGCTTTTGTGTTTGTCGGCTGACTCATTGTTTTGCCAACAGCATCTCAATGTAGCCTGCAAGAAGTGGTTAGATAAACGCTGGAAGGGAAGAGAGACTAATTGGTTAGTTATTGTAAAATACCTGGCTGGATGCATCCCTCTGTTGTAAGTACATTTGAAACCATCTAAAATACATGATCATGTTACATCCTGTATTTTTCTGCTTGAATTCTTTCCATGTTCTCTTTCAACTTCTGAAGATTATATTAGTCAGTAACTCAATTCCAGTTCATTTCGAGGAAGCAATAAAAGAAAATGGTCTTAATGGAAAAAAAATACTTGTTTACTATTTGCCAGTCGAGTGTAATAAAATGACTAATGCACTGACAGGAGAATAGCACAGATAGGATGATAATCAGGGTCTTTTTCTGGGGTTGGGGGGGGGATCTAAACTTAGGGGATATAGATTTAAGGTGAGAGGGGATCATTTAAAAGGGATGCTGTCAGCACCTGCTTCGTACAGAGGCTGGTGGGTATGTGGAACGTGTTGCCAGGGAAAATGGTAGAGCCAGGAATAATTGTAATGCTTCAAAGACATTTAGACAGATAAACGTGCAAGGCACAAAAGTGCCCGGAGAAACTCAGCAGGTCTGGCAGCATCCATTTCGGGCCTGAGCCCTTCTCCAAGGTATGAACAAAAAGTAGGCAAGGTGAATGGTTAAAGATGTCGGGGGAGGAGACAAGGGAAGAAGGGGCGGGGGGGGGGGCGAGCTCCACAGGCTAATAAATAAAAGGTCAGAGGTGGATATGGGTGGGAGGGTAGAAGAGAAAAACAACCCTGAGGTGATAGGGTGGTGGGGTTAGCTCTTTGAATAGAGAGGGAAGAGGCTGAGGAGGTGGAGGAAAGGAGACAGAGGGAAAGGGTAAGAGAGAAAGAGACAGGGGTACATAAACTGGAGAAATTGATGCGAATGCCATCTGATTGGAGAGTGCCCAGACAGAAGATTAGATGTTGAGCACCTTCACTCTGTGAACTGCAATATCAGGGATTTCCCAGCGTAAACCATTTTAATTCTGTGCCCCATACCCACACTGACATGTCCATCCACAGCTGCATGCACTATCTAAGCTGCAAATTGGAGGAACAACACCTAATCTTCCGTCTGTCCATCATCCTCCCACTGTCTGAAATGTACCAGATTGGTAGGTAATTTGGGTGTAATTAGGCAGCATGGGGTCGTGGGCCGAAATAGCCGATTACTGTGCTACATGTTTAAATTTATCATTTAATTTAAAATGTAAATTTAAGTTTAAAGTATAGATGCAAAAATTGGAATAAATTACATTTGCATAGATACACTATTTTTAAAAAAAATGAACACATTAGTGGTAAAGAAGAGAACGTGAGGTGGTGCCTGCAGTTCATTGTCCGTTCAGAAATCTGATGGCGGAGGGGAAGAAGCTGGTTTTGTACCACTGGGTGTTCGTCTTCAGGCTCCTGGACCTCCTTCGTGATGGGAGCAGTGAGAAAAGGGTTTGGCCTGGGTAGTGAGGGTCCTTCATAATAGAGGCTGCTTTTTTGAGACACTGCGGGTATTTAAAACGGAGGTTGTTCGGTTCATGATCATTTACAATGTCAAAGTATACAGAAGATGATGGGAGAATGGGGTTGCGAGCAAAAAAAGCATCAGCCATGAAGCGAATGGCAGGGCAGACCCGATGGGCCGAATTTTGCTCCTGTCTTTATGGACGTGCAACCAGAAACTCCAATTAATTGCTGCAGATATAGTGCAGACACTTTAATAATCTGATTGCCTTGTCGGCATTTGGTCTTGAAGACTCAGAGGTGGTGACATTTGGAGCACCAAATTAGGTCACTGAGTTTGGAGGACAGGCACATCAATTTTGACATCAATTGAAGAGGCTGGAGGATTTAGGGAGGGGTTCAAAATCATGCAGATTTGATATAGTACCTGAGGAACGAAGTGCACTAACTGTGGAGAGGCAGAGATTTATGACTGGCAAGAATACATTAATGAGGATTATTTTAATTCACAATATTCTCTTATGCATTAACAGACAATTACAGGAAATCTGTTGTACATTTGAGTTCTCCGTTGCTTTCAGCTTAGCAAGCGAATGGGGATGACCCACATAGAATGAAAGCCTCTCTGTACCTGAGCAGCATTAGCAATGAGGGACCTGTTGTGGAGCAGTGCTCCAAACGCGGTCACACCAAGGTATCGTTGAGAGTCGCACATTTGATTCTGCTGGACATGTTGCATCTCTTCTGATCTAATTCAATCAAACCCACCAAGTTGGGCATCTGATCAGTAGCCAGTTCTTTTGATCATGTGGAGTCTGAACCATAGCATCCCGGGGATAGTATCAAAGAGCAACCATCCACTCTTGGAAACAACAGCTCATTGGGAATGCATGGCAGGCACAATTATCCAGTAACAATAGGACTGTCTAAGTCAACCGGTGATTTTAAGTTGCTTATTGAGCGGCAAATGAAGTGGAAAGTTCTAAAGATCTTTTAATTCTGCCAATATTTGGGTCATGATTACTCCCTCAACCATGACTAACTCTTCCAATCCCATCTACTGCATTAGGAGCTCTTGACTGTGGCTTCCTCTGCATCGGTGAGAGCAAACCCACACCTTTTTGCACAGCGCTCTTTCCACAACCACCATCCTGAGTTTCCGCCTTGTGCAGGCCATTTCAACTCCCCTTCCCATTGCCACTCCAAACTATTATTGATGGTGAGGCCAAGTGCAAACGAGAAGAACAATGGCTCTTATTCCACCTGGAGGCCCCGCAGCCCAACAGTGCGGACATTAACATTTCCAATTTCAGGTAACCCCTTACCAGGCAATAAGAAACTTCTCCCTCTTTCAGGTCTCTCTCTGCACCCTGACCACCCCCCCCACTCCATTCCCTTCTCTCCTTTCCTCCAGCTCTCCATCCCTTCTCCCTCCATTCAGAGAACTACTCCCTCCCCATTCACCTCAGCTTTTTTTTCTTCTTCTGCCCTCCCACCCATGCCCACCTGTGACTTCTTGCCTGTTGGCCTGTTCTCCTCCCCCTGCCTCTTCTTTCATCCACTCCTCCACCCCAGCCATTTTGTTCAGGTGCCTTCCTGCTTTTCGCTCATTCCTTGATGAAGGGATCAGGTCTGAAATGTTGGTCGTAACCCTTTGCTTCGTGACCTGCTAAGTTCTCCAACACATTTATGCATTGGATATAATCTCAGCATGTACAGACTTTCCTGTTTAAACTCACTGCTCACTGCCAGAGTTCCTTTCAAACCCAACCCCCACCCCCCCCCCCCAGGTTTTATTTTCCTCCCTATGTTCATCTTTTCTGTTCCCCAAACACCCTCCCTCCTTACCCAGTTATCTTCCCTGCCTGGTTCCAGCTGACCACCGTCCCTCTGGTCTTCGCTTCCATCTCTACCTTACCCCTTTCTTTCCTCATACCTACCCCATCTGCTCATCACTCCCCACACCACCTGATTCCATCCATCACCAACCAGCCCCTGTCTCACCCCTCACGTTCCACCTCTTCACTCTGGCTAGCTTTCCTTGACATCTTGGTGCAGAGCACCGTCCTGAAGAGATGACTGTCCCTTCGACTTCACAGGGGCTGTTTGGCATGTTTTTTTTTTAAAAGACATGCAGCACGGTAATAGGCCCTTTCAGCCCACGCGCCTGTGCTATCCAATTACACCCAATTGAACTATATCCTCCCCCCCCCACCGTATGTTTTGAAGGGTGGGAGGAAACTGGTGCACCTGGAGGAAACCCACACTGACACGGGGAGAACGTACAAGCAGATTTAAACCCAAGCCCCTGGCACTGCAATAGAGTTGCGCTAACAGGTACACTAACGATGCTACCCATGAATGCAGCTTCAATAAATTGTGCAAATTAAACTGCCAGGTAATTTGCTGTCACTTAATACAGCATACCTAGAGCACGGCAACAGGCCCTTCTAGCCCTTGCCACCTAAATACTCCCAATTGACCTACAACCCCTGTTGGTTTTGAAGGGTGGGAGGAAATGGGAGCACCCAGAGGAAACCCACGCAGACACGGGGAAAATGAATAAACTCCTCGCTGACGGCGCTAGATTTGAACCCCGCTCTCCGGCACTGCAGTAGCGCCATGCTGACTGCTATACTAAATGTGGTGATCCTGCTTTCCCCCCTCATTCTAGCATGTGTCTCCAAACCACCGTGGAAGTGTTGGTCCGGCCGTCTATCATCACGTCAAGATGAACGGCAAGAAAATGTACTCTGAGTAGTGTGTTTTGCCCTGAGCCTTCTACGTCACTCAAAAAAATCTTGGTTCATTC
Organism: Narcine bancroftii; assembly: GCF_036971445.1. Lineage (NCBI taxonomy): Eukaryota > Metazoa > Chordata > Chondrichthyes > Torpediniformes > Narcinidae > Narcine > Narcine bancroftii. Next base: position 118,323,724 of record NC_091477.1, on the reverse strand, counting down.
AGAATCAGAACTTATTTTGATGAGTATGTCACAAAATTTGTTGTTTTTACAGCAGGGTTTCAAATACAATGTTGCTATAGATTCCCTTTAAAAATAAATTAATTAGTGCAAAGGAAGAGAAAGTGCGGTGGTGTCTGTGGTTCATTGTCCATTTAGAAATCTGATGGTGGAGAGGAAGATGACGTTATGGTGGTGTTAGGTGTTGGCCTTTAGGTTCCCGTACCTCCTTCCCGATGGTAGCAGTGTGAAGAGGGCATGGCCTGGCTGGTGAGGGCCCTTGATAATAGAAGCTCCTTTCTTAAGACACTACCCCTTGTCAATGTCCTTAATGGAGTGAAGACTATGCCCAGGGTGGCATTGATCAAGTTGGAGCAGGCATGAACAGCACTGCAATTCCCCAGGTCAAATTATGGCAGGACTGAGTCAGTGGCATCAGTGGGGGTATGTGGGCTCCCTGTGGCTTTCTGAATATGCAGAGCCGGAAGGTCCCAAACTTCCTCCTCGCCCTGGACAGTGAAGATCTGAGACTCAAAATGCACAGCACAGTTGGCAGTTAGCATGGCACCTTTACAGTGCCAGCGTTCGGGATTTGAATTCCAAGGAGTTTGGGCACGTCTCACCGTGTCTGCGTGGTTTTTCCCCTGGAGCTCCGGTTTCCTCTCACCCTTCAAAACGTACCAGGGGTGTAGGTTCATTTGGTGTAAATTGGACGGCACGGGCTCATGGGCCGAAATGGTCTGTAGGCCTAAACTTTTTTTTAAAATTAAAAACAATTGTGGTGACAAGTGGATGGCCCAGTCAGATTTGCGATCTTGCTGAGGTCAACTTGAGATTTTTGCTTTGGACCTTTCAGTGGAGGGACCAAGAACAACATAATCTGGACTTTTTTAAAATTAAGACAAAAGATCTGTCTGTTCTAAAGAAACATCAATTTTCTTTGCACGAATTGCAACTGTGAATATTTATATATCCTTTAATTTACTCTATTGTAGGTACCTGTTTGGCTGCAACAAGGAAGAATTTCAGTGAATCTGTGCATTGTACTTATGTATACGGCAATAAATTCTCATCATGTCACTATACACTATTATGTGGAACAGCTTCTTCGCATGTGGGCAGTGAGATTCCTGAATGATTGTTGAACTGTTTAAACAACTCCCCGTGACTCTGCTATTTATTAATACTATTCATTTTAACATATGTACGTAGGTTCTGTGTATATGTATAGTTTGTCTCCACATGTGTTATGTCTGTGTGTGTTTTGCACTGTGGGCTGGACAATGTTGTTTCATCAGGTTACACTGACACAAACAGATGATACTTGAACTATTATATTACAGTGCCCTGCTGTACTCAAGGACAGGTTGACATGCCTGGATAGCACACAAAACAAAATTTTTCCACTAAATTGTGATATTCAGTTCCATTCAATCCATGCAAAAAGATGGCTGACCAAAAGTGTTAGCTTCTTTTTTCTTTACAAAAGATTATTCTTGACCTGTTTAGTGTTATTGATATTTTGTGTAATTATTCAAAACTTCATTAGTCAACACCATGACTTGAAACATGTGATTCAGGGGCAACACGCATCCACATTTAAAGCTGACAGTTTCAAGAGGTGTTATAACAGTGGAAAATAACGGAATGAGTAAATTCTCCATTTAAAGTCCCTGCATTCCCCTGAAAGTAAACGATAGCCTCAACAGGATAATGGGGAACAAAATGGTTCACTGCAACATGGAAGAGCTTGCAGTTTCAAAAGTTATGTTCTGGAACTCTAAAAAATATAATAAACATGAGGTTACGCATGATACAATATAGTTGGTTACACAGGCTATATATTACGCCCCAAAAGTTAAATAAATGGGACCCAACAGTATCAGATAGATGTTTTCGCTGTAAGAAGGAAACGGGAACAACAGTACGTGCAATTTGGGGATGTGAGAAAGTGGAAAAGTTTTGGGAAGATCTAAATCAGGTATTAAATAAAATCACAAAAAGCAACATCCCAAAAAATCCAGAGATCTTTCTTCTAAGTAATATAAGAAGAATTAGGCCTCAAACTGGATGAAGCACAAAAAAGATTTATTATGATAGCCTTAGCTGTAGCAAAAAAATGTATAATGTCAACCTGGAAATCAGAAGAGAGCCTGAGAGTACAGCAATGGTACATAGAAATGAATAAAGGTATTCCATTGGAAAAAATAACATATAATTTAAAAAATAAAGTCACATTATTCGAACAAATTTGGGAACCGTACATGGAACACAACAGAGAGGGCCTACCGCGGACTTCCACCCCCTAAAATGACAGAAGGAGAAGAAGACGAAATGAACTGACCCAGTGTGTAAAAGTAGATGATAAAATTTTCTTGTTTATTTTCATTGTGTGATGACATTGTTTAATGGGTTTATTGTATTGTATATGTTGAACGTTTAATGGGTTTGGGGGTGGGGGGTGGGAGGGAGGGAAGGTAGGGGTGGGGAAACAGGGGAGAAAATGCCACTGTGTATATTTAAGAGGGAAATGTTTGTATGTATTTTGATTGATATGGTTCATAGCGTGAAAAATTTAAAACATTTTAAAAAACATGCCAATGTTTAGCATGTAAAATCTTAGCTGACTCGCCCAAGGGTAAAATGTCAAATGCTCATATATTTTGCTCATTACCTCACTGGGTAATCTCACCAGCTTTGGCGTGACACAATTAGATCAGACGGCTCACGTACCCTCCAGGCACCCCAATAGGAAATTGCTCTAGTTTATCATTGTTTAGACATGTCTAAACACAAACATGCCAGTTAACCATGTCCTGACATGTTTCAACAAGAAAATGCCATTTAACGATCCATAAAATATTTCAGTGGGAAGATACTATTCATATGAATGGATATCTTTCAACAATATACATCACCAGAACAATGCCATCGCAAGAGGAACATTTTAATTGATCCTGTCCAAACTTCTCACAGTAGGAGATTTTACTGTAAATTCAGCAAAGAGAGGCATGGTTGGTGTAGCAGTTAGCGCCATGCTGTTACAGCACCAGCGATCGGGACAGGGGTTCGAATTCCACACTCTCAGTAAGGAGTTGGCACGTTCTCCCTGCGTCTGGGTGGGTTTCCATGGTGTGCTCCAGTTTCTTCCTACTGCGGTTGTAGGTTAATTGAGTGGAACTGGACGGCACAGTAAACTCTGTCTTAACTTGAAATTCCTGTCTTAACAGGAAATTTCACCAAGGTAACCATGTCCAAACCTGTCTCAATGGGAAATTTCCCTGGTTAACTATATCATAACAGAAAATGTCACTGTTAGCCATGGCCAAAGGTTTTCAAGGTAACCAAACCTGTCACAGCAGGAAATTTCACCAGTTATTCATGTTCAGGCTTGTTGCAACAGTAAATTTTGTCAAGCAAACCTGTCTTAAGAGAAATGATGTGAATTAACCATGTCTGAACAGGACAACAGAAATTTAACTGTTTCACCATGTCCAAACCTGCCATGGCAGAAAGGTTCCTGAAAAACCATATTCAAACTTGTCTCAACAGGCAATTTCATGAATTAATCATGTCCAAACCTGCCATGGCAGAAAGTTTCACAAATAAATATATTCAAACTTGTCTCAACAGGTAATTTCATGAATTAATCACGTCCAAACCTGCCATGGCAGAAAGTTTCACAAATAACTATATTCAAACTTATCTCAACAGGTAATTTCATGAATTAATCATGTCCAAACCTGCCACAACAGGAAATGTCATGAGTTAACCATCTTCCTTTCTGTTTTAATAGGAGCAGTACACTCATCCGTAAATTGATTTTCTTCGACGGGAAACCTTACTGGTTCATCATGTACTGACATGCCCCAGCAAGAAATAATAAAACAGCACAGGATATTGACAATGCTTTGTAATGCTAAAGTGTGTTTTCATTTCTGTTGCCAGTGAATTCACTGAGGAGAGCTATCTAGGGAACCAGGTTTGGTTAACTACACAATGCAAATCCTACCGGTGCATTACTGCAATGAACAGCTGAAATTGTTTTAAATATATTTTGCTCTTTTGGACAATAGTCCTTTCTCAACCAGAAACACAACCAAAGAAAAATCTGGATTACAAAGGGCGGACCGGCTAGGACAACGCTATTACAGCGACAGCAACCCGGGTTCGAATTTGCTGCAGTCGAAAAGGAATATGTTCTCCCTATGTGTACGTGGGTTTCCTCCGGGTGCTCCCACCCTTCAAAACGTACAAGGGTTGGAGGTTATTTGGGCGGTACGGGTTGTGGGCCAGAAGTACCTGCTACCGTGCTGTATGCCTAAACCTGAAAAAAAGCATTACTTACTTTAATGCTGCCTAAGAGCATTTTTCATATACATAAGAACTTCTGCAAGTGTTAACGAGACCAAACTTCTAAAGTTTCCCAAATTAATCAACCATAACCATATAACCATTTACGGAGCAGAAACAGGCCACGTTGGCCTTTCGAGTCCGCACCGGTTCACTGATTTTGTGCGCCCTCTTCAGTCATTGGTCCCGGTAGATCTTCATTCAATAACGATGGGCGAATCTTATTGAAATTGAAAGCAAGATTGTTGTCCTGGCATCACACAACCAGATTCTTGATCTCCATCCTGCTTTCTGACTCATGGTCATTAACTTGGATCTCCGAAAATCTTATCGACTAAAACTTACCTTTATAAGCATTAAGCAGTCTCAACAGATTGCAGCTACTTGAGGATGGAAGTCCCAAAGTCGTGTATGATTTTTAAATTTTTTTAAAAATAACAAATGCAGTACAATGAAGGGAATAAATCTGAATATAAAATATCGTGTGTGTGTGTGTGTGTGTGTGTGTGTGTGTGTGTGTGTGTGTGTGTGTGTGTGTGTGTGTGTGTGTGTGTGCGCACACAATTCCAGCTGTTCATTGCAGTAATGCACCGGTAGGATTTGCATTGTGTAGTTAACCAAACCTGGTTCCCTGGGTCTCTATCCATCTCTCTCTATATCAAGATAAAACTTCAAATAGTATAAACTTGGATTCCCTCCCCCCCCCCTCCACTGCACTGGATGAAGACGGAAAAGACACACGCCCATCGTGATTCAAAAAACCAGGACTATATCTCATTTGGAAGAGTGAGTAGATCTAATTACATTGAAAACATTTACATCAAAGGAAAATAAGATAGGAATAGAATTCATATTGAGAGAGGAATTAAAAATTATCAATTACCAAAAGTGCTGTTAAAACAAAATCAAATTCTTCCTTTTAATTTGAATAATTCTTTATTTGATCATTGGTATAGTAAAGGTTTATAGAGAATAAAGGATTGTTTTTTAGGATTTTTATTCTTAACTTCTGATCAATTAAAAGATAAATATAATATACATAATAATACAATTTTTGCATATTATCAATGAGAGGCTGGGAGCAGATCGGAGACTCCCTAAACAAAGTCAATTCGAAGATTATAATAACAGATACATTTGTTGTTAAGAAATTTATTACTAATATGTATATAAAATTACAAGAGACTGTAAAGGAAAAATCAAGAATCCGATGGGTGAACGATTTAAATATATAAATTCAGGAGGACATTTGGTCAAAATTATGTTATGAAAGTGTTACGAATACGGTAAATGTTAGAAATCAAATGGTTCAATATAATTTTCTTTGTCAATTGTGTTATACTCCACATAAGTTAAATAGACTTAATCCTAATTATTCAAATAAGTGTTTTGATGTGCGAAAGAAGCAGATTTTTTGCATTCAGTGTGGTCTTGCGAAAAAGTGGGAAGGTTTTGGAATGAACTGAGTTTATTATTAGAGGGCAAATTATGAAGATAAATTTATCAAAGGATCCAAGAATATTTTTACTTGGTGATTTTTATGAAAAGGATTTAAAATGGAAATTGGACAAATACCAAGAAAAATTCTTGTATTGCAATAGCAACTGCAAAGAAATGTATAGCTATGTCATGGAAAGATGAGAGAGAAGTGTTATTGAGAAGATGGTAGAATGAGATGCAAAATTGTAGACCTTTGGAAAAAATTACGTATAGTTTAAGGAATCGAGTTGAAACTTTTTATAGTATTTGGTAACCATATATGGATTTTATGGATAATTTTCCATCCACCTCTTCTATCTCATCCACTCCTCTTAGTTAGTAATTTTTAATAACAATTAATGATTGTCTCTGCTAATATTATTGGATATTAAATGGGAGGTGTTTCTTTCTTTTCTTTCTTTTTCTTACTTTTGGGTGGGAGGGGGGATGGGGAGAAAATAGATTAAAGTATTTTTTTGTATCATTGGATATGGATATTTGATTAATGTTTTTTTTCCTGTAATGATGCAAATAATTAAATAAAAAATTTTAAAAATGAAAATAAGATATAAAATGTCACCATGTATCTTCAAATTTCACCGATGAATCAAATACATGACCTAATTTTTTTCTAATCTTGAACATTGAACCATTGAAACACTGTTGGAAGTCTCGCGTCTTTCCAGTTGAATAAGACGGCTCTTTTAGCCAACAATGTAGAGAAGGCCACAACCCGCTGCGCAGGTTCAGAAAAACTATGTCTGGCTCAATAACCCCAAAAAGAACAGTTATTGGATTGGGTCGAAGCTCCACCTGAAATACAGTTGAAAAGATATTAAAAAATTCTTTCCAATAGATTTCCAAAGATGGTCAAGACCAAAACATATATGTCATTGTAGCAATATCAGATTTGCATCTGTCACAATTAGGGTTAATTTTCAAAATGATACAAGCCAGCTTATCTTTGGATACGTGAACATGCTGCACCACTTTGAAATGGATTAGTGAATGCCGTGCACATATTGAAGATGATTTCACCAGTTTAAGAATGTTGTCCCATAGATCCTCTGGTAAGAGAGCATTTACAGGGATTGAATTTTTTTGCTATATTGTCGTTCCAGGTGTACACAAGTGAGAACTTGTACCCTGCAACATTAGTTTGGCTTTATACCTTGGCAGAGATTTGTTTCTGTATTTGAAGCTCTTCACTCTTTTCACACATCACCCCTCCTCTCATTGAGCCCAGAGGTGTTAAAAAAAAACTGCTACACTGAGAGATTGGATACACCACCTCCTGCATTTAAGCCAAAAGAGGGTGCAGACTTTCTTTAAAAAATTATCAATTTAGCTGCAAAATTTTAATGTTAATCAACATGCAACAATACATTAACACAGACATGCTGGAGGTCATGCAGTGTCCATAGGAGGTAAAGACATACGAACAACTTTTCAGGTCTGAACCTTTCTTGAAAAAAACATTGATTATATATCTCTATGTATGCTGTGAGACCTGCTGAGTTTCTCCAGCATTTTTATGCTTTAACTCAATCACAGTGTTTTCAAACTTTTGTGTTTCACAACAAAACATTAAGGACATAGCATGTGGTACATTCAGTTCTACAAGTATTTGCACTTGCATAGAGTACATCTTTGAGATTATTGAAATGGAAAGTTATATCTGATATTAGACGGACAACCTGACTGGCTAAATGTTTTGTTTAATTCTCTGTATATTTCTGTTTGAATTAATAAATAACTGATGCATTTTTTTTAAATACATCTATTTTCTCATAATTGCTTTTGAACAGAGGTGCTGCTTTTGAATATCTCTGACGGTCAAAGATATTGAAGAGTGACACAAGTATTTGAGAGGTAATATGAAGATGTTGGAGACCCTCCTTCCCTCTGTGCGAGACTCCCCCCCCACCCCCTCAATGATGTTCTTCCCCCCTCTCACGATAACATTATTCCACTGTCTGTGAGACCCTTCTCCTCTGTGAGAGACCAATTCTTCCTGTAAAGCTCTTTCAACTATCTCTGTATAGTCATCTCTCTCTCTCCCCCTTTCTATATGTGAGACTTTTTCTGTGCATGTATAGACACCATCTCTCTGTGTGACTCGTCTCTCTGCAATCATCTGTCTCTCTGTATTGGACTTCATCTCCCTGGGTTGGACACCCTCTCTTTGTGTGTGGCTCCCCCATCTGTGTGCAAATCCCTCGCTTTCTCTGTGACTCATCCTCCATCTCTGACACATGCCTCTGCCAGCAAGAGAGCCCCCTCTCTTTGTGTGACATTCTCCCCCTCTCATTGCTCTCTGTTTTGGGGTTAGTTATTTTGTTTTCATTGTGGCTCTAATTTTTCTCCTTTTTGACTTTTGTGGTCTTTTTATTCTGTTATTTTAATGACTAGCTCATGATTTTTGGTACATTTCCAGATTTGAAGATGACTTTCCTGACCGGAAATGCATCAGCGTATTTATTTCATTCATTCCATTCATCAATTTGATTAATTAATTAATTAATGGTAGCACCAGTGCGGTTCGCCGCTCAACCACTGACACACCATCCGGCCCATGTAAAAGGTTGCCCACCCCTGTTCTAAAGTCTCAACAACAATTCTGCTGCGCATTCAGGGTCATGAAGAGGCTGAGAGAACCAAATGGCAATCTGCTCATTACTCTGACAGTAATGGTCCCATCCAAGTCACCACCATCTGAACCATCAGTCATCACTGGGTCTAAGACCGAGGTCTCCATGCTCGCCAGCAGTCTGACAACACTTTCGCTGGAAGGATCTCTGTAGTTCAAGGCAATGAATAAAGGGTAATAAAAAACAGGTCTTTTCAGTAATAGTCGCATGTGATTAAGTTAAAAATTAATCATGGCTTTGCCTGCATCCCATCAAATGTCAAATGTTATGGGGAGAGACAAGGCAATGGGGCTGAGAGAAAAACGACATCAGCCACAATTTGAATGGCAGAGCAGACTCGATAGACCAAATGAACCTAATTCTGCTCCTACATCTTACATCAAGGGCCACTCCCACTCAATAGTGAGCAAAGATCGATTGGACCAACAGACCAAGTCAATGATAGAATAAACCAACAATGTCTTCAGAAGCTGTGATTGTTATCAATGCACAAATTTGCTGGAGTAATTCAGCAGATCCTGAAGTGCCCACCTCCCCATCTCTTCTTTCTCTCTCTTTGCCAATTCCTCTGTTGCCTTCTCTTCAGCTCACCACCCCTTGTCTCGCTCTTTCCCTATTCCTCTGTCTTCTTTCCTTTAGCTCCCCATCCCCCCTCTTTCTCTCCCCGTTCCCATCTCCTTTCCTCCAGCTCTGCATCCACAGAGTTACCACCCCCCCCGATCCATTCTCACCTTTCCTCTCCTGCCTTCCTATCCATGTCCACATATTGCGAGTGGGCCCGTGCCCCTCCTCCTCCCCTTACCTGTGCCCCTCTCCCTGCCCCTTCTGCCCTCCTCCTCCTCTTACCTGTGCCCCTCTCCCTGCCCCTTCGGCCCTCCTCCTCCCCTTACCTGTGCCCCTCTCCCTGCCCCCCTCCCCATTTTGTTCAGGCACTTGCCTAATCTTTTGCTCATACCTTGACAAAGGGCTCAGGTCCGAAGCATTGGTTATACATCTTTGCCTTCAACCCTTAGTTTTGTATCGGTACATTTTCATCACTGTGTATTGTTACATTTATTTCTATTTCTGCTGTGGTTACTTCCCCCACCATGTTGTTTGAGGTCTCAGCTCCTCATTGCCCAGTAATGGGAGGACTGTATTCTGTGGTCCTTCTCCCGCAGTGTGTTGCCTGCTCCAAGCCTCAGATTTTGAATGGCTTTCCCTTTGTAAATAATTTATTGCGAATTAAGTCTATTTTGGGTAAAAATGAAATACATATATATATATATATATATATATACATCTTTGCCTTCAAGGGATGCTGCAGGACTTGCCGAGTTTCTCCAGCACTTTTGTATATTTACAGACATACAACTCAGGGTGGAGTTCAACAACAGATTGAATTCAATTCATCAATCAGCACAGCTGTTCCTGCATTATTGAAGTCAGATGATGACAAATGAGAAAAAGCTGTAAAACTCAACAAGATTGGCCCTTTCTGCTCTGCGGTTTCCAACTAAACACATACAGATTCCATTGTAAAGGACGTTATTCCTGTTGACAGGAAGGATCAGGGAACTTTCTGCTGAACAATGCCCCCCAATACTCAGAATCAGACTTTATTGTGATGAACAGGTCTCAAATTTTGTTGTTTTGTGTCTGCATCACAGGGTGTAGAGCGCATCGAAAGAACCAAAGACTTGTTGATCCAAACCAAGGCTTTTATTAACTAAAAGACTGGAGCATATCACAAGTAGGTCGACCAGTCCAGAATGACCTGGTCTGGCTAGGAGCAATCCTTTAAGAGCTGCCAGTAGGTGGTGCTACACTCTCAGCCAATCACAGTCACCCTACACTCTTTTCTTTGGCTTGGCTTCGCGGACGAAGATTTATGGAGGGGGTAAAAAGTCCACGTCAGCTGCAGGCTCGTTTGTGGCTGACAAGTCCGATGCGGGACAGGCAGACACGATTGCAGCGGTTGCAGGGGAAAATTGGTGGGTTGGGGTTGGGTGTTGGGTTTTTCCTCCTTTGCCTTTTGTCAGTGAGGTGGGCTCTGCGGTCTTCTTCAAAGGAGGTTGCTGCCCGCCAAACTGTGGTGCACCTCTGTCACGGTGGCCAGTGGAGAGCTCGCCATATAACACGATCTTGGGAAGGCGATGGTCCTCCATTCTGCAGACGTGACCCATCCAGCGCAGCTGGATCTTCAGCAGCGTGGACTCGATGCTGTCGACCTCTGCCATCTCGAGTACTTCGACGTTAGGGGTGTAAGCGCTCCAATGGATGTTGAGGATGGAGCGGAGACAACGCTGGTGGAAGCGTTCTAGGAGCCGTAGGTGGTGCCGGTAGAGGACCCATGATTCGGAGCCGAACAGGAGTGTGGGTATGACAACGGCTCTGTATACGCTTATCTTTGTGAGGTTTTTCAGTTGGTTGTTTTTCCAGACTCTTTTGTGTAGTCTTCCAAAGGCGCTATTTGCCTTGGCGAGTCTGTTGTCTATCTCATTGTCGATCCTTGCATCTGATGAAATGGTGCAGCCGAGATAGGTAAACTGGTTGACCGTTTTGAGTTTTGTGTGCCCGATGGAGATGTGGGGGGGCTGGTAGTCATGGTGGGGAGCTGGCTGATGGAGGACCTCAGTTTTCTTCAGGCTGACTTCCAGGCCAAACATTTTGGCAGTTTCCGCAAAGCAGGACGTCAAGCGCTGAAGAGCTGGCTCTGAATGGGCAACTAAAGCGGCATCATCTGCAAAGAGTAGTTCACGGACAAGTTTCTCTTGTGTCTTGGTGTACACATTGGTGATAGAATCTGTACATTCACACAGTGCAAACATTTTTATAAAACACCTTACAAAAATAAATTAAAATAGTGCACAAAAAAGTCTGTATGAGCCAGTGTCTTTGGTTCATTGATTTTTCAGGAATCTAATGGCAGCGGGGAAGAAGCCGTCCTTGTGCCACTGAGTGCTCGTCTTTAGGCCCCTGTACCTTTTCCCTGATGGTAGCAAAGTGAAGAGGGCTCGGCCTGTGTGGTGCAGGTCCTTGAAGATCAAGGCTGCTTTCTTTACACACTGCCACTTGTAGATATCCTTGGTGGAGTGAAGTCTGGTGCCCGACACAGCAGAACTGAATATTTAGCTTTGCCATGAGCACCCTTCTCATTTTCCTCCAATTAATCTTTTCCAACCCTGTCCTTTTTGCTCTTTCCTGTTCCTCTGTTCCCTCCCTCCCTCATAAAACAAGCATACAATTTGTACATCCATTTCTGGACATTAAACTCAATTGACTTTATTTCATGCTCCCGATATCGCTCAACCTGTGGCTATTTCCACCGATTTTCGTGACCAGCATATCCACTTTTGTCCCAACAGGGCTGGTGGTGCCACAGAGGATTGCTGGTGGCTCCACAATGAATCACTGGCCAGTGACAATGCAGCTGGCCATGTGTTCTACACCTATGCCCTCACAATGGCAGCATCACAAATAGAGCCAAAAAAATGAATGTATTTCATATCTTCTCCCCTCTCTGCTTATCCATCGCAGCTGGGACCATTTGAATGATCTTATCAATCCACACACAAGTGTACACATGTTAAGTTATTCTAACAGAACATTATAGCACAGTGCAGGCCCTTCTGTCCATGATGTTGTACTGACCTGTGTAAAGCTACTCCAAAACAATCTAATCCTTCCCTCCCTCATTGTATTTTTCCGTACATCCATATCCTTATTAATGATTCTTTTGTATGTCTCCATTGTACCAGCCACCACCCCTAGCAATAGAACTCCCGGTTCTATTTGAATATTAAAACTGGATTTATTAACAGAAGTTTGATAAGAAAATAGAGCAGTGTAGATTTGTCAGCCCATATCTGTGCTGAACATGAAGTCCAAATCAAGTTAAATCTCTGCTGCTTACATAGAGTAAGTTTCCGAGGATCTGAAATGCTCGGGACTGGACATGAATCAGTTAACTGGCTTTAAGCAACCCCAGTAGCATCGGCAGGGATCCTGCCCGAGAGCCTAAGGGTCCCGCTCCTGCCTAGGAGCTTTTCGATTAAGTGGTTCTTGGATAATCGGAAAAGTATTAAATCATTCCAACCCATGTGCCATATGATTTTAAATGAGTTCACTAGCATTTTATATGCATTCTCTTTTTTAGTTTTATAATTATTTAAATGTTTTATAATAATATAGTGTCCCCCAAAAATTGGGGTGCATAAATCAAGACTAAGATGGAAAGTGGATTTACACACACAAATAAATGAAAAGGACGGGATGAAGTTATGCAAGAAAATTATAAATGTAAGATACAGGTTAGTCCAATATAATTTTTTGCATCAATTATATTTGACTCCACCAAGATTAAATATCACCACATCAGATTTATTGTTTCAGGTGTAGATCTGAGGTTGGAACTTTTTTTGCATTCAACATGGTCTTAAAGTTGGATAATTTTGGTTACGGGTAGGTAATTTTTTGGGACGAGTCACGGCAGTGAAATTCGCACAGGATCCAATGTTACTGAGTGATATGAAGGCTATTAGGCATAAATTAAAATTAAATATCTATCAAATTGAAATTGTGTTAGTTGCTTTAGCAGTTTTTAGGAAATCATGGAATAGATTTAGGTGGCATGCAGAACTTCAGAATTGTATACCGTTAGAGAAGATAAAGATCATGTATTTTTGGGAAAATATGGCACCCATATTTACAAAATTTTGGTTTTCATATATGATAGGCTCCCCGAAGACCTCACTTCTTTGTAACTTCCAATAGATTTTATTGAATAAATGTTTTATTTTCTTGGCATCCTCCGGTTTTTCTCTCTCTTTTTCCTTTCTTTTTACTTAGGGGTGGGGAAGTGGGAGGGTGGGATTACATTTACGACATGTATAATTTTTCAAAATAATTTCTGGAATTGAATGTAATCTCACTATTTATTGTGGTTTAAAAATTTATAAATAAAATGTTTTAAAAAAGTGTCATAGAGAAGGCCCTTCAGCCCAAATTGTCCATGCCAGTCAATTTGCCATTTTGGACTGGCCCCATTTGCTTGCATTTAATCCATATTTTTAACTCTCCTATCAACCTGTCCAATGGCATAATTGTATCCAATCAGGAGGGGTATAGATAAGTCATGGTGTTTTTCCTCAATCGGAGAATCTAATATGAGAGGGGTTCTGGAAAGATTTAAGGTGAGAGGGGAAAGATTGGAATGGAACCTGAGGGGCGCCTTCTTCACACAGAGAATGGTGAACATATGGAAGTGGTCAAGGAGAGTGCAACTGTACAATTTAAAATACTGTTAGACTAGCACACGGGGAGAAATTATCTTGAGGGATATGGACCGAACGCAGACGAATTGGATGAGCTTATATGGACAACTTGGTCAATGTGGACAAGTCACGTGCTGAGGAACTGAAAGACTCTAATGATGTTAAGGAGATCGGACGTCAAGACGGGAACTGATGGAAATAGATTGGGAACAGCTGCAAGAGGGAGACGTTTACAAGTGAAATTCAGAGTTTATTCAGGAAGACTAAGGAAACATGTGCCAGATATGGGAAATTGTTATTGAGCGAGTCTTGTGAGGTTTATGCCGGAGAGATCTTAAGAGAGCAGTGAAAAGTGCAAAAAAAGGGACAAGGCTTTCTTTGGCAACATTATGATATAGAACATACAAAGTAGGTCCCCTCAAGGACATGAAGGGATGTCTTTGTGCGGACCCAGAGGATGCCTGTGATTCCCTGAATGAAAGATTTGCATCACTAGTCACCTGGGAGATGGATGGGGTGGATGGAGAGGGTTTTTTTTTGTTTTGTTTTTTTTTTCACACCATAAACCACATTGACCATGATACATACTTTTTCCTTTTCAGGATGTAGGGAAAAGTGAGGCTCTGGAACATGTTACAACAGGAAAGAGGAGAAGATGGAGGTATCAAAGTACAGCCATCCAATCCCGAGGTAACCTATCATGGGGTATTGATGAAGCAAAGGAAGAAATCAATGAGGCTCTGATGGCAATCTATTCATCTTCTTTAGTCAAGGAGAGGTACTCAAAGACTGAAGCGCAGCTAATAATATTCCTGTATTCAAGAATTTTAGCAATAATTCAGGAAATTATGGGCTGGTGAATCTTACATCCGTAGTAGGAGAAACCATTTCAAAAAATTCTTAGGAATGGGATTTTGAGTCACTTGAAAAGGCAGGGACTGATTTGGGGTCTATGCTTGGGAACTTGCACCTCACAAATCTGACCAAGATTTTATTTGAGGAGGTTTCTAACAAAACCAAAAACTTTTGATGCAAAAGCTCAGGCACATGGGATTCGAGATGCTTTAGTAAAATGGATCTAAAATTGGCTTGAGGCGTAAATGCAGAGTCTCATGGGTTGAAGAGTGTTATTTTCTGGCTGGAGGTCCATAACCCCCAGCTGCTTGCAACGCATCTAGATGAGAATATCAGGGGCAGATTGGCATGCTTGCAAATCACAAAAAAAAATTGGTGTTAGCCACCAGCCATAGATGAAATAGGCCCTCAGCCCAATTCATCAATGCCAAACAAGAGGCATGCCCACATTAATCCTGTACTTGCCCCATAGTCCTAATTTCCAGGCTCACCCTCAGGGCCCCATTTGAAAGACGAGACAACAATCACAACATTTCAGTCTTCTGGTATCTTAGCCATGGCAAGCTAAAGGACTAGGGAAACTCAGCAGGTCACGCAGTATCTATAGAAAGCAAAGGGATGTAAGCAACATTTCAGGCCTGTGCCCTTTGTATGAGGGGAAAAAAGCAGGCAGGCATCTGAGGGAGGAGGAGAGCAGAGGAGGGAGGAAGAGGCAAGGGAAAGGGGAGTGCACAGGCCAATAGTCAATAAGTGATTATGGGTGTGAGGGTAGAAGAGAAAAAAAATGAGGTGAATGGAGAGGGAAGAGGGTGGGGAGCTGGAAGAAAGGAGACAGAGGGATAAGGAACGAGGGACACTCAGGCGAAGGACAAAATGGAAATGAGAGAAATTGATGTTAATGTTATCTGGTTGACAAAATATTATTCCCTCTACATTCAGAGAACTACCCCCTCCCCATATCACTTCTCAGCCTTTTTTCCCTTTCTGACCCTCTGCTGCCCAAATACCAAATTAATAGGCGGGGCAAGATCGAGAGTAAATGGGAGTTTGCAGAGGTCCAGTACGACACGTGACCAAAGTACATCTTGGGAATGTGGGAAGATACCTATGCAGACGGGGAGAGAATGTACAAACGCCCTACAGACAGTGCCAAATTCGAACCTGGATCACAGGCCCTGTAATTGCGCTGAGCTAACCACTACACTCGCCGGGCCACCTTTACGCTGCCATCAAATCTGCACTCATGTGAAGTTACTTCATATTTTTATGCATACGATCATTATGTGCTGTGTGAGAAATGTATTGTCTAAGTGTGGGCTCCATATTCTGGAGAAATGCTGCTTCGTTGAGCTGCATATGTACAGTGAAATGCTAATAAACTTGAACCTGAATATCCCTCACAATTACTCATTATCTTCCAACTTCTCTCTCTTTCGGCAATCATCATAAAACACTGATTTGAAGACCACTAGAACATAAAAAAATTACAAATGAAAGCTATTTTTCTTAATAATTATAGCATCTTTGAATAACTCAAACGTCAGCATCATATGTTATGGCTCATTACTTCTTTGTGAGTTGACTTACTATTTATAACTTCAATGACTCTCCACATTGTGGCATTTAACTGATGGAATCTGTAACAACATGATCTTTTCTAGTTTTCTAACTGTGGCTTGCCTGCTTTGTACAGCAGGGCTCCTGAGATCTAATCATTCCACAAACCTTTCCGATCGTAGATCAAGATGCCAAATGTGGATGCTGTAACTGGGCTAAGTGTTTGACTGGTGCTGTGGGAAGCACGTTTTTTAAATGGTGAAAGAGTTCAGAGGTGCGAGATGCAGAAGGATCCTATGTTCCTCATACATCATTCTCAAAAGATGGAATGCAGCTGGTGATTAGGAAAACTGACAATATTATGATTGGCTGTGGGAAGTGAATGCAAAAAAGTCAGGAGAATTTGCTCCAGTTTACTACAGCATTGGTGAGACCATTTCTGCATAATCTTACACAGATTCTCTGGTTTTATTTAAGAAATGATATAAATGCATTGAAAACATTTCAGCTAATGTTTACTAAATTATGGGAAACTGGACTGGGATCTTTCAAGCAACATTGAACAGGATTGTTTCCACTGGAGTTTAGAACATAGGTGGTTTGATTAAATAAGGGGTCTTAGGAAAGAGGAAATAGAGGGGTGTTTCCTCTTAAGGGAGAATCTAGGATTAGGGCTCATCAAATGAAAATTAATGTCCCATTTCTTTCCAGTGAGGTAACAATCCACAGGACCACGAGCAGCAGAGAGGATCAATGGAGTCTCCTTCCCCCTCCCTCTCGACCAGATCGATCAGGATCGTGGTCTGAAGAGGGCGTGAAAAATCATTGGACCCCTTCCACCCTGCACACATCTTTCAGCTGCTCCCGTTGGGGAAGTATCAGAGCCAGAACCACCAGGCTGAGGAACAGCTTCCTCTCGTGGGCAGTGAGAATGCTGAACAATCAAAGGAACTGCTCTCATTCACCCTCTGAGACTCTCATATTCATGAAAGAATATTTATTTGTATAAATAAGTACCTGTCTTATATATGCATTGCTTGTCTGTACATGTGGAATGTCTGGTTGCATATCCTCATGTTTTGCACCGGAGAACGTTCTTTCGTCAGGTTGTACTTTTACAATCAGATGATAATAAACTTGACTTGAACACGTGAACATATTTGTTTTCCTGAGAGGATCAGGAGTCTTTGAATCTTTTCCTCAAAGATCAATGTAAGCAAGTCTCTGATTTATTTGAAAGTAGGTGTAGATAAGTATGTAATAAGCAAGGAGGAGCAAGGTGAAGAGTAGATGGGAGTTTGCAGCGGTCCAGTACGATATTGGTAATCTTCTACAGATGTGTGGTGGAAAGTGTGCTGACCAGCTACATCACGGCTTGGTATGGGGACATGAATGCACTCGAGCATAAAATCTAGTACATCAAAGGCAAACCCCCCCCCCCCACCATCGAGAACATTTTTCGAGAGCAGCAGCAATCATCGAGGATCCACACGACCCAACACGCGCTCTGTTCTCGCTGCTACAGGTGCTACAAGGCTTGCACCCCCAGGTTCAGGAACAGCTGCTCCCCCTCCACCATCAGATCAGACTCCTCAACAACAAACTCAAACAGAGACTCACTTAACAACTCTTTGAAAATTATTAATGATTGAATAATTATTTTTTCTATATTTCTTTCTTTGTCTACATTTCTCTCTTTGGTATATGTATCTTTTTCTTAGTGCCCACAGGAAAAAAGAATCTTGGGATTGTACACATGTTCTCTGACAATAGATCCGAACTTTGAACACAGAGTCAGAACCACCATGTTAAGTGGATGAACAGGCCTGAGGATATGGATCCTGCTCTCAGTTTGAATGTTTGTACAGGGTAATGTTTAAACTCATAAAGCATGACCCAGTCTTGCAACAATAGGAATATTCATAAACAAGAAAAAAAGGCTGTTTTGGGGGATAAAATGGAATAGGTGTGAGCACATGTTATGTGAAAATTAGGCTTTAAATTTTTTTAATTTATATTTTTAAAATTTAAAATTGAAATTTAAACATATAGCACAGTAACAAGGCTTTTTGGCCCATGAGCCCGTGCCACCCAATTGCACCAAATTCACCTACACCCCCAAAGTTTTGAATGGTGAAAGGAAACCAGAGCCCCCAGGGAAAACCCACGCAGACACGGGGAGGACGTACAAACTCCTTACAGACAGCATGGGATTCACACCCTAGTCCTGATGATGGTGCTACAAGAATGTTACACTAACCATACATAAACAGCCTAACCTCCTGCATATGAAAAGCACAAATTTTCATGAATTCCTATCAAATAGAGACCCAAATCCCAGTCAATGAAGGGCCATGTGGTCTTGCAGACTTACCTTCCCAACTGGAGACCCTGAGGTATGTTGGTAAAACAGGAGATTCAACCTTCCTTCTCACAAGTAACAAGGATGTCATGCTTCAATGTTGCACTCAAGCTAAATTGTTGGTCACCACCTTTAGCTGAGAGATACTGCTATGAACGAAGGATGCTCTGGCAGTAGATCCAACTTGGTTTACCATCCAATTTATCTATACTGGCTTCTGGCAGTACAATCTCATGAATTCATTCCTCTTTTTTTGCATCATGCAAATTACTATCGATCATGGGCCAATCACATTTCAGAAAGTATTGATTGATTCCTCTTCCAGCTTTGAACTTCAGATCACCACAGAACACAGACATTACTTCCATAGTGTTGTGTCTTCTGATGTAAACCTACTCCACAACAAACTAATGTTTATCCACCTCACATCCCTCTAATTTTCTTACTACCATCTGCCATCAAAGAGTCTTTTGAATCTCCCTATTGTATCAGCCTCTACCAGCACCCCTGGCAATACATTCCAGGCACCCACCATTCTCTTTGACATCTCCCCGAAACATTCCTCCTTGAACCGGTGTCGCATGGTGTTTGCTGTTGTCACCCCAGGAAAAGGATGCAAGCTGCCCACCCTATCATAATCTTCTGCCCCTCCATTAAGTTTCCTCTCATCCTTTGTCACTCCAAACACAAAAGCTCTTGTGCTGTCAATTTTGCTTCAAAAGACATATTCTCCAATCCAGGCAACATCCTGGTAAATCTCCTCTGCACCCGCTCTAAAAGCTTGTGGTTGTAATGAGGCGACCAGTATTGAAAACAATACTCCAAGTGTGGTATAACCAGTGCTTCATAGGGCTACTACATTACCTCATGGTGCTGGAACTCAATTCCTCAACTAATAAAGATTAACACACCATTAAACTTCTTAACTGCCTATCAACTTGCCTGGCAACCTTGAGGGAATCTGTGGATTTGGACCCTGCGCACGCACGCGCGCGCACGCGCACACACACACGCACACACATGCACACGCATGCACACACACACACTCACACACACACACACACAAACACACACACATACACACACACACACACACACACACACACACACACACACACACACACAATATTATACACCATAACATACGCGGGTATTACATTTGCGCGTAATGGGATTAAGTTAGAGATAAGTATGAAGTGTTATGTTATTAATAGTTAATAATAAAAATTATTGATTTTTAAAAATAATATTGTTTGGTGAATTTCTATTGCTGCTGGTCTATGTCATAACATTGAGGAAGGGAAGAATGAATCAAGAAAATATGAGGTTGGGGTGGAAAGTAGATGAAGTCAACAAGCTCATTGTGGGTGAATGGGGCAGCACCAAAGTAGTTGTCGATGAAGTGGAGGTAAGTTTGAGGAGCCTTTCCTGTGTAGGCTTGTAGCATGAGTTTCTCCACGTACCCAAAAAGAAAGGCAGGCATAGGTGGGGCTATGATGGAGACAGACAAATCGAGAAAGGTGAGAGTGTTGCCTGAGATGGGCTAAGTGAATTTGAGGTCAAGGTGGAAGTTGGCAGAAAAATGGATAAACTCGACGAGCTCTCATACCTTGAAGAAGGGTCAGGCCCAAAACATCTTTAACTCCTACATATGGTGCTTTCACCCCTGAATTGATGGGTGAGAGGGAGAGGGATGTGGAGGGGGTAGGACAGTATGGGGTTTGTGGGGAAAGTCTGGGATACCGGGACAGGTGGGGTTAGATGGATTAGAGGCCTTTAGACATGGGAAGAGGTCACAGAAATAGGGGGTGCAAGTACTAGAGGGTATTATGAACATTGAGAGGGGCATAGGGATTGAAGGGCATTACAGATACAAAGAG
Organism: Narcine bancroftii; assembly: GCF_036971445.1. NCBI lineage: Eukaryota > Metazoa > Chordata > Chondrichthyes > Torpediniformes > Narcinidae > Narcine > Narcine bancroftii. Next base: position 118,303,335 of record NC_091477.1, on the reverse strand, counting down.
AGGTGCAGAACCTGGAAGATGTCACAGAGACAGGGAGAAGGCTGGAGGAGATAAGAGGGGCGTATATGATCAAGAGGATATTACAAAGATAGGGAGCTTCAGGGATATGATGCAGGGGTTATAGAGGTAGATTGGGATCAGAAATAGGGAGTTTGGGGCATGAGGGGGATTACAGAGATTGCGAAGAGGGAGAGCAACATCCACACAATATCATACTTCTGCAAATACTTTGTGAAAACATCCATCTTGATTTCAATCCTGAATTGCCTCAATCCAACTTTTGAAATTGGACAGCTTTTTCTTTGATTTCCCCGCCAGAAGAAATAAGTTCTTTGGATGCAACAGACTAAATCAGCTTTTAATATTTTAACATCTTAATTTCATTTATAACACAAGGCTCAGGAAAGAGTTGATCAGAATCGGCATGAACCACCGTCGTCCAGATAGTTGTACCACACAGACCCAGGCCCAACTCTTCCATACCAACTAAATTACCCCATATGAGCCATCCCATTTGATTGTGTTCACCCACGTCTCCATAACCTTTCCTATCCATGTACCTTCTAAATGATTTTCACTAATCATAATTGTACCTACTTCTGCAACTCATTCCAACCACCTTCATCCTTCTGTGTGAATCTACGCCCTCTCACCTTCAACCTATCACCTCTAGTTTACACATTATTAGGAAAAATGTTAGAAGGAGAGATATCAGGTTCGTAAAGGGAGTGGCTGTGGAAGAGCTCAGGATCCCAAACATTGAATATTTCTTTCCATGGATGCAGCCTGACCTGCTGAGTTCCTCCAGTCCCTATTTGTTCATTTTGCTCTCTCTATGGCCTACAAAATGAGAGTAATAGGGTTAGCCAGTTCCCTTGCCTCCACAATCCTCTGGGACACCAAAATCCTGAGATTAAAAGGCCACCAAGTTAAAGTTCTGACGCACTTCAGCAACAAATGATCGCCCCCTTATCTGGGAACTACCCTCCCTCATTCACAACTCTACTACCAGTGGAACATCTCAACATTTGCCTCTTCGGATCATATCTATTTCCAAAACATCATCCCTCATTATTCTAAATTTCTTAGATGGCATCAAGGATATCAGAATCAGAATCAGGTTTATTCCTCCGGCAAGTCTAGATTTTGGCATCTGCAGTCTCTTGGTGTCCCCAGTTTTAACACCTCACTATTGGAAGGATATCAATAAGATTGAAAGAGGGCAGAGGAGATTTACAAGAATGTCAGTGGGAGCTGAGTTACAGGGAAAGGTTAAACGGGTTAGGATTTTATTCCCTGTAGTGTCGGAGAATGAAGGGAATCAGAAACAGGCATCATGAAATTAGTTGTTTTGCAGCAGCAAGTGCTGTGCAGAACAAGGTGCAAAATTGCTGTAAAGTTACAATTAAATAAATACAAGATTAAAAAAAAATAAATAAGTAGTGCAAAAAAAGAGAAAAACATGAGGTAGTGTTCGTTGTTCATTCAGAAATCTGATAGCGGAGGGGAAGAAGCTCTTTTTGTAATGTTTGACTGTGTGTCCTCAGGCTCCTGTACCTCCTTCCCGATGGTAGCAGTGAGAAGAGGGCCTGGGTGGTGAGGGTCCTTGAGGATAGAGGTTGCTTTCCTGAGGCACCGCCTCTTAAAGATGTCCTTAATGGTGTGAAGACTGATGCCCTCGATGGCACTGGCCGAGCTTATAACTCTCTTTAGTTTATTCCTGACCTGCGCACTGCCTCCTCCATACCAGGCAGTGATGCAACCAGTCAGGATGCTCTCCACGGTACACCTGTCGAAATTTGCAAGAGTCTTTGGTGACATGCCGAATCTCCTCAAAGACTTAATAAAATATAACTGCTGGAGTGCTTTCTCTATATTGACCTGACCATCCTTGGCCACTACACTATCATGGACAATCCCTCTGTTCTCTTCCCATATTTGCAACTTACTTCAGATGAAAGTTCATTGACCTGAAATATTAACTGTGTTTCTTTTTCTTCTTTAATTCTATTGAAGGGCCTGAAACATTTTCCTCTCTCTAGATATGCTGCCTAAGCTTTTAAGTATTTACAGTGTGGCTGGTCTTTTCAATTTCAGTCCAGCATCTTCAGTTTTCTTTCTAAGGTGTAAGGAGCTTGTATGGACTGCGTGGGGTTTTGTCCGGCTGCTCCGGTTTCCTCCCAACTTCCAAAAACATATGGGGTCTGTCAATTTATTGGAGCGTTTGGGGAACATGGGCTCATGCTGTATCTCTAAAGTTTAAAAAAAATTTAAAAAGTAAATTAAAATTCTTTTGACAATTAGTTTGTTTCCAATATTCTCTGAAATGTTGGAGAGAGGATGAAAGAGAGAGAGGGAAAGAAAGAAATGGTTTGCGGATTGATGGAGACAATGGCATCGAAGGAGAAAATACTGGTACAGTTGGTTTAATGAGACTGGCATTCTCTGAAGATATTGGTTACAGATGCTATTTATTGGGGAAGTTCTGCACACACAACTCTTGCCTTTAAGAGTTCTCAATATGAAGAACAAAATCTAATTGAATTGTCCGGGCACAATTCAAATGCCATACAAAAATTTGGAAATGACACCATGATTGTTGGCAGAATCACAGACGGCAATGAGGAAGTGTACAGAAGTGAGATGGATCAGCTGGTTGAATGGTGTCACAACCTTGCATTCAATGTGAGCCAAACGAAGGAGCTGATTGTGGACTTCAGGAGGGGGAAATCAGGGGAACAGCAGTGGAGAGGCTAAAGAACATCAAATGTCTGGGTGTCAATGTCTCTGAAGATCTGGTCTGGGGCCTAAATGTTGATGTAATCACAACAAAGTCCTCACCAGCCTTTGTGAGGGGCTTGAGAAGATTTAGTACGTCACCAAAACCATCTTGAAAATTACTTCAGATGTACCATGGAGAACATTCTGACTGGCTGCATCGCTGTCTCGTACGGAAGTGTCAATGTCAAGACTATAGAGAGTTGTGAGCTCAGCGAATTCATAATGGGCGTCAGTCTTCACTCCATCGAGGACATCTTAAGAAATCAGCCTCTATCCTCAAGGACCCTCACCACCCAAGCCATGCCCTCTTCACACTGCTACCATCAGGAAGAAGGTACTGGAGCCTGAAGACGAACACCCAGCGGCACAAGGACAGCTTCTTCCCCTCCGCCATTAGATCTCTCAATGGACCAGAAATAGCGCCTCCTTCTCTCTTCTTCTGCACAAGTTTTTAAACAATTAATTTATAGCAATATTTGCGCTTGCAACATTTTCGTGACATGTTCAGGATTCTGATTCCAATTAGGAAATTCTTAATTGCACTGAAGATACATAGCAGCAATTATTTGCTCTCAGGTACACCTACTATCCACTATCCGTTACATTTCTTGCTTTCCTGATTATTTGTTATTCTGAGGTTTTTTTTTGGAGCTAATTATTCTACAAACTGAGTGATGCATTGCGAGATGCTTCCTCTTCATCCACAGAGAAGTCGCTTTCTATTTAAAAGCCAATAATGCCTGCTGCACATCAAAAGAAAAAAATCAATGGAATTTTCCATTATGAAGTGTACTTTTATTTGTTCCATGATTTCAAACCATTCAGTAATTGGTTAAAGCTTTTATTTTAATGTGTTTGTATTAAGCTAAACCTGCAGTATTCCTTTTGTGATCATTATTTGGGCTCTTTTTTTATGTCTATCTTTGGCGAGGCAGCACACAGTGCTGTAAAGAGAGATATAGTTTTACTGCACAGAAAGAGGGTCTTCGGCCAAACATGTGTACACTGACCATATCATTTACACAAGCTCGCCGCATTTGCCTACCTTACGCCAATATCCTTCGAAGTTTTTCCTCTCCACCTGCTCAGCTAAATGTCATTTAAATATAAAAATGGCACCCACCTCTATTATTTCATCTGCACCACAATATCCACCACCCACTGAAAAAAGAAACGGCACCTGCTGCTGGAGATGATGTAAAAGCAGCAATGCCTCTCGTGTGGACCCGAGAGAGCAGGGAGTGGAGACACAACACTGCTCCACAGGGTCCTACTGCCCGGTCATGATACTGACAACTTCATACCGGCTATAAATGCTTGTTACACTGCAGGGGACGAGAAACACCTTTCATTGATAAGGAAAAGCATGGAAGATGACCCTACAGGGATAGTTACCATGGTAGTGGACCAATGAGGGGCTCAACAGCTGAAGGACACAGGCTGATGGAGACTGGCTCATGGGAGCCAAGTATCAGAACCGGGATTCAAGGGAGTGCTGAGGGCAAGAAGAACTCTTGAAAACTAGACCGCCTGATCCTGGAAAAAGAATGAGGCTACCTTATCAGAACCCCTCATGAGGCTATAAATCTTAGAGTTAGCTCTCTTCTTCACTCTGCAATAGTACCAAAGTGGTGGTGAAGGTCACACAAGCACCCAGAGTAAGCAAAAAAAATGGTTGACATTTTGGGCCTGACCCTTTCTTGGGGAGTACTGAAATTCAGGCAGACATCTGAATTAAAAAAGGTCAAATGTCAAAGTGGGGGGGGGGTGGTGCAATGGAATTGGAAGGGGAGAGGAGCACAGAAATCAGGTGACAGATAGAAGAAGAGAAAGAAACTGAGAAGTAATCGGGGGAGAGGGCAGAGGGCTGGAAAAGGTAGCTCTCGGGGAAGAACAGAGAGAGAGAGAGAGAGAGAGAGAGAGAGAGAGAGAGAGAGAGAGAGAGAGAGAGATTGTGTTACAGATGACAGAATCTTAAGCAAATAATGAAATCTCCACTTGGGTCTTTGAAATCACATGGGCATGAATATTGAATTTTCCAGTTTCACCTAATACCCTCACCTCAATCTTGTTTCACTGTTTCCACCCTTGTTATTCAGGATCCTACCAGTTTTTGCCTGTACCTGGTGAAGGGCCCAGGCCTGGAATGTTGGCTACTCTTCACATCCTATGGATGCTGTGCTACCTGCTGAGTTTCTCCAGCATGCTTGCCCTTTGAATGATGAATAATTGGGATTCCTGTTCCTGAGGGCTACCTGGTGACAACCCCGGGGATACATTGAGTGAGCAGATGTTGGCAAGTGTCAGGTTTTGATAAAACAAAATGCTATTAATGTTAGATTTGACATTGATTCACTGATCTGGAGGAGAAATTCATATTTCCATCAATACTTGTGTGAATGCACTCTTGAGAACCTTGGTCCAATTTTTTAATTGGTCCTTTCTGAATCCTCAGTCAGCAGAAACTGTTCTTTCTCATCCTCTTTCAGTTCACCTCAGCGTTCCTAAAATGTAATCCATTCAAGGGAATATAATTGGTGCCTGTGCCATCATTGATATTTGATAAGTCCAGGTTTCATTCCGGTCAATTTTCACTCAATTCCTGCAGCAAACCTGTGGTCGATTTCTGCTGCTTTCAGATCTGCTTTAAAGGATCAGTGGAACCTGATTCAGCAAGTCACTGGGAAGGACTGCCTGCCATGGCAACCTGCTGAGAATCGGCCCTGTTACTGATGCTCCACATCAAGACAGCTGTCTCCAGCAGATGACCCAGGCTGTCTGAAGAATGACCTCTTGGGATCCTACACTCTTGCTGCATTCGTCGATGACTTATTATTAGTGACAGTGAAGTGTGTAAGATAAGTAAGATTTATTGAAAATACCTGGTTCTTCATAGAGAATTAACAATGAATAAAACTTGGAAGAAGGCATTGCCAATTTTTTCATCAGTGGGTAGCCAGAACCATAGAACAACAGAATCATGGAACACTACAGCACAGAAACAGGCCCTTCAGCCCTTCTAGTCTGTGCCAGGCTATTGCTCTGCCAAATCAAATGGACCTGCACTCAACCCATACCCCTCCCCTCCATGTACTTCTCCAAAATGGTCTAAAATATTAAAATTGAGCCTGCATTTATCACTTCAATTGCCAGCGGATTACACTACTTTCACCAAGTGAAAAACTTCCCCTTCATTTCATATTTCATCCTTAATCCATGTCCTTTAGTTCTTGGCATCCAATCTCAGTGGAAAAATCCTGTTTCCATTTAATCTATCTACAGTATACCCTTCATAATTTTGTATACCTCGATGAAATCTTCCCTTCCACCATCAGATTTCTGAATGGACAATTAAACCTCACACTTTTTCTCTTTATTTGCACTAATTCACTTATTTTTAAATCATAAATTTATGGAAATTTATAACAATTTTTGTACCTGTAATGCCACAAAACAACAAATTTCTCGACACATGTTCATGACAATTAAATCTGATTCTTTGATTCTGACGCTGCAGGGAATAAAGTCCCAACTTGTTTAAACTTCCCCTGTTACTCAGTTCCTTTTCCTGGTGACATCCGTGTAAATCTCCTCTACGCTCTTTCAGTCTTATGAGGTGATAAAACTGGGGACACGAAGAGACTGCAGATGCTGGAATCTGGCCTTGCCGGCTGAACTCATCAGGTCCAGCAGCAGTGAGAGAAAAAGAATGGTTGACTTTTCCGGATGCCCAAGTAGGCCAATTAACCTTACCCATCCCATACATCTTTGGAAAATGGGAGGAAACCGGAGCACCAGGAGGAAACCCACACAGACACAGGGAGAACATACAAACTTCTCAGAGACAGAACCTGGGTCATTGATGCTGTGAATAGCATCCTACTAACCTCGAATTATTTTATGGTCATTGATATCTGGATCTTACCATTTCCTGCTTAGATTTTGAACAGTGGTGCAATTAAAGAAGTGATTTATTAAAGGAAGATTTTTTTGGTGCTTCTTAGTGAAGTTAAAATAGACAGCATATTTATCTTCCCTAAGTCGTTATCTAAAGGCATTCTTGGCCAAATTCACAGTAACTTCCCTATAATCTGCCTGTGAAATAGAAGCAAAATCGTGAGATGACAACCTCAATGCAAAGTCCATTCCAGAAATTTCATGAAAGCATCAATTTTATTTTGGCGAGTTAGTGAATAAGTATGGAACCATAGAACACAGAAACAGGCCTTTTGGCCCTTCTAGTCTGTGCCAAACTATTAATAACACCTAGTCCTACTGAACTGCACCCAGAACATAGCCCTCCATACTCCTCCCTGTCCATGTTCATGTCCAAACATTTCATAAATGTCAACATTGAGCCTACATTTAGCAATCCAGCTGGCAGTTCATTCCACACTCCCACCACTCTCTGTGTGAAGAAGTTCCCCCTAATGTTCCCTTTAAACTTTTCCCCTTTCATCCTTAAGTCCTCCTGTTTTAATCTCTCAGTGGAAAAAGTCTGTTTGCATGTACTCTATCTATACCCATAATAATTATGTACAGAATAATAAGATCAGTTTTAGTTGTTTCAATGTTGGAAGAGTCAGATTTTGACTTGGCCCAGAATAATATCTGGGTTTAACATAATGTTGCCAAGATTTCCAGAGTAGATGGTTGATTCAGGATTAATCAACAGTTACATCTGTGGCTTGAAGCTAGAACAAAGCATTCAATGGCAATCCACGATAACCACACACTTGGGAACATGTGAACCATCAGCCAGAGGTTTCCATTCTTGCAATATCAGCTGTTCTTGTGGATTGCAAGAAATGAGCAAAACCTTGTAAAATAACCAATATTGAACTGAATGCAACTGCAAGATAAATGCATTTTCTTTTGCAAAGGTTAAATGGTTAAAAACCTCTCACACTATAAGGAGTATTATTAACTTAGCATGTGAATAAATAACCCAAACTCCCTGGAGTGTAGGAGGCTAAGGAGGGATCCTTATGATCCTACATCTTACTGTTTTTTTCAAAATTTCTTCAGCCAGTTGGTGGTGAATCTGTGGAATTTGTTGCCACAGATGGTGTGGAAGCCAAGTCATTGAGTGTATTTATAGTGGAGGTTGATAGCCTCTTGATTTGTAAAGAATTTAAAGGTTACAGGGAGAAGGCAAGAGAATGGTTCAGATTTGAATGACAGAGCAGACTTGATGGGCTAAATGGCCTAATTCTCCTCCCCTTTCCTAGTCTTAGAGAGGTTTATAAAATCGTGAAAGACACAGAAAAGGTAAATAGCCCTTTTTTTCCCAAGATGGGAGAATTAGATTAAAGGTGAGAGGGCTTAAAGGAGGTTGAGGGGCACCTCCTTCAGAGTAGGTAGAACGAGGTGTCAAAGGGAGGCGGATGGTGTAGCAGTTGGTGCAACGCTACGACAGCGGCAGTGACCCAGGTTCGAATCCACCGCTGTCTGCTCGGAGCTTGTGTGTTCTCCCCATGACCTGTGTGGGTTTCATCTGGGTGCTCCAGCTTCCTCTCACGTTCCAAAGATGCACAGGGTCAGTAGGTTAATTGGTTACATGGGTGTAATTGGATGGTGCAGTCGCATTGTCTGGAAGTGCCTGTCACTGTGGTGCAAAACTAAATTAAAAATTAAAAGTGGTAGAGGCGGGGAAAAAGTGAATGATTAAAATACATTTAAACAGAGACACGGATTGGAATAGTTTAAAGATTCAGATTTATTGTCAGAGCACATACACGACTTCACATACAACCCTGAGATTCCTTTCCCTGTGGGTGAAGCAGAATTACCATATTGATAGTTCAAAAAAAAACTCTACACAACGTACACAGGTAAACAAACAAATATAAACAACTACCTGTGCAATACAGATTGTGGTATAAAGGGAAATGGGCCAAATGCATGCAAAAGGTGGTTGGCATGATAAGTTGGGCTGAAGGACCCATTGCTATGCTGTAGAAGTCTAGGCCTCTGCAAAGTGTGAGTTCAGATCTTTGCATAATCTAATATCAGGAAATATATATGTATACAGTATACAGTAAAATCCCCATGATTTGGAATTCAAACATCCGGCAGCTTCAAGCAACAGGCAAAAACTGCGGGAAGTAAATTGATAAAAAAAACCCAAAGGTTAAAATTGGTGTCCGCTGGCAGTTAGTTCGCCAATCCACACAACCCACAATCTCAAGCAACTGGAGAATTTACTTATCCAGTATCTAAAAATCCCAATAGGTGCTGGATACTTAGTGGGTTTCCTGTACATGTATACACTGTATACATTTTGTTTTACTGTTCATAAAATCTATTTTGAAACGAACAAACAGCTTGACCCCTCCACCCTCTGAGTGGGAGACAGAAAAGAATCTTTCACAAGCGTGGAAAATATCTAGCACAAGCCTCTGAACTTGATTAGCATCTAAACCAGCCTTCAAGTGGCAAAGATTAATCAATATTTGCAAAGAGTGTAATCATTAGTATGCACCAACTCTCTGCACAGGCACAGTGGAAAGAAATATGAAGCATTTCATCTTTCATTTTGCCGCTGCCCTTCAACACGACCGATGAGACCCAATGTTTTATGCACAAGTAAAAGGAATAAAAAAAATGAAAAGTGGTATCAATATTTCATTCATTTTTTTTGAACTTCCAAAAACTTGAAGAAGGAAACACCTAGACTTTGAAATTGTATGGAATCTTTCTCAACTCCTGGACTTTGATATTGTGTGGAATATTTCTCAACTTATTGGGAAGCCATTTGTCTCATATCCCACCCAAAATCTGTGTATAGTAGCCACCAATCGATTCCATTTCTCAGCAGGAGAAAAAGGTGAAGGTTCACCTGTTTAAGCATCGACTCCCAGGTTGCCCTGAAAGGATAATACTGTCCCAACCATAAAGAACATTGGAGAGCATCAGCAATCATCAAGGATCCACACCACCCAGGGCATGCTCTGTTCTCACTGCTGCCATCAGGCAGGAGGGAGAGGTGCCACAGAATTCAGATTTATTGTCAGAGTATATACATGACATCACATACAACCCTGAGATTCTTTTTCCTGTGGGCATGGCAGAGCTACCATTTATTGGTAGTGCAAAGGAAAAAGTACACAGTGTACACATGTAAAGAAAGAACTGTAAACAGATAGCAAATGCAAACAAACTGACTGTGCAATATAGAGAGAATAAAAAAGAAAATCAATAAAGTGCATAAGAGTCTTTAAGTGAATCACTGTTGAGGAGTCTGATGGTGGAGGGGTAGCAGCAGTTCCTGAACCTGGTGGTGCAAGTCTCGTGGCACCTATACTTCTTTCCTGATGGCAGCAGGGAGAACAGAGCGTGCTCTGGGTGGTGAGGGTCTTTGACAATGGCTGTTGCTCTCCAACAGCAGCACTGCCCGTAGATCTACTCAATGCTGGGGAGGGTTTTTACCTGTGATGTCTTGGGTTCAGTTTACTACAGAACTCGTACCTCTAGGTGCAGGAATATTTGTTACCTCTCAACTAGCAAACTCATGAACAATAGACTCATTCAGAGAATCATTTAATAAGGACTCTTACTTCAGTCATTATTTACTACTGAATATTTATATCTGCATTGGCATTGCACAGTCAGTTTGTTTACAGTCCCTTCTTAATTCACAAGATCAAGGAACAGAAGTAGGCCATTTGGCCCATCAAGTCTGCTCCACACTGTACTTTGAGTGCAGTTTTACAGTTACTGGCATAGAATTCTGCCTTGCCAGAAAGATAAAGAATCACAGGGCTGTAAATAATATCATGTATATATGTGACAATAAATTTGAACCTTGAACTCAGTAAGATGGGTGGTACTGATGATGAAAAGGTTAAAACTCTTAGTTAATTTTGTGCCTGTCACTTTAAGAGAACTATTGTTTGTAGGGTTACCATAGCGACTATTATGTAATATATTCTAATATTTGCCAAGCAAACTGCTTGTATTCTACAAGATGTGAAGGAAGCCTGAGCACAAGAGATTTTCTTTAAATACCTTTGTGTCTCTTTTTAAAAGCTTTTTATATCTCAATATATCTTTTTTATCTCTATTATACAGTAAATGCTTTTTTATTCATCGTTATGAAAGTATTAATACGAAGCTATGCAAAATGTTTATCTGTTTTATCAACTAGTTAAAACAACATAAAGTAGCAGCCACAGAGTTTGATTTGTTGGATTAAAGAGATTGGAATTTGGAATATCGTAGCTCATGCTTTGGAAGATAATACTGAAATTAGGATATATTAGAATAGGGAAAGTGTTTTCTATAGATGTGTCTCCCCTGACCAGTCTCTGCTGTGCCTGTCCTTGCCTTGACTGGATGGGGAGGGCCTCTCCTGTTAGCCTTCATACCTCAGAGTCCTCTGAATGGCTGTGAGCTGCTGGCCATGCAGTGAAGATGTATGGTGGTGCAGCCGGTAGAACGGCTGCCTCCAGGAACCCAGGTTTGATCCTGACATCTGGTGGAAGTTGCACATTTAAATGCTTTTTAAAATTTATTTATAACACCGATTCTGGCCCCAGAAACCTGCGCCATCCAAAGACACCCAATTTACCTTTCATTGAGCGAAAGGAAAACAGAAGCACCCAGGAAGAACCCATGCAGGTCATGGGGAGAAAATACAATCTCTGAACAGACAGCGCTGGATGTGAACCCTGGTCAGAGCCACTGCAATAGCATCACGTTAATCACTACGCTAATGTTCTTCCTGTGACCACGCAAGTTTCCTCTGGCTGCTCCAGTTTTCTCCCACATTCCAAATTCCCCAGGGTTGGTGAGCCGCTGTAAGTTGCCCATGTGCGCAGGAGAGCAGTGGAATTGAATGAAGTGGATGGGAGTGCGGGGAGAATAAAATAGCTATGGATAGCATTGGAGTCAATGGGTGAGTCAATAGTCAGTGCAGACTCGATGGGCTGAAGGGCCTGCTTTCCATCTGTGCCTCCTAATGACCATCAACCTTCTGATCCAGCAAAGGCTGGAGATGGAGCTTTGCTAGCTGTGAATTGACTTCAGCACCTTTAATTGGGTCTGAATCTTTTAAAACACCTGCAGCCACATAAATATTTAAAAGTTATTGAGGTAAAGCAAAATAATTGATGAAAAGGAACTGATTTGTTTTAATGGTGTGCAGTACACAAATGGGCTCGACAAACTCAGCAGGCCACACGACATCCATAGGTGGTAAAAGGTAATCGATGATTCAGGCTTGGGCCCTTCATCAGATGTTATGAGCCCCATAACCCATCTGTGGTGTGGCACGGTTAGTGCAGCAATTATTGCAACGCTGTTACAGCGCCAGCGACCGAGGTTTGAATCTGGCACTGTCAGTAAGGAGTTTGCACGTTCTCCCCATGCCCAAATAATAAATAGCAATATCTGATGAAGTGCATAGGCCAGAGCATTGGTTATATATTGTGACCTGCGGTGTTTCACCAGCACATTTGTGTATTGCGCTAAACCCCAGTGCCTGTACACCTCCTGTTCATGGCATCTCGAATCTCTTCCCTGACTCCCTCTGACAGGAGATCTGAACGTAATGGTTTCTCGGCAAGACTAGGATGGTGGATGGTCTGACAGTGGAGCAAGCCATTCTGCTCAACCCTCTAAATGAGTCACATAGTGACATGGTGCATCCTAGTTTACATGGTGCATCCTAGTTTACATGGTGCAAGTAGCAGACTGTTGGGGCTAGGTGTGTGAATGTTGACAGCATGAATTGTTTCCCACCAGGCAATGACTGAGGCTTCCCCCTTCCCCATCATGCTTAAGAACCAGCCTTGGTTCCCGGCATGGACGCTGTCTCACAGCTCTCCAGCATCCCGGGTTCAGTCCTGACCTTGGCTGCTGCCTGTGTGGACTTTACACGACCTCCCTGCACCCGCATGGAGTTCCGTCCAGGTGCTACAGAGCTCCTCCCGTACCCCAAAGACCTGCGGGCTGGTTGGCCAGTTGGCCGCTGTAAATTGCCCCTGGTGTCTAGATGAGTGGCAGTGTTTTTGCAGAATTAATGGCTATGAGGGAAGAAGGAAATGACCACATGGTACATTGCATGTTAATGATTTGGATTGCAGATTAAATAGCCTTGTGGCTAAGTTTGCAGATGATACAGAGGTCAGTGGAGGGGCAGGTCGTGAGGAGGAAATGGAGAGGCTGCAGAGAGACAGATAGATTAGAAGAACGGGCAAAGAAGTGACAAATGAGATACAATGTGGGAAAGTGGACTTTGGTAGAAAGAATAAAGGGCACAGTATTATTTGGATGAAGCGATAATTCAAATTTCAAAGGTGCAAAGGGAATTGGGTGTCCTTGGGCAGGATACCCCAAAAGTTAACCTCCAGGTTGAGATGGTGGTGAGGAAGGTGAATGCAATATTAAATATTTAAATTAAATTTAAATTTAGACATAAAGGACCATTTTGGTCCTGTACGAATCTGTACCACCCAATTATCGCCCTATTAACTTACACCCCCCAGTACGATTTGAATGGTGGGAGGAAACCAACACAGATACGGGGAGAACGTACAAACTCCTTACAGACAGCTGAAAAATCACAGTTAAAATGTCACATTGGGCCTGGGTTTATTTTAATGTTATTATTGATGTTTAGAAAATCTCCCACACAATGGATTTATGGTTGTGCATTAATTAAATGACAAACGTAGTGCAGACGTAGCATTTGCTGCGCACAGGGATTATTCAAGTCAACGATCTGCAGGAGCTGGCAGTGTCTAGGATGGACACAGTAAAGGTGCTAAATTTAGCTGGCAGTCGAACACTAAAGAAAGTGGGGAACATTACGCCTGATTAAATTGAAGAAATAATAATATCTCTGAAAATAATTAATTTATTGTATAACTTTTCATATTAAAACAGTTTTAACTTCAGGTAAAATTTTATATGTGAACATTTGATGGTCTGCAACGACGTGTGTGTGTGTGTAAAAATGTATACATATACACATTCACACATATATTGTATATATTCAAGACAAGCACGCACACACACACACACACACACACACACACACACACACACACACACACACACACACACACACACACCTTTTGATGCAATGAAATTTTGGTTGAAAGTTCTTTTAGTTTACATTGCATCAAATCAAAATACTGCAGATGCCAAAAATGTGAAGTAAAAACAGGAAATTCACAGGAGGCCAAGCACCAGAGAGAAGCAGAGTGAACACTTCAGGTCATGAACCATCCTGAACATTTACAATAGGTAGAATGTACAGCACAGGAATAGGCCTTTTGGCCCACGTATCTGTGTCAAGCACTAAAACCCTTCTACATAAACATGATCCTTATCGGTCTAATCCCCTTTATGTTTATGTGACTATTTAGGTTTCTTAACCGTTACTATTGTATCTGGTTCCACCACTGCTTCTAGCAGCCCGTTCCAGACACCCATCACTATTGGCCTAAAATTCTCGCCTCACACAATTCTTTTAAATTTTTCCCCCTCACTTTAAATACATACCTGTAGTGGTGCGATGGTGGCACTGCAACTCCCAGAAGGCATTGAACCAGGTACGTAACGTCAATGTGCGATGGCGTCAGTGCGTGTCGAGCACAAGATTCGGGCTTTTAACAGGTTACGCAGGTGATGAAGAATAAATCTGCTTGATTCACTCTAAAAATGCCTTTTGTGGTTATTTCGTCATGTCCACTGTGATTCCAGTGGCCACATATCCTCCATGTCTGGCATTATTACCCTGTGAAAATATCTGACTGTCTATTTTATTATTTTTATAAACCTCCGTCAGGTCTCTCCCCTCTCTCTCTCTCTCTCTCTCACTCTCTCTTTCCCTCTCTCCCCCTATCCTTCTGAATTCTTTCTTCCAGTTCACCACCCCCTTTCCTTCTCCTCTCACAGGGCTACTCTTGACCCAGCTCCCCAACACTCCTCACCTTTTTTTCTCTTCTACTCTCCCAACTGTATCACCTAACCTTTTGGCCTTTGCTCTTCGCTCTGCTCCTTCCTCTCCTCTCCTCCTCCCCCCTCCCTCACTTGTCCGTTTTTCCTTATGCCTGACGAAGGCCCCAGACCTGATATCCTGCTTACCTTTTACTTCCTGTGGATGCTCTGTGACCTCCAGAGTTCCTCCAGGACGTTTGTGTATTGCACTCGACCCCAGCATATTCAGACATTCTCATTTAACACCCTGGTAAATCTCTTCTGTACCCTTTCCAAAGCCTCCATATCCTTCCTGTAACACAAGGGCCAGAATTGCAGACAATGTGCCAAGTGTAACCTAACCAAAGTTTTATATTGCTTGACTAAATGATCTCACTCACCAGTGAAAAGACAAACACTGAATTTCCATTTCAAATTTTAAAAGTGTTGTATTGAACCACCAACAGACAATACTCCTGTGTCATGAGTCAGAAACCAGTGCCACAATGTTGTCTGCGTAGATGGGCTTAGCCAAGGTCTAAACTTATGGGGAGCAAGCACATAAATAAGGCACCATTACACATACCAGATGGCGAGTCAGTGGTTGAATGGTGGGCCACACTTTATCGGCAGTGGCGAACGGAGTGGGGGGAAAGATGGTGGTGGGGGCTATGTTGTGGGTGGCAGCGGTGGGGTTCAACCAGATTGAGGGGAGGGTGGTGTTGGCACCGGTGGTGGTGGGGGGGGCCGGGTGGTGGTGGAGTAGGACCGGGTAGGGGGGGGGGGGAAAGGCGCCACTTTTGAAAAATGTGGTAGCTCCCCCTTCACCCACACCACCACCCCCCCCACCCCCAGCTCTACCTCTGGTCTGTGTCAGTGATTCCTGGGGAGAGGGATACTTCTTCAAGTAATTGAGAAGGATTCTAAATTTAAATTTAGACATACAGGATGATAACAGGCCAGTTCAGCCGACAAGTCCATGCTGCCCAACTTACACACCGGTAACCTGCATATCAGTCAATCAGAATTTGTTGTCATTTTTAAAACTGTAAAACAGCCACAAAAACGCAA
Source organism: Narcine bancroftii (assembly GCF_036971445.1). Lineage (NCBI taxonomy): Eukaryota > Metazoa > Chordata > Chondrichthyes > Torpediniformes > Narcinidae > Narcine > Narcine bancroftii. The sequence continues at coordinate 118,287,555 of NC_091477.1, read as the reverse complement.
TTGCATTTCTCCAGGACAAGGTGTAACTTAATAACAGAATACATAAGACCTGATGGCATCAAATCACACGAAGCGGAGTGCAGGTAAAACATTAGTTTTAATAGACTAATATATTCAGCTAGGTCTTGAGGTCTTGCCTCTGTGCAAGCCTAGGCCAGAATGAGGGGGGATGGGTCTCCACCAGTTTATATATGCAAGGTCACCAGGTGAGCCAACTGGTGACCTAGTGGTGTAATAACATACCACCACAAGACCAACCATAGAAGCGGGAAAAATGGCACCGTGGCAAGAGGCCGCTGTGAGCAACTGCCGCCCAGCCATCTCAAACCACGGCCACCATCTTATCCCAGCCTCCCAGTTATAATTTTATCCCTTACAAATTAGCAGCATAAAATCACATTTAACTTTAAAACCGTGATTCTCAACCTTTTCTTTCCACTCACGTCCCACTTTAAGTATTACTTATGCCATCGGTACTCTTTGGTTATTAAGGGATTGCTTAAGGTGGGATGTGGGTGGGAAGAAAAAGTTTGAAAACCCCTGTTTTAATCGTACTTCATTGACTCGTTATGTGCACGGTTTTGTAACTCCAAAGGAAATGGGCCAATGACAGTTTTACTCAAGCAAAATATTTCCGTAACAATTGGGTCTAGAGCAGTGATTCTCAACTTTCCCTTCCCACCCACATCCCACCTTAAGCAAACGCTTACTAATCCCAGAGCACCGATGGCAGAGGGATTGCTTAAGGTGGGATGTGAGTGGAAAGAAAAAGGGTTGAGAACCAACTGGTTTAAAGCAAACTACTCAACAGAATGAACAAAATAACAGTGAATGGAACACGTTTTACGGACCAAGGACGAATAGCAATGATAGCAAAATAATCCCACAGTTCTCTCATCCATCCCTCAAAATGCCGCAGGGATTTTCTCCATTTAAGGAGACAACGTTTGCCAAATATTGTAGTTCAAAACTATGAGTTGAACACTGATGCAGATGAAAACTGGGATACCTCTTCTGACTCTAAACTGGTGGCTCAAGTGCCTGTTCACCACAGTGCGGGAGAAACTCAGTAAGTCACACAGCAAGAAGCGGCAGTCGACGGTTCAGGTCTGAGCCCTTCTTCATGGGTGACTGTGCCCTTAAGGGCTGGCTGATGAGGTCTCAGCTGTATGCCCCAATGCTGGTTACAGTGAGAAGACTGATCAGTAATAGCGTCTGTCTAAAACAGAGTGAAGTCACGCCAGAGAGCCTGGCAATATTCTTTTTCAACGAGCACTCATAAACTTGATGATCCTTCATAGAAACATAGAAGATAGGAGCAGGAGTAGGTCATTTGACCCTTCGAGCCTGCTCCGCCATTCAACGAGATCATAGCTGATCTTAAAGTTCAGTACCCCGTCTCCGCCTTCTCTCCGTAACCTTTAATACCCTTATACTGAAGAAATAGATCTAATTCCCTCTTAAATATATTTAATGAACCTGCCTCTACTGCCCTCTGTGGCAATGAATTCCACAGATTCACCACCCTCTGGGTCAAGAAATTCCTCCCCACCTCGGTCCTAAATGGTTTGCCTTCGACTAATCCCTTAATTCGATTCCATCTAAACACAATGGGCATCACTCCACATCACTGATAATGTGACATTCCTTTCATTCAATGATCAGTGAGCTCTGGGTTACGTAAGAAAATCATGCAGGATGAAGAATCATCCAATTTGTCCGAATCAGCATTTTTGCAAACAACTGATGATTTGCCAGTGAAAACGAAGGCATTTGCAAACCGGACAGCGGATTCAAAATGAACAGAAATAACTTGCTTATTCTGGTATTAATTTAGTTTTATACTGCCTGTGCTAACAGTGTGCCAAAGTTAATGAAAGAGGGGTGGATGATAATCCGACTAATTGACGATATTGTTGAACCTGAACTTAGCATCTTAATTTAATTTTTTAAAAAATTTAGACATAGAGCACAGTAACAGGCCATTTTGGCCCACGTGTCCGTGCCTCCCAATTTACACCCAATTAACCTACATCTCTGGTACATTTTGAACGGTGGGTGGAAACTGGAGCCTCCGGGGAAACCCACACAGACATGGGGCGAACATACAAACATCTTAAGACAGGGTGGAATTCGAACCACAGTCCCAATCACTGGCACTGTAAAGGCATTGCACTAACTGTGTCACCCCACACTATGAGTGCATAGCCACTCTGGGTGAAGAACCATGTTAGAAGTCCCATGCCTCAGTGAGTTCAGCTTTGGGTTTCAACCCTCCAGTGCCTGTGGTTAAATATTCATTCAGGAATCTGATGGCAGCGGGGAAGAAACTGAGTGCTCGTCTTCAGGCTCCTGTACCTTTTTTTCCCAATGGTAGCAGAGTGAAGAGGGTATGGCCTGGGTGGTCTTTGATGATAGAGGCTGCTTTCTTGAGACACCGCCTCTTGTAGATGTCTTCATTGGAGTGGTGTCCGTGATTTCGCAGGCCACGTTAACATCACTCTGGTGTTTTTTTCTTGCCCTGAGCATTAGCACCTGCCCACCAGACAATGAGGAAGCCAGCCAGGATGCTCTCCACGGTACACCTGTAGAAGTTTTCAAGAGCCAAAAGTCATTTGGAAAGATTTCTGGATAGGAAATGAAATGGACCAAATGCAGACAAATAGAATGAGCACAGAATGCCAGCTTGGTCGGCAAGGGTGAGTTGGGCCGAAGGGCCTGTTCCGTCCTGCGTGACTCCTTTTAAAAATTCAGATCATCTCTCAAAACGTCATCAGCATGTTGTACCTCCGTTCCTTGAATTATTTTCCCACTTTCAGGAGAAAAGACACACGACATGTTGAAAAGTTTTCAGTGATCAGCTTCTGGACTTCACACTAATCGCATTCCTGAGAGAGAGCCATAACCCAAAATGTGGACCATCCCTCTTGCCTCCATAATTACTGCTCGATCCACTGAGTTCATCCAGTGGTGGGTTTTTTTTTGGCCTTTCCGCTCTGACCAAGGTTTAGAAATGGTTCTAATATTTCCATTTATTTGTCTGCAAGACGTTTTTAAAGCTATTTTCTTTGTTTCAATACCAACCCCTTTTGTTTATACCATCGGTTTAGAATTTAGAGTAAAAAATTATAAAATGCTGGGGAAACAGAGTCAGGGAAATGGATAGTCAACATTTTGCATTGAAATCCTGCTTCAGAAGTGAGAAAGTTCAAAGTTCAGGTTTATTGTCAAAGTACATGTACCGGGGAGGGAGGGGGGGGGGGGGGGTTGTGTTGATTGAGTGTAAATTGGGCAGCACAGACTTGTGGGTCAAAGTGGCCTGTTACCGTGCTGTATGACTAAACTAAGAACATAAGAAATAGGAGCAGGAGTTGGCCATCAGTTCCGCTATTCAATAAGATCATGGTTGATCTGATCATTGAGATTATGGTTGATCTGATCGTTGACTCAACTCCACCCACCTGCCCTTTCCCCATATCCCTTAATTCCTTTTTTTATGTAAAAATCTAACTAACTGAACCTTAAATATCTTTAATGAAGTCACCTCAATTGCTTCCCTTGGCAGAGAATACCACAGATTCACTACTCTCTGGGAAAAACAGTTTTACCTCATCTCTGTCTTAAATCTACACCCCTGAATCTTGAGGGTGTGTCTCCTAGTTCTGGTCTCACCTACCAGTGAAAACAATTTTCATGCCTCTATCTTAGTTATCCCTTTCATAATTTTATAAGTTTCTATAAGATCTCCTCTCATAAATAATAACATCACACACAACTCTGAGATTCTTTTTCCTGTGGGCCAAGTAGAATGTCCACCTATCACCCTTCTACTTAGCAGCCAGATCTTTTACTTTTTACTCTAAATGCAGATTTATATTAGACTCCAAAGAAACTTCAAAGAGAAGCGACTTAATCATGGTATATACCATTATGAGGGGTTTAGATAGGCTGGACAGCCAGCACCATTTTTTCCCACCCAACAACAGGAAATACCAGAGGACATCTGTTTAAGGGGAATGGGAGAAAGTTCAAAAGAGACGTCAAGTTTTACATAGAGGGTTTTGGGGAACTGGAGTGCATTTTATGGGGTTAGTGAAAAGCTGGTACAATCAGGACATTCAAAAGACTCCTGGACAGCCACACAGATGAAAAAAATATATATAGAAGGTTATGGGTGTGGGGTAAGAAATGTTCTGAGAGTTGTAGAGTAGATTTATAAAGGTCAGCCTGGGCCGAAAGGCATATTCTGTGCTGCAATATTCCACGTTCTGCATAGGATCCTTTCTCACATTATCTTGTATCATAAACTGTGCACCATTGCCCGCTCCATCTCACTGAACTTAATGAGGTGGTATGTTATTACATAAACTGCAGAAACAGTGGAAGCACTGGAATCCAGACACTTAGTGTCTCTGAAGGGATTCTCTTTTGCTTTTTTTTCTACTTTTGTCAGAGGCGTTGTGCAATGCTCATTGCCATTCTCTGTTTACCTTACGGCAGACAAAGTTGAGGTATATCATTCATATTATATTTTATATATTACTAGAGGACAAGATAAGGAACCTTGAACCTTGAAACTTGCTGTTCCCACCCTTTCATTTGGGATTCTAGGCTGGTGAGTTGGCTAAAATTTCCTTCAGGAATATTTAGCCATTAATTTGGAAGGAGTGTGGCAAACCACTTACCAGCCAGTGAACCAGCTCCCAAAATGGCAGACATGCTGTGGAAAATGCGGGAAATTGACCTGCATCCCACACAGGTTTTTAATCTGGGCTGATGATATCACTGATGATGCCACTTCCTGTCCATGTGACAGAAGCCGTGATGAATATAAGCCCAGCATGCAAGCCTGGAGGTGTCAGTCTTGCACTAGACTCCACAGGGTGTTCATCAACTCAACAACGTGTATACCAATGTTTATAGCAGCTCAGTAGAGAATACTTCGCTGCAGGAGAATCCTTTTAGAGAATGGTTCTGTCAAACGTTGCTGCCAGCTGTAGGTCACACGAACAATACGTCACATTGATATTGTCGGAATCCTGACCCCTCAGTTTTGGTGGCTGTGACAATTCAATACTTTACTTCAGTTATTAACTCACTTGTTCTACTGTGGAAATCTGTGCCTCATGAGTTCTTTAGACATAGGCACACAGCACGGTAACAGGCTATTTCAGCCCATGAATCCGTGCCACCCAATTTACATCCAATTAATCTACAACCCCCGGTACATTTCAAACTGTTGGAGGAAATTAGAGCCCCTGGGAAAACCCCACACAGACGTGGGTAGAAAGTAGAAACTCCCTACAGCAGAGGTCCTGATCGCTGGCGCTGAAAGGGCATTGTGCTGACCACTATGCCACGCATTCTGCCCCAATTCCTGATAAAATCCTTGTGAGTGCAAGTTACCTGATACCTTCTTTCTCAGCTGTCTTCAGAGAAACATATTATCAGATGGAACAATAACAAAAAGGAAGGCTTGTGGGATTTCATTAGAAGATGTTCAGGCCAGAGATGCTTCTGAATGAAACCACAGACAACCGTCTTTATTTCCCCTTTTATTGCGTCACTCATCTGACTTTCTGTGGTCTTGAACCCTGATGGCAGCAGCAAGAACAGAGTGTGTCCGAGTTGATGAGGATCTTTGATAATTGATGCTGCTCTCCACCAACAGTATTCCATGTAGAGATGCTCAATGCTTGGGAGAGTTTTACTTGTGATGTACCGAGATGGTGGACAGTATTCAATAGGAGATGAGGGAGGGGTGGGGTCAGTTGGTGATAGGTGGAGTGAGGAGGGGTAAAGGATGATAGGTGGGAGAATGGGAGGGGTGGTGTTGGGAGACAAGAGGCAGGAGAATGAGAGCTGAAGATTGATAAAGAGAACAAAAAGTCCAATGGAGCCAGGAGCAGAGAGGGGAGGATGACGGCAGAGACTGTTCCTAAAGGAAGAGAATGTTGATGAAAAAGAGACAGGAAAGAAGCTGAACCTAACTGTGATCTTTTTGACCTGTTCATTGCTTTGGGAATTACTCCTGAAGAGCAGTTTATAGTATTGTGTAGGAATCATGTAACAAATCTATACATAGCACGATCCCATATCTCAGTGAAGCTGCTTAAATAATAAATCTGAATGAGATGCCAGCAAGATATTTCCTCCCCTTCTTAGCCAGTACCCTGCCATCTGTTTTTTATTTTTGTGAGGATAGATGAATTTTATCCCAGCAAGTAGCACATCTGACCACGCAACACACTCTGTGATTTGGAGAACCATCATCTAAGATGACATACGTGCAAGTTGAGAGGAGGAATATTTAGGGGAGACATCTGGGATAAGTATTTTATACAGAGAGATGTGGGTGCCTGAAATGCATTACCAGGAGTGGGAGTGGAGGTTGGTACAACAGGGACATTTAAAATACTCTTAGACAGGATGCAAGAGAAATAGAGAGTTATGAGTGTTGTGAAGTAGGTTCATATAGGTTGGCACAACATCATGTGCCGAAGATCATGTTCTGTGCTGTCATGTTCCATGTTCCTTTCTCACACTATCTTGAATCGGAAATTGCTGCACCTTTGCCCACTCCTCTTCGCTGAAATTAATGAAGTAATTTATTACATAAACTGCAGAGGTTGTGGGGGCACTGGAGGTGAATCCAGACATTCGTTGTCTCTGAAGGGATCCTCTTTTGCTTCTCTTTCTCCTCCTGTTAGGGGCACCTTGCAATGCTCATGGCAACTCTGCCTTACGGCAGACAAAAGTTGCAGTATATCATGGACATTACATTTTTATGTATTATTACGTAACCATAAAAGGAATCTTTGAACTGTGAAACTTGTTTTTCCCATCCTTTTCTTCGGGATTCTAGGCTGGCAACTTGGCTAAAATTTTCTTCTGGAATATATTGCCCTCAATTTGGAAGGTGAATCCTTTTAGGGAGTGGTTCTGCCAAACATTGCTGCCAGCTGTAGGTCACACTAACAATGCCTCACATTGATATTGTCTGAACGCTGCCCTCTCAGGGACAAACAGTTTTGGGACTCATGATAATTTGGTTCTGGCCATCGCTGGTTCTGGCCATCACTGGTTCTGGCCATCGCTGGTACTGGCCATCGCTGGTTCTGGCCATCGCTGGATCTGGCCATCACTGGTACTGGCTATCGCTGGTACTGGCCATCTCTGGATCTGGCCATCTCTGGATCTGGCCATCGCTGGTTCTGGCCATCGCTGGTTCTGGCTATCGCTGGTTCTGGCCATTGCTGGTTCTCCTGTGGAAATTCGTGCTTCACAATTTCTAATTCCATGTGGGTGGGAATGATCTGATACCTTCTTTCACAGCTGTCATCTGCTGTATTATCAGATGGAAAAATTACAAAAGGGAAGGCTATGTGGGATTTCAGTGGAAGATTTGCAGGCCAGAGATACTCTGAATGAGACATCTGCAAATGAGTGTTTTTAATTCCCCTTTTATTTTGACACTTAGTCTGATTTTTCCATGGTCTTCAACCCTGATGACAGCAGCAAGAACAGAGTGTGGCCTGGGTGGTGAGGATTTTTGATGCCACTCACACTCATTGTCTGCAGCATTCTATGTAGGTAATTCCCGATGCTTGGGAGAGTTTTGCCTGTGATGTACTAGGCTGTGCTCAGGAGGGAGAAGGTGGACAGTATTAAAGAGGGTAGGGGGATGGGTCAGTAGGCATTAGGCAAACAATGATGGACGGGGGGAGGGCAGGGGGAGTGGGAGGGGAGGATAATGGCAAAGGAAGTATAGTGGGCAATCAGTGAAGGTTGATGAAGAGGCGGGAAGCCAAAGCCAGCTCAACTCTAATCTTTTTGACTGGTTCACTGCTTTAGGATGTGATCCTCTCGAGCAGTTTGTGGTACACTGTGGGAGAATCCAGCAACGAACTTAAGCACCTCACAATCCCACAGTGAGGTAATCATAATATCTCAGTGAAGCTCTTTAAATAATAAATCTGCACAGGATACCAGCAAAGTATTTCCTTCTCTTCATAGCCAGAACCCTGACTGGTTTTTTGGTGAAAATAGGTGGAATTTATCTGACTACACAGCACATGCTCAGTGCTGTGTAGAACCATCAACTAAGGTGGTTAAACCAGAGGACATCTTGTGGTGCGCTGTTAGACAGAATCAGACACACACAAGGTAAAGACTGTACAACAGGCTTTAATCCACAAAGACGTCCACAGAGCCAGGCTGGCTGTGGCTGCAGCAACTCTGAGTGAGGCCTCGGGAGGCCGGCGCAGGCTTATATCCCGGAGGGTGATTGACACCCGACCGGGTGGGGCTTGATCCATTCAGGCCGACTGATTGCCAGCTGGCCAGGTGTTGTCCTGTCCCCTTACACTCCTGCAGGTACAGAGGTTGCCCCCTGTAGTAGGTTGGTGGTGGACCACCACACATACCTACAAGGTGAATGGAGGAAAGTTTAGGGGAGACAGACATCCGGGATAAGTTTTTACACAGAGGGAAGTTGGTGCTAGGGGTGGTAGTGGAGTCTGTTTCAATGGGGAAATTTAAAAGACTCTTAGACAGCACATGGATGCAACAAAATAGAGGGTTATGGGTGTGGTTTAATTTGTTGAGTAGGTTTATCCTGCTCGGCACAGTATCGTGGGCCAAAGGGCCTGTGCTCTTCTGTAACGTTCTATGTCCTGTGTTAAGATAGTGAGACTTGAAGGCATAATCTTCTGATTTGAACAAGATTTCAAACAACTAAGCTTTACTTTCTAGGAAAGATAGAAATCACGAATGAACAAAAGAAAGAATTTAAACCTACCCTACCATTCAATGTGATCATGGCCAATCTTACCTCCGCATCTTCTCGATTTCTGTGCCATGTATAAATGTATAAATTCCCTCTTTAAAGACGACCTCCCTCCTCCACTCTCCAAAGCAGGGGTTTTGCACTTTTCTTCCAACAGAAAATTCTATCTCACTCTTGAGTTCAAAAGATGGTTGTGTAGCTCTTTAAAAAATGGATCCAGTGATGTTAACGTAGTTGGCATTCAGCTACTACAATTGGCCTCACTATCAGTAGCACAGCAAATGTGAGCCCATCCACTGTATGTGATGTTCCGATGAAGATCCAACACACTGCTAAACGAGATCAGACCCCGTCAGCCCTTCTCCCAGGGTTACAGTGGAAAAATTGCAAGCTTAAATCAGTCGGCAGCACTGATTTATATCCGATAGAAATCACCCTGAATATCACAACCTCTCACCAAGGCCTCAATGGAATTGCAGCCTCTGTCTCAGAAAGCTCTGCAGTAGCTTAATTGACCTTTGCTGTGCAAGCTCAGATGCACCACCCAGTCTGTCATTTGCAGGTATCTCAAGTTCCCTGCCTGCAGTGTCAGAACTGATCATAGTCAAGGACAAAGGAAATAATCAGCGTTGAACTCCTGCTCCCTCACTATGTCAGAGATATGTGATTCTGATGGATGAACTGCTCATATGATTGGCAAACCAAGTAATCATTCACTAGAAATGTTGCATAATGTCCTCATAGTTTCAAGCAAGCTCGTGGGATTACTTCAGGTGGAACATGAGTTTAAGGGGACAGTTTGAAAACCATTGTTCTAAATAATGTGGCCCTTACTTTGCGAAAACTCATCTGCCACTGTAACTCTTTTTTTAGTACTTTGTTTTATTCTGCTGCACTTCTGTATGAACAGACTTGCTGGGGGGAGTGAAAGCAAGCCTCTTGATTGTACCGTGGAACAAGTGGCAATAAGCGTAAATTTGAACTGAAAGCTTGGGCTGTTTCATGCTTGGGGTCATTGGGGAAACGTGTGGATTCCTCGAGTACATTTCTTGACACTGATTAGCACTTTTGGACGCGTAGTCACTGCTCATTTGAATAACGCAGAGCAGAACAGAGCAAAGTTGCTAGTGACCAGCTAATCTACTATCTGGGTGATCGGCTGAAGGCTGAGTATTAATCGGGGAGTACCACCTGCATCTCTTCAAAGGAGTGCCCTTGGAGATTTTATGTCCGCTGCGTGGATGAGAATTCATGGGCAAACGAGCCTAGTGGAGAAGCCAAGTTTGCTGCTCATTCCCCTGAGAGCAGTTCACAAAATAACTCCCAGGCCCAGTGCCTTTGTCAATCACATCAGTCTAGGCCAGCTGGGTTCTAGACAATGTGATATCAGTAGGGATTTGGAAATGTTTGTAGGAACTGAATTTCTCAGTAGATTCCATTGATTTGAACTCAATGTTTAGCAATGTTAATATTTCCTGAAACAATTGGTGTTCTCGATGAAAAGTGAAAGCAATTCAAGCTGCTGGGTATCTGAACTAAACACTCAGGAGGTCAAGCAGCAATCACAGAAAGAGAAATTTAGTTAATATTTCTGGTCAAAGACCCGTCGTAGGAACAAATGTGTTTTATTCCCTCTATTTCCCAGTTCTGATGCTAGGTCTTTGCCTGAAATGTTAACCCTCGTTTCTCTTTCCATGGACATGGCCTAACCTGCTGTGCATTTCCAGCATTTTCTGTGTTTGGATTGATACCCTCAATGACATGTAATTCTCATTTCTCAGGATGAGGCAGCTGCAGGAGCACCAGTCCAGTCCAGTCCAGTGACCCAGGTTTAAATCCTGACCTCTGGGGTGATCCATGTGGAGTCTCCCTGTGACTGCGTGGATTTCCTCTGCTGCTCCAGCTTCCTCCCATGTTCCAAAAATGTTTGATCTTGTTTATTGCCAATTATCAGTTGGTCCTTTGTGTGTGTGTGTGTGTTTGTGTGTGTGTGTGTGTGTGTGTGTGTGTGTGTGTGTGTGTGTGTGTGTGTGTGTGTGTGTGTGTGTGTGTATTTTTGTCTGTGCATGCGTGCATGTGTCTGTGTGTGCGTATGCAGATGTGTGTCTGCGCGTGTGTGTGTGTGTGTGTGTGTGTTTGTGTGACTATGAGTGTGTGTGACTGTGTGTGTGTGTGTATTTTTGTCTGTGGATGCGTGCATGTGTCTGTGTGTGCGTATGCAGATGTGTGTCTGCGTGTGTGTGTGTGTGTGTGTGTGTGTGTGTGTGTGTGTGTGTGTGTGTGTGTGTGTGTGTGTGTGCACGTTTGCCTGCGTACCTGTGAAGGGATATTGGATCATTTGCCTTTAGCTCATGATGTTACACTTAACCTGATGCCAAATTAAATTAAATCTCTGCAGCCCACCCAACATCCCTATCCCTCCATTCCCTGTCTATTCATGTGTCTCGCTAGAAGACTATTAAATGCTACTGCCTTTTCTGCTTCCACCACTATGCCTGGCAGTGTGTTCCAGATATCTATTAGCCTGTAAAAAATAATTTCCCTGTACATCTCTATAAAACCTTTCTCCTTTCACCTTGAATGTACATTCACTAGTTTTTTTTTTTTTTTACCCTTGCAGAAAGGTTCTAACTGCCAATCTGATCAATGCCTCTCATCATTTTATAAACCTCTGTCAGGTAAGCATTCCTTGAGCCTCCAAAGCTCCAGAGAAAACAACCCAGGTTTGTCTAACCTCACGCCATAACTCATACCCTCCAATCCAAGCAGCGCCCTTGTAAATCTTTTCTGTATCCTTTCCAAGACCCCCACATCCTTTGTGTAGTGGGGCGACCAGAAATGCGCATAGGATTCCAAATGCATCCTAATCAAAGTTTTATATAAATGAAACGATTATAGGGAAGTGGAAAAATGAAATCAATCAGAATGATTCATGTCCTGGCAGAGATGCAATGAGCCCAAAGGTCTCCTTCTACATTATCAGGGAATATGAGTCCACTTACAGAGCCATGGAGGAGATGTATGGTACGGTATCACAGTAAATCATCCTCCGATCTGGGTAAGTGGTAGAATCTGTGAGGAGAATAAGTTGGGATCAGTGTAAATATGTGCTTGATGGTGAGAATATGTCTAATCTACCAAAGGGCTGGTTCCTCTGCTGGCATGAACTGTGCTACAGAGTCTCAGATCAGACGGCATAGCCTTGGGACCAAAGGATGTCCCTTTAGAGAAGTGGAGAAATTTCTTCAGCCAGGGCAGGGTGAATTTCTGGAACTCATTGCCACAGGCAGCTGTGGAATTCAAGTCATTGGGTATCTTTAAAGCAGAGATTGATTGATTAGTGAGGGCATCAAAGGTTTTGGAGAAATGCAGGGGAATGGGATTGAGAAGAAAAATCCATCTGCCATGATTTGAATGGTGGAGCAGACTCAATGAGCCAAATGGTCCCACTTAAATTTTAATTTTAACAATAAAGCATGGTAGGAGACCCTCCCAGCCCATGAAACCCGTGTCAACCAATTAAACCATCAACCCAAACATTTTGCAGACTGCGAGGAAACCAGAGAACCCGGGGAAAGCCCAAGCAGACACGGGGAAATTGTACAAAATCCGTACAGGCAGCACTGGATTTTAACCCAGGCACTATATAGTAGCATTGCACCAACCCTTACACTAATCATTCCGAGCTCTTATAAATGTAGACATTCATACAGCATGGTGACAGGCAGTTTCAGCCCACGAGTCCATGCCACCCAATTTACACCCCATTAACCTACACCCCGGTACATTTCAAATGATTGGAAAGAACCGGAGCCTCCGTGAAAACCCATTCAGATACGGGGTAACGTTCAAACTCCTTACAGAGAGTGCAGGATTCAAACCCCAGTCTGGTCCCAATCGCTACCCAGTGGTTCTCAACCTTTTTCTGTCCACTCACATCCCACTTTAAGTATTCCCTATGCCGTAGGTGCTCTGTGATTAGTAAGGGATTGATTAAGGTGGGATGTGGGTGGAAAGAAAAAGTTTGAAAACCACTATTTTAATTGTCCCTCATTGACTCGTTATGTGCACGGTTTCATAACTCCAAAGGAAATGGGCCGATGATCATTTTTTCTCAAGCAAAATATTTCAGTAACAATTGGGTCTAGAGCAGTGATTCTCAACCTTCCCTTCCCACTCACATCCCACCTTAAGCAATCCCTTACTAATCACAGAGCACCGATGGCATAGGGAATACTTAAAGTGGTAGGTAAGAGGAAAGAAAGAGGTTGAGAACTACTGTGCTAACCATTATGCCAACCTTATAATTTTGCTTTGACATCTTACAATTTTAGAAAGCCAAGGAATTATAATGGAAGACAACTGCTAAAAAATCTTAAAATTGATTAAATAGAAACTGCCACTAATAAATTAATGCTTATAAAGCATCATGTGTGCAATGGTTGAAGTGAAAGGCCTTTGGAGGGAGAAACAAGAGGGGGAGAAAGAGATGGCTGGGTATGGAGTATGATAACATTGCACGTCTACAGTGTTGTCTGAACACTCTAGAGATCTGTTGGATGAAATGGTTTAATTCCATGCATCATCTCCATGTCATCCATTAAACTTAGGCTACTCACATCAAGATTAAGTACCAGCTAACACCCAAAAGTGCTGGAGAAACTCAGCATGTCCTGCAGCATCCAGAGAAGGCAAAGATATATCAGCAATGTTTGGGGCCTGAGCCCTTCATCACGGTATGAGCACAAAGCAGGCAGGCACCTGAATAGAAAGGCTAGGGCATGGTGATACAACCACCGGATGATCTGTGACCGCCTGCGCCTGTCGGCGCTCCTGCCTGCCTACTGCAGGGGGCGACCCACTGTACCTGCAAGGAGGTAACCTGGGAGGCTGGCTCCACCTATTCCTTGCCAATCACCTGCCCCTTATATAAGACTCACGCCAGCCCTTGTGAGCACACGGAGCCAAATGGGATACTGAACCTTGTGTGCAAGTTTTAAGCTAATTAAAGCCTATAGTACAGCCTTGGTAGTTTGAGCTCTTTTGTTCACACTGCAGCGCATCACAGAGGGGCAGAGGGAAAATGGAGCAGGAGGAAGTGCATAGGCCAATAGCCTAAAGGCCATGGGTACACATTGTGGTGAAACGGCCACCAGCCTACTGCAGGGGGGGGGTGGGGGTGATCTCTGTACCTGCAGGAAGACCATTAGCCGACTCAAATGTAGACCTGAGCTGGCCCTTCCTGAGCCAGTCACACGGGGAGCCACCAAGGCATGAACTGGTGTTCAGACTTTTATTGGAATAAAGCCTGTTGTACAGTCTTTTGAGTTTTGTGCTTGCTCGCTGCTCCCTCAGCGCACCGCACCACAAACATGGACAGGAGGGAAGGAGAGGAAAGCTGATAATTGATCAGGGTAGTGCGGTAGCTCTGTGACTGCCGAGGTGGAGACGGATAATGAAAGAGAGAGAGAGAAAGAGAGAGGGTGGGGAGCTGGAGGGAAGGAGACACAGGGCAAGGGGGAGACGGGATGGACCCTTCTCCTTTCCTCCAACTCTGCATTCACAGTGATGCACTATCAATAGTTCCAATGACTAGAAAATTCCACATGACTGATAGGCTTTTATCACCATAAACAGACAACATGTCTCACGTTGCTGACCCGAGACCCGAGCTTGTTCTGGGGAGGGGTTTATGGCATTGCCGCCTTTATTAGGGGAATCAAGGGGGAGGAGCCACAGGTACAATCAACAAGGGGCGGACCACCCGTACAAACAGTATTTACAGTGGTCCCACCACACTTCCCCGATCAATTCTTAGATTTTCTCTCCCGCCTGACTACCCATGTCCACCTATGGACTCCTGCCTGTTGACTGTCCCCTGCCCTTTTTTCCCTCCCCCCACACCTATTTATTCAGTCATCTCTTGCTCGTACCTTGGCCCGAAACACTGGTTCTGTATCTTTGCTACATAAAGAACGCTGCAGGACTTGCTGAGTTCCTCCAGCGCTTCTGTGCATTGATGACAGTGTCTGCCGTCTTTCTTGTTTTACAAGATTAAACATCAGATCTGAATTCTCTGCACATAGACTATAAAACTTAATGAGATGGAGGATCTCTCGAATAGATCGCATTTCCTAATTCAGCAGCCAACTTGGTCAATAATTAACGTGTCGTAATTCACCACCACATCATACATTCTTTATTTTCAACTGGCAGTTCAAAATGGAATGAGGAATAAAAGAGATAGCCGCCCACCCCACCCCTTGCAGGCTGTTGAACAAGAAATGTCTGCAGACACTGGGGTCGTGTGCAATACACAAACAAGCTGGAGAAACTCAGCATCCACAGGAAACAAAGGGTAACCTGAGCAAATGCTACCCCTGCGCTTCGTGCAAATGCGTGTGACCTATTGCATTTCTTCAGCACAACTGCATATTGGAGGGGCCACAGGAAAGGGGATCATGCAGGACTGCTTTTTAATGAACCAAGCATCTCTCTTACGAGTTCTATTAATTTCTACATGAAGATGAATAGTCATTCTTAAATGTGCTCTGGAATCTCCATCTCCATTTTACCCAGTGAAAAGTAGTTCCAGCACAGTTCAGCAAGCTTGCTTTTAAACTACTTCACCTTATTTTCCTTAACCATACAATTAGATAACATTGTTTTCCCTAGTGTGTTTATACAGCTCATTTTTATTCATTAGATCTACACGTAGCTGGCAAGGCTAACATTTATTACGTTGTCTCGGTTGCTCTGAAGCAGATGGTGGTGAACTGCCTTTTTGTGCCACGACAGTCCTGCTCAGTTCAAGAACAGCCAAGTTTATCGTCATCTGGTTGCACAAAGACATCCTGACACAACAGTGTTCTCCGACGCTCGGTGCAAAACATGCGAATGCATAATCAGACCTAACACACAAACAATACACATGCAGGTCAAGTTTTCATATACAGTCATGTGCCGCTTAACATCCACTGTACATTCTGTGAAATAGGGCGTTATGTGATTTAGACTTTGTGTGAACACCATATGATAGTAACATCGGCATTTATTATAACTCTCAAGACTTACATATTATAGGTAATTCATGTCTTCTTTGGCTTGGCTTCGCGGACGAAGATTTATGGAGGGGTAATGTCCACGTCAGCTGCAGGCTCGTTTGTGGCTGACAAGTCCGATGCGGGACAGGCAGACACGGTTGTAGCGGTTGCAAGGGAAAATTGGTGGGTTGGGGTTGGGTGTTGGGTTTTTCTTCCTTTGTCTTTTGTCAGTGAGGTGGGCTCTGTGGTCTTCTTCAAAGGAGGTTGCTGCCCGCCGAACTGTAAGGTGCCAAGATGCACGGTTTGAGGCGATATCAGCCCACTGGCAGTGGTCAATGTGGCAGGCACCAAGAGATTTCTTAAGGCAGTCCTTGTACCTCTTCTTTGGTGCACCTCTGTCACGGTGGCCAGTGGAGAGCTCGCCATATAACACGATCTTGGGAAGGCGATGGTCCTCCATTCTGGAGACGTGACCTACCCAGCGCAGTTGGATCTTCAGCAGCGTGGATTCGATGCTGTCGGCCTCTGCCATCTTGAGTCCTTCGATGTTAGGGATGAAGTCGCTCCAATGAACGTTGAGGATGGAGCGGAGACAGCGCTGATGGAAGCGTTCTAGGAGCCGTAGGTGATGCCGGTAGAGGACCCATGATTCGGAGCCGAACAGGAGTGTGGGTATGACAACGGCTCTGTATACGCTAATCTTTGTGAGGTTTTTCAGTTGGTTGTTTTTCCAGACTCTTTTGTGTAATCTTCCAAAGGCACTATTTGCCTTGGCGAGTCTGTTGTCTATCTCGTTGTCGATCCTTGCATCCGATGAAATGGTGCAGCCGAGATAGGTAAACTGGTTGACCGTTTTGAGTTTTATGTGCCCGATGGAGATGTGGGGGGATGGTAGTCATGGTGGGGAGCTGGCTGATGGAGGTCCTCAGTTTTCTTCAGGCTGACTTCCAGGCCAAACATTTTGGCAGTTTCCGCAAAACAGGACGTCAAGCGCTGAAGAGCTGGCTCCGAATGGGCAACTAAAGCGGCATTGTCTGCAAAGAGTAGTTCACGGACAAGTTGCTCTTGTGTCTTGGTGTGAGCTTGCAGGCACCTCAGATTGAAGAGACTGCCATCCGTGCGGTACCGGATGTAAACAGCGTCTTCATTGTTGAGGTCTTTCATGGCTTGGTTCAGCATCATGCTGAAGAAGATTGAAAAGAGGGTTGGTGCGAGAACGCAGCCTTGCTTCACGCCATTGTTAATGGAGAAGGGTTCAGAGAGCTCATTGCTGTATCTGACCCGACCTGGTTGGTTTTCGTGCAGTTGGATAATCATGTACGGTACCATTATATGCCTGGCAGCGCAATCACTTTGTATACAAGAGACATGACATACTCGTTGCGTGCGGGAAGCCGCTATGTCCTGTTCTCCGGTCAGGATTTCTGAAATCTATTATAACCTTATGGGACCACGGACATATATGTGGTTCGACATTGCCCAAATGGAAGTTATGTGGTCCATGACTGTATACAAATAAATAAATATAGTTTCAACACTAGGAGAGCCTTGGATGGTCAGTGTGAGCAGCTCCTTTGGTCGTTCAGCATTCTCACTGCATGTGGGAAGAAACTGTTCCTCAGCCTAGTGGTGCTGGCTCTGATCCTCCTGACGGGAGCAGCTGAAATATGCTATGCGCAGGGTGGCCATGGATCTCAATGATATTGCACACCCTCTTCTGACAATGAACCTGGTCTCACTTTGATGGTGGGATGGGGGAAGAAGACTCCAGTGATCGACTCTGCCCCTGGTATGGTCCTGTGGATTGACCGATCCATTTCTCTGCAGCATCCGTACCCACACTGTGATGCAGCCGGCCAGGACGGTGTCACTAGAGCTCCTGGAGAAGGTTGACAGGATTGCGGCCGGTAGCCTTGCCCGCTTCAGTCTTCTCGGGAAGTGCAGTCGCTGCTACACCTTCCCGACAAGCGAGGAGATGAGTGTCCATGTTTATTGCATCAGCCACATGACTCTTGACAGACTCTTGATTCTCCATCTGATACATTAATCACTTTATTTTTCACAAGGATTTCTGTGAATGTTTATATCTATATTATAGATTTCCACAGTCAGAATCAGAATTTATTGTCAGGAACGTTATGAAACTCATTGTTTTGTGGCAGCATCAAAGGTTCGAATATTGCTATAAATTACATTTTAAAAATAAATAAATGAACTGGTGCAAACAAAGAGAAAAAGTGAGGTAGGGTCTGTGGCCCATTGTGCATTCGAGGCGGAAGCTGCTGGAGACTGCTGACGGGGGACTCACGCTGGGATGCGAATGGCTGGAGGGTTACCAGGTATCGGAAACGGGATGCAAGGGGGCGCCGAGGGTCCCCAACTGTGTCGGAGGTTCAGATCTGGAGCTCAGGTTGCCAATGGTTGGCTGCGGAGGCTGTGGAAACGCTGGAGGTGAACCTATGGACATTCGGTTTTATACACAGGAGTACTGAAGAAGGAAGATAGTTTTCCAAATGAAGTTAGTGTGAGATTTGGAAGAGATTTTGCATTGGCACTGATGTGTGAGATGCTATTGCTGAACAGGGCAAGAAGGGCAAGTGGGTTTTGTAGATTGTAAACATGGCAGCCATTGTGTGTGCTCATGGTCGAAGGGATTGTTCAAGTTCAAATTTATCATCTGACTGGATGTGTACAACCAGATGCAATGGCGTTTCTCTGGATCACAGTGTACACTCATACACACACAAAACACAGTGCAAAATAATCAATTATATACATAAAGAGATAATAAAGATGTATAAATATTTTAGAATGATTTACTCGGTTATAGGATACTCTTCATCTATCTCACAGTCTACAAGAAGAAGCTATTTCCCAGCCTGGCCATCCTGATTCTGATGCTCCTGTACCTCCTTCCTGATTGTAGTGGATCGAAGGTACTGTGCGCTGGCTGGTAAGGGTCCTCAATAATTCTTTGAGCCCAATTTAAGTAACACTCCCAGTGAATGTTGTTATGGAAGGGAGACCCCACTGATATTCTCAGCCATTTTGATGATCCTCGACGGTTGCAGCTGCAGTATCAGACAATGACTAGAATTTGAATACAGCGGGCATGCTGCCTCAAGATGGTAGCCAACGTCGTGAAGAGTCCAGATTACCCTGATCATAACCTCTTCTCACTGCTACCTTTTGGTAAGACAGCACAGGAACAGTTGTTGCCCAACAGCTATCAGGGCATTGGATCTCCCTGTACTACCCAACCCGAATCACAAACTACTCCAGCCCACAAAATATCTGTCTACAAGATTGAAGTTTCAATTTTTTTTCTTGTATAAACTGCAACCGAATATTTACTACCTCTCTCATATTTATTAAAGATAAAGTTCAGATTTATTGTCTGACTACATACATGACATCACTGAGATTCCTTTTCATCCATAAAAGGCACAATTACCACTTATTGGTTGTACAAAAAAATACTGTACTCAATGTACATGTAAACAAATTAAAAAATATAAACCAACTGTGTGCAATACAGAGAATTTTTTTAAAATTCAAAAAAATGCAAAAGTATGAGTCTCTGACTGAGTTTATTGTTGAGGAGTCTGACGGTGGAGGGGGAGCAGCTGTTCCTGAACCTGGTGGTGCGAGTCTTGTGGCGCCCAGACCTCTTTCCTGATGGCAGCACCAAGAACAAAGTATGTGCTGGGTGCTGTGGATCTTTGATGATCGCCGCTGCTCTCTGACGGCAGCCTTCCCTTAGATGTTCTTGATAGTGGGGAGGGTTTTGCCTGTGATCTCCTGGGCTTGGTCCACTACCTTTTGCAGGGCTTTACCCTCAGAGGTATTGTAGTTCCCCTACAAGACCATTACACTGCCCGTCAGTCCACTTTTCACCACACATCTGTAGAAATTTGACAGGGTTTCCGGTGTCATACCAAACCTCCACAAACTCCCGAGGCAGTAAAGGCGCTGACGTGCTTTCTTCATGATACCATTCATGTGTTGGGTCCAGGAAAGATCCTCTGAGTTAGTGACTCCCAAGAATTTAAATTTGTTCACCCTCTCCACCTCTGATCTACCAATGATCATACATCTCTGGCTTTCCCTTCCTGAAGTCAGCAATCAGCTCATTGATTTTGGTGACATTGAGTGTGAGGTTGTTGTTGGTGCACCATTCAGCCAAGTTTTCAGTCTCCCTCCTGTTTGATAACTCATCACTTTCCTTTATACAACGCAATCCAGTGGTATCGTTGACAAATTTGTAGATGGTGTTATCGTCATACCGAGCCACACATAGCGAGTAGAGCAGGGAACTAAGAATGCAGCTCTGTGATGCTCCAGTATCGTTATCTCCTTTCTACTATTATCTCTTTTTCTCTCATGATATATTGTGGTAATTTTGTGCTTGGTGCATCTTATGTAGCTGCACCAAGTATGCATATTGTGACAGATTGTAGATATGTTGAGAGATATATTGGGGCAGTTTTTTTTAGTGTAGGTCACACACAGACACTTTCAAACAGATCTCATTTAAAATACTGGAGCTCTGCTCAAGCCAGACAGGGCGGCTCCTGGGGGCCTTTGCAAAATCTTTGGGGAGTGCCAAAGAGACTTCACTAATAGATTGTTGGTTTCAAAAGCAACATCTGTTGATCGGAGGAGTAGTTTGGAGCCACAGGCTCTCTGGGAGTGCAGCTTGCTGTTCTAAGAGGGTTTTGCAAGCAGAGAGAGTGGCACCGTTTTTTCTCTGAGAGTAAGAGAGAGGGATCTGTTCTGCAGTTCGACAGTCAGCAGCAGCTGGGACTGGAACAGGACAAGCTGACAAGCTTGTGGAAAAACCCCATTTGGAAGACGGGTTGTGAGTGCTTAGTTCAGCCTGGTGAAAGCCCTTGTGGTTCATGCAAGAGGAAAGGACTGGCTGCCTAATGTTTCACTTGAAATAAGAGAAACAAAAAGGAACTCTGTGGTGACCTGAAAGAAAGAGGTTATCACCTGGAAAACCCTAATGGGGCAAGTTTCTTTGGCAAGACACTGTCGTGGCTGATTAAAATGGATCAGTTTGTGTCCAGGAACATCAAATCTCTCTCTGAAAACCATCAAGAACCCTCCTGAGCGGTAACCATTTACCACTCAAGCACTAAAGCCTGGTGAACTTTATAAATGTTGAATTCTGTGCACAGTCTAAGAATTGCCTGATACCAGTGAACTTGGAGGGGTGAGAAGTGAGATTGGACTGTAAATCAAAGAACCTTTCTGAACTTTTTTTTTCTTCTTTTTTCTTTGGCTTGGCTTCGCGGACGAAGATTTATGGAGGGGGTAAAAAGTCCACGTCAGCTGCAGGCTCGTTTGTGGCTGACCAGTCCGATGCGGGACAGGCAGACACGATTGCAGCGGTTGCAAGGGAAAATTGGTTGGTTGGGGTTGGGTGTTGGGTTTTTCCTCCTTTGCCTTTTGTCAGTGAGGTGGGCTCTGCGGTCTTCTTCAAAGGAGGCTGCTGCCCGCCAAACTGTGAGGCGCCAAGATGCACGGTTTGAGGCGTTATCAGCCCACTGGCGGTGGTCAATGTGGCAGGCACCAAGAGATTTCTTTAGGCAGTCCTTGTACCTTTTCTTTGGTGCACCTCTGTCACGGTGGCCAGTGGAGAGCTCGCCATATAATACGATCTTGGGAAGGCGATGGTCCTCCATTCTGGAGACGTGACCCATCCAGCGCAGCTGGATCTTCAGCAGCGTGGACTCGATGCTGTCGACCTCTGCCATCTCGAGTACCTCGACGTTAGGGGTGTGAGCGCTCCAATGGATGTTGAGGATGGAGCGGAGACAACGCTGGTGGAAGCGTTCTAGGAGCCGTAGGTGGTGCCGGTAGAGGACCCATGATTCGGAGCCGAACAGGAGTGTGGGTATGACAACGGCTCTGTATACGCTTATCTTTGTGAGGTTTTTCAGTTGGTTGTTTTTCCAGACTCTTTTGTGTAGTCTTCCAAAGGCGCTATTTGCCTTGGCGAGTCTGTTGTCTATCTCATTGTCGATCCTTGCATCTGATGAAATGGTGCAGCCGAGATAGGTAAACTGGTTGACCGTTTTGAGTTTTGTGTGCCCGATGGAGATGTGGGGGGGCTGGTAGTCATGGTGGGGAACTGGCTGATGGAGGACCTCAGTTTTCTTCAGGCTGACTTCCAGGCCAAACATTTTGGCAGTTTCCGCAAAGCAGGACGTCAAGCGCTGAAGAGCTGGCTCTGAATGGGCAACTAAAGCGGCATCATCTGCAAAGAGTAGTTCACGGACAAGTTTCTCTTGTGTCTTGGTGTGAGCTTGCAGGCGCCTCAGATTGAAGAGACCTTTCTGAACTTATACACTCATTATATACACATGTGCTTAGAATTTGAAGGGGATTAAGTTAAGTTAATAGTGATAAGTTAAAGTGTGCTTCTGTTTTCATGTTTAAAGATAATTAAAAGCAACTTTTGTTTGTAAGTAACCATATGTCTTGGTGAATATCTATTGCTGCTGGGTTTTGGGGTCTTCTGGGCTTGTAACAACATGTACACATAAGTGACGGCAACCTACTGACCCCCTGGCCTTTGGATTTGGGTAGAAACCAGAGGGTCCAGAAGAAACCCAAGCCGCCACAGAGAGAGCATGCAAACTCCACATAGACAGCCCAAGAGGTCTGATGGAATGCAGGCCATTAGTGCTGTAAGTCAATGGCTCGATGTGCAGTGCTTAAATGATTAGTCTTGTGGGTTTATGTTTTAAAAAATCTTTCCACAAATAACAACATCTTTTGCTTTAGTTGCTTGTTGTCAAAAGTATTTCCCAACCTCTCCTTCCATCAATGTCCATTATGATTTACTGTCTATAATACGGCAAAACATGGATCCAATCAACATGGAGGTATCTGTTACCATGGAGAAACATGTCCAGGTGTATGGAGATCATTGTCTTAATGAGACCTAGAACTTGTCAGTTAAACCAAACTAACAACCATTTTACCCAATGGATTTCTGTTGAGACAGAGAAATGAGGCATCAAATACAAGAACATAAGACACAGGAGTAAATATAGGCTATTTGGCCCACTGAGTCTGCCTCACCATTCAGTCATTGAATCATCGAACATTACAAGCCCTGCGGCCCTTCTAATCTGTGCCAGACTATTTTTCTGCCTTGTTCCTCTGACCTGAACCCAGACCATAGCCTTCCAACCTCCTCCCATCCATATTCTTCTTAAGTAATGGCAGCTCGGTCCTGATTACCATTGCTATTGTCATGAGCAGAACCCCATTTTTCCACTCAGCCCCAATGCCCGGCCTTCTCCCCATAACCTTTAATACCCTGGATAATAAAGAACCAATCAATCTCTGCCTTAAATACACCCAATAGCTTGGCCATCACAACGGCCTGTGGCAACAAATTCCACAGATTCACCACCCTGTGACTGAAGAAATCCTTCCGTATCTCTGTTCTAAACAGATCCCCTTCAATCCTGAAGTTGTGCCCTCTTGTCCTAGACTCACTCACCATGGGAAACAACCTTTCTCCATCTGTTCTATCTGATTGATTGATAACTGA
The DNA here is from genome assembly GCF_036971445.1 of Narcine bancroftii. NCBI lineage: Eukaryota > Metazoa > Chordata > Chondrichthyes > Torpediniformes > Narcinidae > Narcine > Narcine bancroftii. Next base: position 118,264,151 of record NC_091477.1, on the reverse strand, counting down.
ATTGCCCAGGTCTTTCTGAACCATACCTTGAAGGTAATAAGTAGCACTTCTCAAGGAATTGCAACTGTTCCAATGAGTCGGGGTAGCTCTTGGGACATTTGCAAAGTGGGGTGATAAAAGTGACTGAGACGGAGGTGAACGTTTCTCTTCACGCAAACTTCTACAACTCTCAATATCAAAAACTATTGATTTCCATTCAAGTAAGGGTTGCATTTCATATAATGCCTTTCATCGATTCCATTGTCTGAATCCTGAGATTCCAGGACCGACATAAAGAAAGACTGGACTGGCAAGGGTTCTACTCACTGGAATTTAGAGAAAAGAGAGGCCTGTAAAATTCTGGCAGGACCAGAGCAAGCAATCTAATTTCACTTACCAGTTCCTGATACTCAGCTTTGTACAAGTGGTTATTTGTTTCAACTGATGCAGGTTTCTGCCTTCACTATTCATTCTGCCTAAATGGATTTAGAAAATCGCTGAAAATCTAGTCACGTTTTGGACAATAACTGTCCACCCTTCCTGCTCTCGCGTCCCTTCTCTTATTCAATAAATACAAACTCCCAAATGGAGTTCAACAAGAAACTCTGCAGATGCTGGGGTTGAGTGCATGAAAAGTTGATGGCCTTTTGCTCCCTACACGTGCTGCGTGACCTGCTGAGTTATCCAGCAATACACGTACCCATATGCTTTCTGCATCACCTCATCTATCATTTATCACCTGATCTCCCAGCGCGTGATCTCACGTTTCTTGTGAGTGAATTCTCTTTGCCACTATTTTCCCAACTGAAGTAGTTCCTTAATATGTTCATGGATTCAAAAAGCTGCAAACCTCAGTAAGGTCACCCTCACCCTCCTCTGCTCTTGGGGAAACATTCCCAATCTATAACACAAGCCCACCAGTCATGTGAATCTTTTCCGCACCCTCTTTAGCTTGATCTCTTCCTTTCTGTAGCCTGGTGACTGGAAGTACGCACAATTTTCCAATGTAGAATATAGATCAGTACAGCACAGCAAAAGGTCCTTTGGCCCCTGATGACACACTCTCCATAATGTCAAATTAAACTAAATCCCTTCTGCTACCACATATCCACCTATTCTTGGCCTGTCCAAATATCTCATGCTATCATATCTGCTTTTACCATCTCTGCTGGCTGTATGTTCCAGGCACCTGGTACTCACCGCCTGTGATGGAAAATGCTGCATCACGGTCTGGTACTGGGACACCAATACTTTTGAGCATTAAGCCCTCCAAAAGTTTGTGGACACAACCCAGGACATCACAGGCAAAACCCTCCCCACTATTGAGTGCATCGACAGGGAACGCTGTTGTCAGAGAGCAGCAGCGATCATCAAAGACCCTCACCACCCAGCACACGCTCTGTTTTCGCTGCTGCTGCCATCAGAAAGAGGTGTAGGTGCCACAAGACTCTCACCACCAGGTTCAGGAACCGCTGCTCCCCCTCCACCATCAGACTCCTCAACGACAAACTCAATCAGGGACTCATTCAAGGACTCTTTGTGCACTTTATTGATTTTCTTTTTAATTCTCTCTTTATTGTACAATCAGCTTGTTTGCATTGGTTATCTGTTTACAGTTCTTTATTTGTTTACATGTATACGCTATGTACACTTTATTCTTTGCACTTCCAATTAGTAATAATTCTGCTGTGCCTGCAGGAAAAAGAATCTCAGGGTTGTATGTAATGTACTCTGACAATAAATCTGAAATCTGAAATCTGAAAAATATTGCCTCATACATTTTCTTAAATGTTCCCTCTCTCACCTTCAAGCTATGGTGCTTATTTGATATGGTCAAATAATACATTAAAATGTTACATACATGTTATACTTCAACACTTGTCAGCCTTAAGGCAAACAAAGAGTAGCAAAAAGCATTGCCCAGCACCCATAGTAAGAGAAAGAGAAGCAAAAGAGAGACCCTTCAGAGACACGGAATGTCCATAGATTCATCTCCAGCGCTCCGACAGCCTCTACGGCCGCACAGCCCTGTTCAAACCATTGCCGACCAGGTCCAAGCCTCTGATACAATCAAGAAGCCTTCATAGTCAGAGGTCCATTCAGGAGCCCATCTTGCACTCAGCACCCTCTCAAATCCCAGTTCCTATACCTGGTTCCCATGAACCAGTCTCCAGCAGCCCGCAGCCCATGTGAGATATTTCCACCCTTGTCGAAAGACCATCTACCCTATTTTAAAATCAAGTTTTTGCCTAAAATGGAAGGCAAAGATGACATTTAACAAGAAAATGTGCAGCTGTCACCCCCCTGACATTAAATGGCATTACTTTCTCTGGATCCCCGATTAGTAATATCCTTGGGGCTTACCATTGACCAGAAACTGAAATGGGTGTATACAACAGCAGGTCAGAGGCCAGGAACATGATTTTATAAATTTCTATCAGGTGCTCCAGAGAAAACAATCGACGGTTCTCCAACCCCTCCTTAGAGCTAATGCACTCCCATCCAGGCAACATCCTGGTGAACATCTTCTGCATCCTCTCCAAAGCATCCACATTCTCCCTGTGATGTGGTGAATGGAACTGCACACCATACTGCAAAATGTGGCCCCAGCAAAATTTTATATAGCTGCAACGTGACTTCCCTTTCTTCACCAGCTTTTCTTTATTTATCTCTCCATTTACATTTGAGAGGACTAACAAAAGGAGTGGGCGAGGGGAATCCAAGACTGCTCGAAGGATAGAGGATTAACTCCCTAATGTGAATCCATCTCCACTTTCAGTTTGCAACTCATAACCCCCAGCAGAATAAAGAATATGTTTAATTTCCCATTAAATTTTCTCCCTATTTTAGTATCTGAATATTCAGCTAGATTTATGACTGTAATAATTATTTTTAGGAGCTGTAGGGAGACTGAAATCTCTCAAGAGCTTCAGCAATTTAACACCAGTGACCTATTTTTTTTAAACTGCACCATTAAGGAGTAAAAACCTCTCAAGATGCTTCTCAAGAGGGTTTAGCAGACCAGGTCATATCGGGCTACATTCAGACCAGGTCATTTCAGGCTACATTCACACCAGGTCATCTCGAGCTTCATTCAGACCAGGTCATTTCAGGCTACCTTCACACCAGGTCATCTCGAGCTTCATTCAGACCAGGTCATCTCAGGCTACATTCAGATGGGTGACCAAAAATCCGGTCACGGAGATTGGTTGTGAGAAGCAACCTCCTGTAAGATTGGGGTGCAAAAAGGTAGGATATTGAGGGTCTCGGGGCTTCGGTGGGCTGAAGGCGCAGCCACCAACATTCAAGTTGAGCAGAAGGCCAGAAATGGAGAAGGGAAAATATCTGAGAGGAATGAAAGAAATAGAACGAACTGAGATAACAGAGTGATTTGAAGATGAGGGATCAAAGTTTTAAATCAATATTTAAAGTGGCAGGCACAGATGGTATCCAACAAGAGAAGGTCCAACAGGAATGAGGTGGGAGAGAGAAGGGGTAGAGAGCGCACTTTGTATTTCCAAATGTAGCCAATCAAATGATGGATGGTGGGCCAGTTGAGTTGAACTTTATCTTGGAAAATATAGCATGAGTTATACTTCTCCAGGCAAGTGGAGGGTATTCCATTCCATTCCTGACTGTGCCCCATAGATGGCGGGAAGGTGATCACAGTGATCGGCTCTTGCAGCCATAATATTTATGTAGCTTGTCCAGTTTAGTTTCTGGTCATGTCTTTGAAATGTCAGGGGTACGCGTTTATCTCTAAGTTGTAAGAGATAGCCACTGCAGGCACTTACGTTGGGTGTAGATTACTTGCCACTTATCAACCATTGATGAAGGCCTCAAGCCCAAAACATCGGGTGTGTACTTTATCTTTGCTATACAAAGGATACTGTTGGACCTGCTGAGTTTCTCCAGCATTATGTTTTTACTTGCCTCAACTTTGCCTCTGGTTTAATGCCTGTAGTAAGGGTGCAGTCACATACATGGCAATGGATTCCATTTATGAAGGAATGATATGAGGGACCTCAGCGGGAGAATTGTCAAGGAATGGAAGTGAGATCAAGAGTCAAGAGAACCTAAAATGGTTAAGGTCTTGGAGGTGGAGTTTTAAAGATCAAAACATTCCCTTTTCTCTCTATCTCCTTTCACAGAGCCAAAATCAATTCTCACCTCTCATTTTATCATATCCAATGAACATCTTTTGTTGGTCTGGATTCCTTCCCTTCCCATTTTTCTGTCATTATTCAAATGCTCTCCCGTGTTTTGCTTATACCTTGAAGAAGGGCTCTTTTCTCTTCAATAATACTAACAGTTAGCATTTAATAAAGGCTGTGATTGTTGCCTCTCTTCATTATCTGTGTGTGAGGAGATGATGAGGCTGATATTCCAAGCCAACACTTTTACCCATGGAGTGGCCACACAAACATCAATGGACTTCAGTTGAAACTAGAAAGGCAAGTGGTGTATCCTAGAACAGTTAACAGTGCAAAGGAGAATCAATGATGTGGGATAGCTGAATTATTAAATAGAATAATGGAGAGTTTTTTTTCGATCGAAGGAGGAAGATTGGCTCAGCCATATATTGAATGGTGGATAGAATCCTTTTCCTCTCTCCTATATTTCTGTGAATCCTCTAATACGACAAACAGGGACAGCCTGGAGGCATTAACTGGTATATGGTGTGATCTGTTGTATGGTAGAGATCAGATGTCACTCTGACCTGTTCTGTCACCTTGAAGTTGCTATCACATATTGAAGAACCATTCCCAACCAAGCACCAGCAAGTGATTTTTTTTAACATTGAGGGATGAGTTTTCCTTGAATGCATATCCCTCCTTCCTAATTGCCATGAACATCTGACCCAACCCCTCAACCTACCAGCACACAGACATCTCTGATCAAGATCCTTCAGCAGTATGCTCATACGAAAGGTTAATCTCTCATCCGCAGAGACATACACAGGTTGATCCCACGGACATCAAAATGATGATGAACATCCTGAGGTTGATGTCAGCGAAGTTGATTGAGGGATGAATATTTTCCAAGACACCAGCAAGCAATGTTCCGTCCAATTTTTAGTAGTCACTGAGCGCAAAAATCTTACGTTATGCGTACATTTTCCTGTGACAAAAGTATGTGTGCACTGAATGCTTGTGCAACTATAAACTTGAAATTGTTTCAAGATAATTTTGGCACAGCCTCATGGCTAATAAAAGTGTATTGATATGTTTTATGAAGAAATATATTCAGTTATGATTTTATTCTAGACTTTGTTCAGTTTGTTGTTCCATTAAATAAAACAATAATGAGCTGTGTGTACTGGTTGCAAAGCATGTATGTGCGTGCACACCCGTACAGCTTACAGGGAACAGGGCCGGTGAGCTATGTCTCGGGTTCTCTTTCAAGATAGTGGTCTGGAACCTTATATGTGGAGATGGGGGCCTTGATATCATGTCCTACTTGAAAGATGTCATGGCCAAAGATGCAATATCCCCTCTGTACTGCATGAGAGTACTGGTCCACAAACGTTAGGAGTGGGAGAGAACATTCGGCCCTTCACACCTCTTCCAAAAATCAAGATTAATCCCCCATCTCAATCTTATACTCCCTCTCTCCCTCCATCCCCCCAGTGCTCATTCTGCCTGCAAATCCAACCATCTCCTTCTAAAATATATTTGACGACCTTGCCTCCAGGGGAAAATAGTGTTGATTCTGCCTTCAACAGTATCAATCCGAGAATAAGTATAAAAATGTACTTCAACAGAAGATCGTAAGCATGAGCAAATAATCAATAGCATCCAGTGATATAGTGTGTATTTTAAAAGACCTTCCCAGTAGGGTTATCGGTCTGTCTCGATTGTTTGCAGGGAAGTAATTACCCACCGTTCCAACACTGTAACTAGAACCTCATTGTGTGAGGCCACTACTTAGAAGTGT